>NC_134875.1:118019981-118323106 GCF_049852395.1 Peromyscus maniculatus bairdii
CACCACTTTTAATTTTCCTCCACTATGCTGCAATCCGCTCACAAATTAAATCTGATTGTCGATGCCTGAGAAATGTTCAAGCTGAGGCCAAAAATAATAAAGGTAATTCTGTTAAGAAAAGGGCAAGGCGCCCCTTTCCTTGTGCTATTTCTGATGTGTAAGCAAAGCCTAAACTAAGGAGAGAATAGCAATGCAGAGATGTCCATGTCTCTGAATCTCTAAAACAGGTGCATTATTTTTAAGCACATTTCCTCTGTCAGGTTGAACTCTTTCCAGGGTAAGAACTGCAACATGTACAGGCCTTTGCTAGCAGCGAAGTAATTGCTGGCTCTAGCCCAAAAGGTTCCTTCCCTGAGCCATATATCGAGTGACACTTTGTACTGGAAATCTTGTGTTTCCGCAGCAGCAAATGAGAACAGCAACAGACCAAAGGATAACCATGTTCTCCATCTTATTCTGTACTTCAGACGGTGGATTCCTACCATGGAAACTGCTTTCCATAACCTTTCTTATAAGCTCATCTACAACACTTGGTGGATCAGATTATAAGAGTGCTGCATGCATCTACTTAATCATAAAATGAAGCATATAATATAGGTAAAGTTGCAAAAAATGTAAACATCAAAATGTTCATAATAATAATCACCTTACTACACAGGATTTTCTCCAAATATATATTTTATACTACATGAAAAACACTAGGGTTTTTTGTTGGTGATTAGCAGCCATAACTCTAAGCATTTAAAACCTATCCTTGTCCTCCAGGATTACAATCCAGCCAACATCTTTTGTATACAGCTTTGGCTTTAGGGGCCACATACAGTCTTTGTTATATGTTCTTGGATTTAGGAATAAATAAATTCTAGCAGAGCATGTTAAGCTTTTGGAGCATACCATTTGAAATGTAAGAGCCAGTTTTGAAAGGTAAATTTACATCTAGAATATATATGTATATATGTACATATACATATATATCCTCTTTTTAACAAAGTGAGGATTATCTCATTATACACTTAATATATGATGAGAATATTTCATGTGTATACATTCACTTCATTATGATAGGCCATTGCACAAACCATCATCAATCCCAGCTATTGCTACCATTTTGGTTTTACCAAATTATAAATCATATTTTATATCTTATTATATAAGTTTGCCTTTACTTTATGTTAGCAAGTAATCATATGTGTGTATGTGTCTGTTATTGAACTGCTTTTAGGAACTGGCTCTTTGTATCCATCCTTTGTCCACTACTTTTTGCTGTGAGTATGTATGTATTGCATGTTTGTGTGTGTATACATGCGTGCAAGCATGTATGGTGTTTTCCTCTGTTATCCATCTTATTATTTTAGATAGTCTCTCACTGAACCTGGGGCTTACTGATTCTTCTAGACTTCTGACCAGCAAGCTCCAGGGATCTTTCCATTTCTGCCTCAATGCTTAGCTTACAGGCACATGCTATCATGCTCAGCTTTGTATGTGGGTACACCAGAGATCCAAACTCAGGCCCTGCTGTGTGATATTTTGATCGCATTCTGACGCTCCCAAGACTGCCAATAGAAATTTTCTTTGAATCAGAGGATGGAGCCAGCTACTAGTTGACCAAAATTAACCATAGAGGTTTTGGAGAACTGAGGATGGATAAAAAGACAAGAAATAGTAAAGTGGGCTTGGAGAGTGTCTTGGCCCTTTTGGGATCAAAGAACAAGAGAGGGGGTCACTGGTCACTACACCACTGCTTCTCTGATCATTCAGTTTCTTACCACGCTATCTGACTCCTGAGTTTTTACTGATAAAGAATAATTAGATAAACACTTCATCTGGTGAAGGACAGAGAGGAAAATTAAAGCCATATGTGGCTAACATAGTAACGAATTTATGGAGATGTGATTCGTTACAGCAATGGAATAACCAGATTAACATTATCCAATCTCAGAAACAACCATAAACTAACATATGCTTCTGAGAAAAATATTAAAAGGTATTATCAAGAAAGGTCACTGATCATTCAGGTTGTACATAAGCAGGGCACAACAGCTGCTGATCTTTGAAAGGTACCAACAGTCTTACACTTAAAATGGTTAACTGACAAACCTGTGTGGGTGGAACAATGGCCTTTGACATCAGAAAAATTACATTTATTATAATAGCTGGTACAGGAGCAGCTAGATGCTCAACATATTGAAGAATCGACCACTCCTTGGAATTCTCCTGTATTGGTCATTAAAAAAGAAATCTGGAAAATAGAGAATGGTAACAGATACAAGAGCTATTAATAAGGTTATTCAGCCAATGGGTTCTTTACAGCTTAGAATTCCCTTGCCTTCTTTATATCCTAAAGGATGGCCTTTTATAGTGATTGATTTAAAAGACTGCTTTTTTGCTGTACTTTTGCAAGAACAGGATAGAGAAAAATTTGCATTCACAGTGCCTACTTACAATAATTCCAAACCTGTTAAAAGATAACAGTGGAAAATTCTTCCACAAGGGATGTTAAAAAGTCCTACCTTGTGTCAATATTTTGTACAACAGCCATTGGAAATAATTCATAAATAGTTTCTTCAACCTATAATTGGACATCTTATAGATGATATCTTACTAGCTGATTCAGATGCAGATACCTTAGAGAACATGTTTGAATAAATAAAGAAAAATTTGCCTTGTTGGGGATTATAAATTGCTTCTGGAAAAAATACAAAGAGGAGATTCATTAATTAACCTAGAATATAAGATAGATTTACAAAAAATTCAAATACAGAAAGTACAAATCTGGGGAGATCAATTACAAGTCTTGATGATTTTTCAATAATTGCTGGGAGATATTAACTAGCTACAGCCCACAATTGGATTAACAACTCAAAAACTAAGTACTTTGTTTCAAACTTTACAAGGTGATAAGGATTTAATAGTCCAAGCAAATTATCGACTGAGGCTGAAAGAGAATTGGCTTTGATAGAAAAGAAATTACAGGATGCACATGTGGATCAGCTAGATCCAGAGCTTGATTGTATTCTGGTTGGTTTTTTTTTTTTTTTTTTTTTTTTTTTTTGTGTGTGTGTGTGTGTGTGTGTGGTTTGTTCGAGACAGGGTTTCTCTGTGTAGCTTTGCGCCTTTCTCCTGGAACTCACTTGGTAGTCCAGGCTGGCCTCGAACTCACAGAGATCCACCTGCCTCTGCCTCCCGAGTGCTGGGATTAAAGGCATGCACCACCACCACTCAGCCAAAAATATGTGGAGCTCTTTTTTTTTTTTTTTTTTTTTTTTTTTTTTTGGTTTTTCGAGACAAGGTTTCTCTGTGTAGTTTTGGTGCCTGCCCTGGATCTCACTCTGTAGACCTAGCTGGCCTCGAACTCACAAAGATCCACCTAGCTCTGCCTTTCAGTGCTGGGATTAAAGGTGTGCACCATCACACCCAGCTTGTATTCTGATTATTTTACCTTCTGTACATTCTCCTATAGGAATTCTTATGCAGAGAGAAAATAATGTCTTAGAATGAATATTTTTTTACCACACAAGCAGATTAAAAATTAAATACCAATGTAGAAAAGGTTCCTGAATTGATTCTCAAAAGAAAATTAAGATTTCATCAATTATCACGAATTGACCTAGCAGAAATTTTGATACCTTTTACTAATGTTGAAATTTCCTCATTGTGGACAGAAAATGAATGTTGACAAAGCGCTTGCAGTAATATTTTAGGAGAGATTAGCAACAGATATCCCAAAAGCAAGAGATTTTAGTTTATAAAGAGAACTAATTGGATCCTTCCTTACATTGCAGGGGAATACCAATTTCTGGAGCCCCAACATTCTATACTGATGCACATAAATCAGGAAAGGCAGGTTATAAGTGAGGAAATTTAAGTGGTTCAAGGCCTTTATGATCCTGTTCAAAAGTCAGAATAAATGTCATTCTCACAGTATTATTAGATTTTCCAGAACCTCTTAATATAGTTACTGACTCTCAATATGCAGAAAGAGTTGTTTTACACATTGGAACCACTGAACTTATTCCTGATGATTTAGAATTAACTTTTTTATTTATTCAATTACAAAAATAATCAGAAATAGAAATCATCCCTTGCATACAACACATATCAGATCCCATATGGGTCTACCAGGCACTCTAGCACAAGGTATTGATGAACTTGATCAGCTACCAGTAGGAAATGTGCTAGAAGTCTCAAGATTTTATAAGAAACATGATATTAATAGCAAGGGTTTGAAGAAAGCTTTTTCTATCACTTGGCAACAAGACAAGGAAATGTCCTACTTGTTCTTCGTATAAGCAAACTCCCCTACCTGCAGGAAGTAATCGAAAGAGTACTCAAAGAAATGAAATTTGGTAAATTGATGTGTTTTATTTTGCAGAATTTGGAAAATTAAAATAAGCATACCTTATCATAGAAACATATTCAGGATTTTGATGGGCAACTGCTTTGAGTTCTGAAAAGGCTGATTCTATAATTACACATTTTTAGAAGTAATGGTCATCATGGAGATTCCTGTACAAATTAAGACTGACAATGCTCCAGCATATTTCTGCAGTAAAATGAAACAATTAAAGAATGCTATCCTCTGAACGGAAACCAGGATATGTGTTATGTTGGGGAGGAGCTTTTACTTTTGTTTCTACAGGAGAAAAAAAGCTATGGATACCATCAAAATTGATAAAGATTAGATTCAAACAGGAAAAATCTCTTGATTAGAAGAGGCTGAGACACTTTGCTCTGCCTTGGTGCAGGGAGGAAGGGACTAGACCTGCCTCAACTGAATCTACCACACTGGGCTGAATCCCCAGGGGAGACCTTGCCTTGGAGGAGGTGGGAATGGTGGGTGGATTAGGGGGGAAGGCTAGGGATGGGAGGAGGGAGGACAGGGGAATCCGTGGCTGATATGTAATATTAAATTAATTATAAAATAAAAATATTTATTAAAAAATCTAAACTAACTTATAAGACTAACAAATGGCTTTTGTTTCATCAGATATAACCCTGCCAAAAAAGAAACTCCCCAAAGTTAGGGTTGGGGTAGGGTTTTGTTTTTGTCTTTCCGGGAAAATGAAGGCATCCAACTAAGGAATCTAAAGACTACTGGACAAACAAGACATCTGAAGAAAAAGGATGAATCATCCAGAGAAAATGTCCCAAGAAAAAGAGTAAATTGGCCTAAAGATATAGCACATTTCCAACCGGATAAAGTTTCATAAATCTTCCCAAATGTTTGTTTCTGCTATTCTCTACAGACATATAAGGTAAATGGTCTTTTTGTAGTCCTAGTTTAACTAAAAAATTAAAGCTGGCTTTGGAGTTGGAGCATGGCTCTCTCCTTCTCTAAACCCAAGCATGCTTGTTAAAGAAAAATCCAAAGAGATCTCCTGAGTGAACTGGGGTGAGAGTTGGGGGCATTGGGGGGATGGGAACTTGAGGGAGGGTGTTGGGCAGCTTGGGCACCAGAGGTGGATTGGGGGTGGGATGGAGGGGGAGAGTAATGAAAGAGACATATTGATGAGGGGAGGGTATTTGGGGGTTAGGGAGAAACCTGCTGCCAGGGCAACTCCCAGGAATCCATAACCCCAAGTAAGACCCTTAGCAATAGTGGAGAAGGTGCCTAAAAGGTCCATCTACTATAATCAGATTGGTGACTACCCTAACTGTCATCAGAGAGCCTTTGTCCAATGACTGATGGAAACAGATGCAGAGATCCAGAGTCAAGCACTGGGCCAAGCTCCAGAAGTTTTGCTGAAGAAAGAGAGGAAGGATTGTATGAGCAAGGGGGATCAAGATGATGACAGAGGAATACACAGAGACAGGTGACCTGAGCTTGTGGGAGCATACCGACTCTGTACCAACATGGAGCCTGTCTGGAACCATCCTAGGCCCTCTGCATGTGTGTGACAGTTGTGTAGGTTGGTCTGTTTGTAAAGCTCCTCCTAGTAGTGAGATCAGGACCCCTAGCACTTATCTGGCTTTTGGGAACCTGTTCCCCATGCTGGATTACCTTGCCCAGCCTATATGCAAGGAGAGGAGCTCGGTCCTACCTCAACTTGATGTGCTATGTTTCGTTCAAGCCCACGTGAGCCTACCCCTCTCTGAAAGGAGACGCAGAGGAGGAGTGAATGGGGAGGGGTGTAGATGGGAGTTGGGGAGAAGAAACAGGAGGAGAGCAGGGAGAGGAAAGTGTGGTTGGTATGTAAAATAAATGAAAAAATGTTAATTAAATAAAAAAAATTTTAATGGGGAAGAAAAGGAAAATCCAAAATCTGTTTCATGTCAAAATAGACATCTGGTATGGGGTAGAAGAAAAACCAAAATTAAGGGACTATTTTATTGCCACTAATCTCATAAGCCTTTGGTTTTGTTTGACTCTTTAAAACTTTTCTTAAAGTATAAATATTATCTCAAAATTTATAAGATTAATATATATATATATATATATATATATATATATATATATATATACTTTCTGTCATGATTTTAATGGTCATATAGAATACTAACAAATTCTAGAAGAAGGTATCGTCTAGTTTCCTGACATGATTTCAGACTTTAGTCTAAATCGGGTAACTAAGAATAAAGTTTGTGTATCCCAGATATACTTAACTTGTGGTTCTTTAAGCTCTCAGAAACCTGCTGCACATGACATTTAAAATGTTTAAGTTTTCTGCAGTGAACCATGACCATTCATAATAACAACCTTTGATATCTTCAAAAGGAGGATGAGGCCCCCAACGATTCCACCTGAATTGTGGTGACTCTACTAAGCTGATAAGCACAACCCAAAGAACAGCTTTGGACTACAAACTGCTCGGGACAGTTTTAAGGCAGCTACCTGAGACAGTCCACCTTCATGTACTAGTCCAGCTAGGACTGCAGCTAAGCCCTACACTTTCCCAATACACAGAAAATGGCAACAAATGATACAGCTAGCTCTCCCAGGACTTGACCAGTATCTCAGTTTACTCAGGGTCCCCTAGAGATGGTGTAGCCCCACCCCCAGACAACAGGAAGCAGTCTAGAGAACATGACATCTACATTCCCAAGAGGTGGGGTGGGTGTTTTTTGGTCATTCAGTGGGTAATGGATATTTGTCATCATTTAGGTAGGGGGTGTTGGTTACAAATTGTTATTGGCAATGGTCAGGAAAAAACTGAACAAAGGAGATTAGATTCAGGGATCTCATTCTAAAAGGAAAAAGGGGGAATATAGAAATGATAGAATAAAATGGTAGATTGTTGAATCTACTTTTAAACTAAAAAAGCAACTCCTAGTCTTAAATATTTTACATTGTTATAGTTTTTGTATATTGATTCAAATTTAAGATTATTTTTGTTAGAATATACTGTACATATATTTCTACTCTTGTTTACCTATGCAGCTTATTTAACAATGTAATGTAAATTTCTAGTCCTTGGAAGTTACTATTACAAACTATCAAGGATAATAAAGAAATGCAGGTTAGTAGTTAGTCTCCTATAACAAACTTGTAGTCATGTTAGTTATGTTTTCAAGGTCAAACATATATATTTTAGACAGGTGGTCTTCAAACAGTTCAGAGATCTACAGAATATGGCATTTAAGATGTTGTAATAACATAGGGCTTTTTATGATAGTGAAACACATCTGTTCCTGGCAGCACCAATTTACTTCAGAAAAGGATGATGGCATCAAAGAACCTCCATATTGAGTTTGCTTTCTTTGCAGCATAAGCTAGCCACTGGGCAAAGAAACTGCCTTTACCTCAACTGCTGACAGTATGCTGGACAAGGAGGGCACAAAGAAAAGCAACTGTTGAACAGCAACTGCCAAACTTTGCCAAGACATGGTATGACAGTCCTTCAAAATTCCTGCTTCACAGAAAAATCTGTCAGATATTACATAGGTAGTAAAGTATATAACATTGAGAGACATAAAAGCTTAAATTGTTTATCTAAGAAAATGTTTTGAGGCCTAAAAAATAGTTTTGGGTTGGTAATGCAAGTTAGGATAGAAAGTGAATTAGGTGCAAAACTTTGGACTCACCAAGAAAAGATAGATAATGGAGAATTTTCTCTAAATTTGCAAAATGCAAATTGAATGGACACTATGAATTCTTACCTGATAATTGTTCTTTTTGTATATAGTTTTTCTGTATCGGTGTTAAAAATCTTCCTTTTTTCTTTAGACAAAAAGAGGAAATGTTGTGTGATATTTTGATTGCATTCTGATGCTCCCGGGACTGCCAATAAAAAGTTGCTTTGAATCAGATGGCTAAGCTAGCAAATAGCTGACCAAATTTAACCATAGATGTTTTGTAGAACTGAGGACAGATAGACTGGAAGTAGTAGAGGGGGGCTTAGAGAGGGTCTCAGCCCTTTTTGGATGGAGGAATGAGAGAGAGAGGGGAGGTCACTGGTTGCCTCTCCACCGCTTCTCTGATTCAGTTTCTTACCACAGTATCTGACTCCCAAGTTTTTATTGATAAAGAATAATTAGATAAATGCTTCAAGTTTCCTAATGCTCATGTGGCAAGGACTTTACCAGTGGTGCCAACCCTAGCCTCTGTCCATTTTACTGTTTAGGAATCTGTTTTGCTAATTTGTAAGACGTGTTACCTATTAAAGCAAGTAGCTGATCCATGCTTTTTTCCCCACCATTGTGTATGTGGCAGTTTTTCCACGGGCCACAACTTCTTTTTACTTATGGTATTTGGGACCACATTATAAGGTTTTATGTATTTTTGTAATGAAGTAAAATGTCTCAATATTTTGATGTTTCTGACTTAGGTACCACACTTTGAAGAAAACCAGAGTTCATGAAGAGATTATGAAAATTGTTTTCTGACTTCCTGAGAAGGTTTTGCTTTTTCTAGTTATATGTTATTCCACTTGGAATTGAAGCTGGTATACAATAAACACTGGGCTCTAGCTTCAGAGATGCTTGTGGTGGCTGGTCTTATGTCAACTTGACACAAGTTATCTAAAAGGAGAGAATCTCAATTGTAAAAAATGCTTCAATAAGATTGGGTAGGCAAACCTGTAGGACATTTTCAAAATTAGTGATTGGTGGGGGAGGACTCAGCCCATTGTGGGTGGTGCCATCCTTGGGCTGGTGGTCCTGGGTTCTATAAGAAAGCAGGTTGAGCAAGCCATGTAGCACAAGCCAGTAAGCAGCATGCTTGCATGGCCTCTGCATCAGCTCCTGCTTCTAGGTTCCTGCCCTGTTTGAGTTCTTATCCTGACTTCCTTTGAGATGAACAGTGAGTGATGTGGAAATGTAAGCCAAAAAACCCTTTCCTCCCCAACTTGCTTTTGGTTACAGTGTTTCATTGTAGCAATAGTAATGCTAACTAAGACAATGTCTTTAGGGAGATAGTAGAACAGAAGAGCTTGGAATCTTGCTTTGGTTTGGTTGATCACTTGGGGTTTTGAAATTCAGTTTGGTTTTTTGAAGAAATGAACAGTGTTTTTTGTTTGGGGTGGGTTTGATTTTTGCTTTTATTCTGATATTTTCACTTTATCCATATGTATTTCTGTTAAAAGTCATAACAGAGTGACCACAGAGTAACGTTCACAGTCTGATCCCATGCTCTTTCCTTCCTATGGATGCCTTTTATTACTTCAATTTGGTCTAGTGAGAGGTGACCCACAGTAAATGTATAGTTATAGAAGTGAATAAAATCAAGTCAAAGAGGAGAAATGCTTGAGGGGAGTGACACTATGATGTTGTGGGTATTGACACCAACTATCTATGCCACACAACCAAGTCTCTGGGCGAAATTGTCTTGCCCTCCCTTAGACTTGTTCTTACATTATTGTGCATCCAGTTGGCTAGCCGACAAGGTCATCTCTGTCAGTAGTGACTCTGGGTCCGAGTGTCTGAGTGTTTCATCAAGGAGCTGTAGCAGGGGCAATAGATTGATGGTGGATTCTCAGGGGCCACAGGGATCATCTAACTTCTCAGAGTTGTGAACTTCTCTGGCTGGAGTCTCTGTGTGGGACCAAGGAGATCTGTGGAGAAAGGGGGAACCTATGCAACTGTTGGATACCTGTGATCCAAATGGAAGATGAGCTTTGTGTGCCTCTCTCTTACTCCTTCAGTTTACCATTCCTTCTGGAAGATTTAGTACTAGCCCACTTCGTGTCCATCACTGGTAATCCCATTGTCTTGCATTACTCTATTAAAAACAATCTGAAATTGAGCCAATGAGGTAAAAAGCACTTGTCTCACAAGCCTGTGTTCAATCCCTAGAACTCACATTAAGAAAGAAGAAAGAAAAAAGAAAAAGAAATGTAATGGAGCACATCTACAGTCCCAGCACCCCTGTGGGCGTGGGAGGTAGCTTAGAGCTATTCTGTTCAGTTGGGTGGTGTGTGGCCACATAGTTGTCATACACTTAAAATATTCTTAGTACATCTATGAGGTTGAATTTTATTCCATTTCGATTAATTTGAATTTAAAGATAAAAGTAAATTCTTGGTTCAGCTAAGTATGCATCAAATGTCTTGAGTATGTGAATATACTTTTTCAACTGTCATTTTTATGAAATCTAATATGAAGTTAAGTGTTTTAAATAAAAATTTCACATCTAAATTGGGATCTCATTCTAAAACATACACTAAGCTTGAGAGACTTAGCACAGAAAAAAGAATGTAAGAGATCTCCTCAATTTTTTCCTTAGAGACAGTCTCACTAAGCAGCCCTAGCTAGCCTGGAGCTTGCTTAGACCAGTTTAGTCTGGAACTCATAGAGATCTGCTTCCCTGTGGATCCCAAGTGCTGATATTAAAGGTGTGCACCACGGTGCCTGACCATCTCTCTATGACCATTTTTTGTTGTTGTTGTTTTGTTTTTCGAGACAGGGTTTCTCTGTGTAGCTTTGCGCCTTTCCTGGAACTCACTTGGTAGCCCAGGCTGGCCTCAAACTCACAGAGATCCGCCTGTCTCTGCCTCCCAAGTGCTGGGATTAAAGATGTGCACCACCACCACCCGGCTCTATGACCATTTTTATACTGACTGCATTTTACAATGTTCTGGAAATTGGCTTCCTCCCCAAGAGGCCTAGCTCTCTCCCCTTGAGGCCCCTGGGTCCTGGTGTGTCCTTCATCCTCCAGAACTCCCCAGTGATCAGACTAACGCTGAAACTTCCTCCATCTCTCCCCACATCTCCTGCCAGCTCTCCCCTAGGAAACAATTTGCTCTCTAATTCACCTATCAGGGGTATCTCTGGGGAACCTGACTTCAGACAGATTTTCTTACCCCTCACCCAAAGTTTCAGTTCACCATTTCATTTACTGGCAGGTTCCACATACAGTGCTGGGCATTTCATGCCATGTAGCAATTCCTGTAGCCTCTTTGGTGTGCAGCCAAACGTCCAATGGTTGGCTTGGAATGCAAAGCACAAATTTAAAAGAGTGATCATATAAAATTGCAGAGTCAATTGTTTGCATTAGGGAATGGTGTGGCACATCTTTGATGAGCAAGGCTTCCGAGCTACAGAACTGCCCAGACATCAACACACTGCTTTCAGTGCTATCCAGGTTGTCAATGGTGCTCCTGGGGATTTAAAGAAGCTGAAAACTTTGTGTACTGCATGTCTTAGATAGGGATTCTATTGCTGTGAAGAGACATCATGATGATGGCAACTTTTATAAAGGAAAACATTTAATTGGGATGGCTTACAGTTTCAGAAGTTTAGTCCATTATCATCATGATGTGACATGGTGATATGCAAGCAGACATGGTGTTGGAGAAGTACCTGATAGCCCTGCATCTTGAATCATAGGAAGTGGTCTATCTCACTGGGTGTGGCTTGAGCATATATGAGACCTCAAAGCCCGCCTCCATAGTGACACACTTCTTCCAACAAGGATGCACCCACTCCAACAAAGCCACACCTCCTAATAGTGCCACTCTCTTTGAAGGCCATTTTCTTTCAAACTACACACTGCATTTAAGCATAAGTATGCCTCCAATCAACATAAAGTCATCCCTCACACATGACCCTGTGCAATACCAATAAGCACAGTCATGCATTCGGCTCTAACAGACTCAGCTAAAGCCCCTGAGAGCTACATGCTAAAGCACAGCACAGTCTTTCATTCTCTTTAAAACCCACACTGCATTCACATGAATAATGCCAGCTTCCTGGAGAGAACAGATGAGAACAGAATTCCTGGCTTTTAGGTAGGCAATTGGATCATCAAAGAATATCTTTGATTCTCACAAGTCTGCTTGAATTATTGAATTAGGTCTTAACACTCTGCCTGCCTGTCACTGTGAAGAATGTCATCTTTCTCAATTAAAGTGAAAGCCCAACTTTTCCCTTTTTAACACCAAAAGTTAGCAGCTATGCCAAGATAAAGATAAAAATACTGAACAAAATGCTCTTTGAAAATGAGTTGCAGGCACATTTTATCTAAATGATGACTATTTATAAAAGCTTTAGTTGTGTTTATCTCATAAGCTGTATTTCAGGAAACTTGGAATATGTCCCACAGAAACAGCAGGCGATGAGGACAACATGACCAAGAGGCCTAGTTAATTCATCAAGTAGAGAAATACAACAACTTCAACTAGTTTACATAGATTTCTGTAGCAAATTTGTCCAGAATGTTCACATGATACGTCTCAAATCCGGCTGCTGGGCAGCTCAAAATCAAAGGGCTATAGGGGTGCAGTGAGCAGAAAAATTTTGTTAGCCCCTTTGTAAGTATTATGAAGATATGTTTGAAATTTAACTTTTGAATACAAATTAAATTCTCAAAGTTCAAAATTCATAAATACAGAACATCATCAGCATCATCAGTACATATTTATGGCTGCAATTGTATACACACCACAGCGTGGGCACAGAAGTCAAAGGATGGAACACAGGTCATCTGATTGTTCTACTAGAACTTTTACACACTGAGCCATCTTGCCAGCCCAAGCAAAGCATTTTTAAAGATCTCTATGGGCTGGAGAGCTTGTACAATGGAAAATAATGCTTGCTCAGATCTCCAACACCCACATAAAAACAGGCCCAGTTGTGTGTATGTGTGTGTGGAATCCCAGCACCAGGACTGGGAGTCAAAAAATTGGAGTGCCCCAGGGATCTCAATGGCCAGCCAGTCTAGTCATAACCATGAGCTCAGGTTCAGTAAGAGACCCTGTCTCAAAAAATTAGATGGAGAACAACTGAAGATGCTCAACATCAACCTCTGGCCTCCACATGCATGTACAGACAGTTGTATGTATCCACTTCCTACACACAAATGCACACGCACACAGCACACACACACACACACACACGCACGCACGCACGCACGCACGCACGCACACATGCACATAAGTACAAGAACCAGTTCTTTTATTAAAAATTCTCCCCTCTCTTTGTCCCTATCTCTACTTCTCCCTTTCCATGCTATTACATTTTATGTTTTATCCTAACATGTCCTCCACATAGCCAAGCAACCATGAATTCTTTTTGCCTTTTCTTTTTATATACATAGTGTACACATTGTGATATCCCTTGCATTTTTTCACCTATAGTTTGCACAAACAGTCCCTTTAAATGAGAGGTCACTAGTAAGATCTTTGAACCTCAAATTCAATGCATAGTATCCATCAGATGAGAACAACCCAAAGCACATTCCTGGACGTAGATGTAGTGGGTAGCCATTCCAGCTTTGATCTGGAAGTTCCAACCCCCATTGAGACTTCGGAAACTGTCACACCTACAAGGCAGGGCCAGGGGAGGCTCCTAGAGACGCAAAGTATCCACATGCAAGTTGTGAACTGAGGATGCCAGGACATTTTGGTATTATATAGACCTGGATGGGATTCAATTCCTATCTGCATGTGGATAGCCCCTGGCACTCTCAGGTGGTCAGTGGAGATGATGGCATCTCCCTTCCAATATTCCCAAGAAGAATGGAGAGACATTGCATGTACAGATTCAGCACCTCCCCAGTAAGTGCTTTGTGAGCTCCAGACACCCACACCAGCAGGTTGCCTGCCTTTCCATTCCTGTCTCACTTATTCACTCTTTGCCAGCTTCTTTCATGTCCCAAGTAAATGACTTACATTCCAGTTCTTGCCCTAAGCATCATATTTCGTGAACAGAGCTGTGATTCAGTTGATAGAGTGTTTGCTTGCCTAGGATGGAGGAAGCCCTTGTTCAATCTCCAGCTTCCCATAAAATTGGGCATGCTGATACACGCATGTAAACTCAGCACTGGGGAGATAGATGGGGGCAGGAACATTGGAAGTTCAAGATCATTCTCGACTATATAGCAAGTATGAAGCCAGCCTGGGCTACATAAAACCTTGTCTCAAAAATAAAATAGAAGGTCTTTCTCTGAAGGAATCTAAGATAAGAACACATATTTCTTTAAACATAAGTGAGGAAGGACACTGACAAGTTTAAAGACTGAGTGTCTTTAGACAATGGCCAGGTATATGGTAAGTACTGTATATGTTTGATATCATCAGTGATGCTATTATTACTGCTAGTACTATGTCCATTTCAGGAGTGGCAACCTCACTATCAATCACTGTCTCATAATGAATCCTACTTCGTTTCACTGAGAAATAGCTTTTGCACCAAGCAATTGGACACGCACCATTATTTCCATCCCCTGTAGGCTGCATCAGGAGCTAACCCTTGGCAATGATTCTTAGAATTTCCCTCACATGTATCTAAATTACAATATTTTGTTGTAATCTGTCTCCAAAGCCTTCAGACTCCTCTCTCTCACTAAGATATGGGGCATGCATTATTAATTAAATGACATGACATTATAGCCAGTAATTGAATTACTCCATAGCTCCTGCCTGTGGTAATTAACATCTATCAAAATAGAAGAGGAGGAGCTGTGTTGTCTGTGTTACAAAGAGTTTGGATTCATGGGGTTTTGATCTGGATAAGCATAAACTAACAAGCAGTAGAATTATATTGAATTACATCAGCATGCCTATATTGCCCTTATTTGTTTCCAGGCATGGCAGAATGCTGAGAGTCCATTTAAGAGTGTACATATTTATCCTTAACAAACATTCTCCTTTCAGTGCAGGTTCAGGAATATGGCTGTGCTTTTAACCTGATGAAAAGTACTCTCGCCAGACTATGGTCAGTAGCGGTTTTGCACACAAGAAATGACTTAAAAGTGAGTCAGGAACAACCAATTAAACCTAAAAATGACTCTGCAGCCACTGTATCAATTATAGGCACAACCAATAAGCAGTTTGTGTGCAAAAATACTCATAAAATCAGAATCATGTCAGAGCTAGTCGATAGCTATCAATTGTTATTAGGGAAAAGCAAAACAGGAATGCAGGGAAATGCTGAGCGCCAAGAAAATGAATCAGGAGGTAAGTTTCCTCATGAATAAGCAAACAGATTGCCTCACATAAACAGACACACAACTGTATTCAGTAAAATCAGTACTGAGAAGAAATAGCACCTCAAAATAAAAAGGCTATCCACCAAAGCAATATCCTCACCGATATGCAGACATCATGAAGCACAGAAATAAAATGAAATGTGTATTTACAGCAATATTCATGACAGCTGTGGACCTCAACAGAAATACAGACTCAATTTCCTCTTTACCTAAGCCCACACACAGGAAAGGCTGCCATAGGAATCTCCCTAGACACGTTCTCCCTGCTCCTTTCCACATGGCCCTCCCACTCCACTTTGATGAACATGCATCTGGAGAACCTTGTTCAGCAAAAAGCACCTCAGACCTTGGTCTCCTTCACATTGCCTATGACAGTGCTGCCTATGTCTTTGTGTTGGCAATATTAGCAATACAATCCATTTCCTTACCAAAGCTTTCCTTGCTTCGGGGGTTCATGGAGTTGGGGCAATATTGGAGGGAGATGCAAAGTTTATGCCTGACATCAGGAATAAGTTATGGCAATTTGTTGTGCAGTGTGGTGATCATCATTAACAATACCCTCTGTTATTGAAAATTGCCCAGTGAGTATATTTTAGTGTTCTTACTACAATAAAGGATACAAGGTGATGTGTACATTACTCAGATCAATTTGATAATTTCAAAAAGTATACATGTATCAAAATCTTTATGTTGTACCCCTGTTTATAAGTATAGACAGTTTTTCAATAATTCAAACTTAGAGATCTTTTTATTGGGACTCTCAGGGTTTTGTTTGGTTGTTTGGTGTGTACTAAGTTTTTCTTTTTTGCTTGTTTGTGTTTTTGTTTTGTTTGTTTTGTGTTTTGAGACAGGGTTTCTCTGTGTAGCTTTGATGGCTGTCCCGGATCTCACTCCGTAGACCAGGCTGGCCTCGAACTCACAGAGATCTACCTGGCTCTGCCTCCCAAGTGCTGAGATTAAAGGCATGCGCCACCACTGCCTGTGGTGGTATTGTGTTCCCCAAAATATTGTGCACCCTAATAAACTTATCTGGGATCAGAGACAGAACAGCCACTAGATACAAAGGCTAGAAAATGGTGGCACTCACACCGTTAATGCTAGCATTTCAGAGGTAGAAATCCCTCTGGATATTTGTGAGTTCAAGGCCACATTGGAAACAGCCAGGCATGGTGACACACGCCTTTAATCCCACAAAGCGAGCCTTTAATCCCAGGGAGTGATGGTAGAAAGGAAAGATATATAAGGCGTGAAGACCAGAAACAAGAAGCATTTGGCCTGGTTAAGCATTCAGGCTTTTGAGCAGCAGTTCAGCTGAGACCCATTCTGGATGAGGACTCAGAGGCTTCCAGTCTGAGGAAACAAGACCAGCTGAGGATCTGGCAAGGTGAGGTAGCTGTGGCTTGTTCTGGTTCTCTGATCTTCCAGAACTTTTAAGATTCCTGTTACAACTGCCTGGCTAAGTTTTTCTTTATTTTACAGATAAATAACAGCGAGCTTAGAAAGACTAAGACATGGTTTCAAAGTGAAACAGCTGATAAGGGACAGAGCTGAGACCAAAATTTGATTTTCTGCTCAGTCCAGTCTCTCTTGTTTTGGGGGAGGGGTTGGGGGGGACACCCAATTTTGTGGGTGTTTATTTGTTTACTTGTTTGTTTACTTATGCTGTGCTCTTTGTATTTGGTACTAGGAATTAAACATAGCACTATTTGCTCTATAAGTGCTTTACTACTGAGCCATATGCCACCCATACATTTTTTTTAAGAGTCCTGAATTATAAGAAGAATTTCTTGGTCTTTTTGTAATCCCATTGAAGCCAAAATATATTTTCATCCTCTTTAGATGAGGCATAATAAGGAGTTACGAATCTCAGTCATCATTCCTGAACACCTCCAAATATCCTTTGGAAGTATCTATCAAATGCTAGGACTTAAAAGGCTTGGGAAACTATGATGATATATTGTGTACCCTAATAAATTTGCCTGAAGATCAGAGAGACAAAGGAACAAGCCGCCTCTTTCCTCTAGAAATCCTCAGCCTGAAAAGCTTTCCTCAGCTGAAAGACTTTAGTTTCTGTCTCCTCATGCCTAATACATCTTTCTCCACCCACCCATGTCATTTTCTGCCTCAACTTTCCAAGTGCTGGGATTAAAGGCATGTGACTCCCAAGTACTGAGATTAAAGGTGTGTGCCACCACTGCCTGGCTCTGTTTCTCTCCTAGACTGAGTCAATCTCACATAATCCAGGGTGGCTTTGAACTCACAGAGATCCAGACCAATCTCTGCCTCCCAAGTACTAGGATTAAAGGTGTGTGCCACCACTGCCTGGCCTCTATGTTTAATTTAGTGGCTTGTTCTGTTCTTTGATCTTCAGGCAAATTTATTAGGGTACACATTATATCACCACAGGAAACATGAAGAGAGAAAAAGACTTGAGAAACGAAAATAAAAGGAGAGAAAGAGATGAAAGAAGGGGGAGGGGAGGGAAACCTAATCATTGACTCATAGATGATGCAAAGCTTTTGCCCCTCTAGTTGCAAACACCTAGTCCTCATACAAATTTGACACAGTTTACACAGGTTTCTTGACAACACATTTTCTCTTTTCATTTAATACACAAATGGCAGTCAACTAGCTAGATGTCACATGTCTGTTTTGACAAAGCATCATGGTGACACTGTGGCACTTCCTGCTTAGAGCTTCTCAATAGCAGGAGCCAACCTGCTTCTTAAGACAACATTTTACACTTGCAAACAGAACTTCATTTTGTCACGGATAACAGGGCATTTCAACTGTAAAAACATTGATTACAAACAACGGGATCAAGTGATTAGAAGATTCTAGAAGTCAGTAACCTCAGTTTGCCCTCAATGTACTAGTAGGTGATCTAGTTTTTATATGCCTCAAAGGATCTTCCAAATAATCCTCCTTCAATAAGATTAAGTATTGAGATCAGACTGCCTGGGAACACACAGGCCACTCTGGCCAGGGGAAGCAGATTGTCTAACACCAGACCTTCACCACCTCTTCTGCTCCTCCAAATCCAATCCCCAGTCTCATCCCCAGCTCTGGAGTAAAACACCTGCTGCAGTCTCCCGTTCTCTTCTGTCCTATCTCCATTGGATCCCATAGATCTTCTTCTCCTAACTCTCCTCCCCATCTATTACTTTGTCCCACCACCACCCCCAACTCCAGCAGGCACTCCCTGGGAATCCACAGGCCACTCTGACTAGGGAAATGAGGAGGCTAACTGCAGATCTTCAGATCTCCCTTCATACCTCCAAGTCCAACCCCCAGTCTCATCCCAAGCTCTGCTGTGTCCTCTCCAAATTTTCTTTCCCCCAAATGAGGGGCTAAGTAAGAGGTAAAGATAAAACACTCTGTTTTCCTCCCTCTTCTGAAGCCCCCAGGTCTCCCCCATTCCTAAGTCTTAGGTCCCAATACCCAGAAACACCTTTTACCTGGAACCCCCAGTACCCACACCTATCAGGACCCCAGAAGATGTTCCTCTGGGCAACAAGCAGCTACAACACTCTCATAAGAACCAAAGAGAAAACAGAAACCAAGGAACAAAACACCCACCCAAAAAAGACAAGACCAGATATCAGCAGCTACAATTAAAATATTCCCAATCCCAGATGCCAAGATGCCAGAATAAAAACACAATCAACAACAGCCAGGACAACATGTTTCCACTAGACCAGCACCCTTACTAAAGCATCATAGTTTAAGCATAATAAAAAGACCTTAAAGCAGCCTTTACGTATATGATAGAGGTCCCTAAAGGAAAAATGAATAAATCTCTATTTTAAAAAATCTATGACAACACAAACAATGGGAGGAAATAAAACCTTTCAAGACCTGAAAGTGGAAATAGAATCAATAAGGAAACCCAAACTGAAGTAAATCTGGAAATGAAAAACATAGGAACTTATAGGAACCACAGAGGAAAGTTTCACCAACAGAATACAAGAGATAGAAGAGAGAATCTCAGGTACTGAAGACAACAGAAGAAAGGGGTACATAGGTCAAAGAAAATGTTACATCTAAAAAACACTCCTGGCACAAAATATCCAAGAAATCAGTGACACTATGAAAAGACCTAATCTAAGAATAATAGAAATAGAGGTAGGAGAAGAAAGACAACTCAAAGTCCCAGAAAATATTTTCAACAAAATCATAGAAGAAAATTTTCTTAACCTGAAGAAGGAGATGCATACCAAAGTATAAGAAGTATACAGAACATCAAATAGATTGGACTAGCAAAGAAAGTCTCCTTGACACATAATAATCAAAACATTAAATGTACAAAACAAATAAAGAATATTAAAACCTACAAAGGAAAAAGATCAAAGAACATAGCAAGGCAGACCTATTAGAATAACACCCAACTTCTCAATGGATATTATAAAAGCCAGAATGGCTTGGACAGATACAATGCAGACTCTAAGATACCACAGATACCACTCCAGATTACTACATCCAGCAAAACATCCAATCACCATAGATGGAGAAAATAAGATATTTCATGATAAAACCAAATTTAAGTGACATCTATCTACAAATCCAGCCCTCCAAAAGTCACTAGAAGGTAAATTCCAACCTAAAGAGGCAAAGCACAACCAAGAAAACAAAGTCAAAATAAGGACACGGACGGGGGGACACACACAACACACACACACACACACACACACACACACACACACACACACACACACACACCAAAAACAAAATAACAGGAATCAACAATCATTGATCATTAATATCTTTCAACATCAATGGTCTCAATTCACTTCCAAAAAAGACACAGACTAACAGAATGCTTGTGAAAACAGGATCCATCCTTCTGTTGCTTCCAGGAAATATACTTTAACATCAAAGATAGACATCACCTAAGGGTAAAGGATTAAAAAAAATGATATTCCACGCAAATGGACCTAAGAAACAAGCTTGTGTAGATATATTTTTTTTTTTTTTTTTTTGGTTTTTCGAGACAGGGTTTCTCTGTGTAGCTTTGCGCCTTTCCTGGACTCACTTGGTAGCCCAGGCTGGCCTCGAACTCACAGAGATCCACCTGGCTCTGCCTCCCGAGTGCTGGGATTAAAGGCATGCGCCACCAACGCCCGGCCCATTGTGTAGATATTTTTATAGCTGACAAAATAGACTTCAAACCAAAACTAATCAGAAGAGATAGGGAAGGACACTACTTACTCATCAAAGGAAAAATCTATTAAGAGGACATTGCAATTCTTAATATTCATGCCCCAAACATGAGGGCACCCAATGTAAAAGAAATACTTTAACATTTTAAATCACATATTGACCCTCATACACAGATAGTTGGAGACTTCACTACCCATTCTTTTCAACAGACAGGTCATCCAGACAAAACTAAACAGAGAAATGCTGGAGTTAACTTATAACATAAACTAAATGGACCTAACAGAAAATTTCACCCAAACACAAAAAATATACCTTCTCAGCACATCATGGAACTTATTCCAAAACTGACCACATAGTGAGACACAAAGCAAATCTCAAGAGATTCAAGAAAATTGAAATAGCATCCTACTTCCAATCTGATCACCATGGATTCAGGCTGGATATCAACAACAGAAACAAAAGAAAGCTTACAAACTCATGGAAACTGAACACCTTCTCTATTGAATGAAAAATTGGCCAAGAAAGAAACCAAAGACCTTCTAGAGTTGAGTGTAAATGAATACACAACGTACCCAAATTTATGGGACACAATGAATGCTGTTCTAAGAAGCAAGCTCATGGCATTAAGTGCCTACCAAAAAAACTGGAGAGAGTTCATACTAGCAACTTAACAGCACACCTAAAAGTTCTAGAACACAAAGCAATAAGCACACCCAAAAGGAGTAGACAGCAAGAAATAATAAAACTGAGAACTTAAATCAATAAAATAGAAACACAGAGAGCAATACAAAGAATCGATAAAACAAAGCGTTGGTACTTTGAGAAAATCAATAAGATTGATAAACCCTTATTCAAATAACCTAAAAAGTGGGAAGAGGAGCTCCAAATCAACAAAATTACAAATGAAAAGGGGAACATAACAGTAGACACCAAGGAAATCCAGAGAATCATAAGAAGATACTTTTAAGACCTGTATTTCACCAAATTGGAAAATCTAAAAGAAGTAGACAATATTCTTGATACATACCACTTACCAAAGTTAAATCAAGATCAGACAAGCAGTTTAAACAGACCTATAACCCCTAGTAAAAATAGAATCATTCATAAAAGTCTACCAGCCCCCCCAAAAAAAGCCAAGGGTCATATGGTTTTAGCACAGAATTCTACCAGACCTTCAAAGAAGAGTTAATGCCAATATTCATCAAATCATTTTATAATATAGAAACAGAAGGAACATTGCCCAAATCATTTCATGAGGCCAGAGTTGCTCTGATTCCTAAACCACATAAAGATCTATCCAAAAAAATGAGAATTACAGAGCAATTTCCCTTATGAACATAAATGCAAAAACACTCAAGAAAATACTTGCCAACTGAATCTAAGAACACATCAAAAAGATCAGCCACCATGATCAGGTAGGCTTCATCCCAGAGATGCAGGAATGGTTCAACATATGTAAATCGATAAATGTAATCCACTATATAAACAAACTGGAAGAAAAAACACAAGATCAAAGCCCTTGACAAAATCCAACACCCCTTCATGATAGAAGTCTTGGAGAGGTCAAAGACATATCCAAATATAATAAAGGCAATTTACAGCAAGCCTACAGCCAACACCGAATTAAAAGGAAAGAAACTCAAAGCAATTCCACTAAAATCAGTTATAAGACAAGGCTGTACACTCTCTCCATATCTATTCAATATAGTACTTGAAGTTCTAGCTAGAGCAATAAGACAACTAAAGATCAAAAGGATACAAACTGGAAAGGAATAAGCCAAAGTATTGCTGTTTGCAGGTGGTATGATGGTATACATAAGGGACCCCAGAAATTCTATCAGGGAACTCCTACAACTGATAAACACCTTCAGCGTGGTATTGGCATAAAAACAGACCCATTGACCATGGAGTTGAAGACCCAGACATCTATGGACACCTGATTTTTTTTACTTAAAAAAAAAAAACAGAAAAGACAGCTTCTTCAACAAATGGTCCTGGTTAAAGTGGATGGCTACATGTAGAAGAATCCAAATAGATCCATACTTACCCAACCTGCACAAAACTCAGTTCCAAATGGGAACTCAATAAAACAGATATGCTGAAGCTGATAGAAGAGAACAAGGGGAATAGGCTTGAATTCATTGGCACAGGAGATGACTGTCTGAAAAAGAACACTATTAATGCAAGCACTATGATCAACAATTAATAAATGGGACCTCATGAAGCTGAGAAACTTCTGTACGGCAAAGGACACTGTTATTCGAACAAAACGGCAGTCTACAGAATGGGGAAAGTATGTTTGTTTGTTTGTTTGTTTGTTTGTTTGTTTGTTTTACCAACTACACATCTGATAGAGAGCTAATATCCAAAAAAATATAGAAAACTCAAAAAAGTAGGTATTAAGAAAACAACCCAATTTAAAAAATGGGCTACAGATCTAAACAGAGAATTCTCAATAGAAGAAACTCAAATTGTGAGAAACACTTAAAGAAATGTTCAATATTTTGTTCAATAAAATGTTCAATCAGGGAAAATGCAAATCAAAACTACTCTAAGATTTCATCTTACACTTGCCAGAATTGCTAAGATCAGCAAAACAGGTGGCAGCCCATGCTGTTGAGGATGTGGAGTAAGAGGAGCACTATCCATATCTGGTGGGAGTACAGACTTGTACAGATACCCCAAGATAGAGTGGTACCACTCTTGAGCATATACCCAAAGGGCAATTCACCAAACCACAAGGACACTTGCTCAGTCATGTCATTGCTGCTTGATTCACAGTAGCCATGCCCCACGTTGGGCATCAGATGTAAGATGAATTGCTAAACGGTCTTATTAATAAAAAACCTGAAGCCAGATATTGGTGTGAAAACTGAGAGATTAGAGGAATAAGAAAAGCCACAGCCAACCTCACCTCACCAACTTCTCAGCCTCCAGAGCGAAACTTCCTGTTTACTCATGCCTTATATACCTTTCTGTGCCCTGCCATCTTACTTCCTTCCTAGTGCTAAGATTAAAGGTGTGTGCCACCACTGCCCCCTCTGTTTCCAGTGTGGCCTTGAACTTTCAGAGATCCAGATGAATCTCTGCCTCTTGAATGCTAGGACTAAAGGTGTGTGATACCACTGCCTGACCTCTGTATTTAATATAGTGGCTGGCTTTTTCCTCTGATCCCCAGATAAGCTTTATTGGGGTGCACAAATAAAATATCATCACAAGAATTGGAAACAACCTAGATGCCCTTCAACAGAAGATAAAGAAAATGTAGTGCATTTATATAATGGAGTATTACTCAACCATTAAAAATGACATAGAATTTGCAGACAAATTGATATAACTAGAAAAAAATCATCCTGATAAATATCTCAGATTCAGAAAGACAAATATGGTAAGTATTCACTTATATGTGGATATTAGCTATTAAGTCAATGACAACCAAGCTGCAGTCCATAAAATCACAGAGGGTAGGCATAGAGTAAAGGACCAGAGGGAACAGATAGATTTCATTAGGAAAGGGAATTAGAATAAATAAATATGGATAGAAAGGGGGCTGGAATGGGAGGATCAGTTGGGGAGACAGAGGGGAAGGAAGTTTTGTGAGGGAATATGAGGAGAGACAGCTAAAATTAAGGTGCATTTGAGGGATAGTATGGAAACCTAATGCAGTGGAAACTTCCTAAAATATATACATGTATGAAGCTGATCTAAATAAAATCACCAAATAATTGGGGAGATCAAGTCCCAACTGGCAATCTCTTATCACTAAATGAAGCTTCCAGTGCAAGAACTGGGTTACATCTAATTGAGTTGTTGGTCAAGAGGTCTCATGGAAATTCTGAAACAACTCAGGCTGTTGCCAAGACTATATATATATATATATATATATATATATATATATGCTGCTCTCCACAAACTGACAGCAAGTCCCCATTGCTGTCATACATAACAAATTGAACATACAGATATCGAGCTAATGCCTACATGGAGCCTTCATCCCTATGTTCCAGTGTCTTTGGTATGGGAAGGTACTCTGTACATATCAAAAGAGAAATGAAAACACAAACCAGCCACAAACCTTTTATCTACAGTGATATGATTGCCCTGAAAGACATGCTAGTGCACAAAGCTTGTGGGAGTAACCAGGCAATAACTAATTTGACTTAAGGACTACTCCACAAGATAGAACCCGTACCTGAAACCACTTGGGTGACCAAAACCTGAGATTAGATATCCCAGGGACCGAGGGTAAAACCAAATAATACTGGTCTAAAAAGTAGGGGGAATGCGGTGATAAAATGACTCCTAATGATATTTTGCTGTACTTATCAATCAGTGTCTTGTTCAGCCATCATCAGAGAAGCTTCCTCCTGTAGCAGACAGAAACAAATATAGAGACCCACAGCCAGACTGTATGTAGAAAGTGAATGAGCCCTAAATGGGATGTCTCCATCAAATCTCTCCCCTCAGAGCTCAGGGAACCACATGGAAGAGGAGTAGGAAAGAATGTTAAAGCCAGAAGGGACCGAGTATACCAAGTAAACAAGGTTCTCTAAGTCAACATGAGCAAAACTCATATGAACTTACAGAGCCTGAAGCAGCATGCATGAGGCCTGTATGGGTTTGTGCCAGGTCCTCTGCGCTTATATTAGGGCTTCCATAATTGATATAACTGTTTTTATGGGATTCCTGAGTGTGTGAATGAGTGAGTCTCTCTCTTGTGCTTTGTCTTGGGTTCTTTTCCTTCTGTTGGTTTGTCCTCTCCAATTGGATGTGATAGTTTTTATCTTATTATATTTTATTATGTTATATTTTTTAAATGAATGGATGAGTGGAAACCTAGCCGCTAGATTAAAGGTTAACAACTGAACTGTCATTTATAGCTCCTGGGGGGAGGGATGGTAATGATATGGCCCTCGGGAGGCCTTGGCGGGTTGGGCTAAGGTGCCCCAATGGGTGAGGGAGACACACCATGCAGATGTGGCCAGCAATGATGTGGCACAGTGAAAAGTCACTCATACTATGCACACACAGCATCCACATGAAGAATTTATTATAATAGAGGGGGAGGGAGAGAGGGAGAAAGAGAAAGGGAGGGAAAAAGATGGAAAGCAGATGCACACACCTCATGGTGAGAAAGGGGGAGGGGAAGAGGAATGAGAAAGGAGGGGCTTTTCCTTAAAGGAGGTTTTACACCAGGAGGCAGGGTGGGCCCCCAAGGGGCAGGCCAGAATGCCAACAGGGATAATCACTTTTCTCCAAAGGAGTGACACTGAGTATATTAACCACTCCAGGGAAGGCCTCAAATTCAGGAATGGTTGACCAGCATATGATCAGACTCCACATTTTTGTGTGTTTGTGTTTTTATTTAATTACAGTTTGATATTGTTATTGGTTTGAATGGGTTGTTCTGATTCCTTGGTTTTAGGGGGTTTTGTTGTTTTCTTGTATTTTTGTCTGCTTTTTGAGAAGGAACTTACAGTTAGGTAGGGAGGGAGGGGAAAAGGATCTGGGGGAACTTAAGGAAGGGGAAGAATATGATCAAAATATATTTAAATTTTAAAATTGTTTTAGATAATAAAACGTAGACCCCTCTCCTCTGGGCTCCACACTAGAGACCACAGTCCTGGGCAGCTGTACTATGCTATGGTACTGAAGGCCAAAGCGGTCCTAGGAACTCCAGGAAAGACACTTCCCACTGCCCACTAAAGCCCTTTAAGCCTGTCCAAAAATCCCAGACTGCACACACTGGTCAACAACTTTGGAAGAAGACTTCTGCTTTGCCAAAGGCCAGGCCAGATGTAGGGACCCCAGGTAAGACACCACCCAGTGCCCACTAACACTCCTTAAATCCTGCCCAGCAACCCCAGGCTGCATCCTCTCCCCTGGGGTCCACACTAGGGCCCACAGCCCTGGGCAGCTGTACCAGAGGTCAGAAGAGTTATAGGAACCCCAGAGAAGACACTGCCCATAGCCTGCTAAACCTCTTTAAGCCTGTCCAACAACTCCAGACTGCACTCCAACCCCTGGGCCCCATATCCCAGCCTACTACTTTGGAAGAAGTCTTTTGCTTTATCAGAGACCAGACATGATCAAGGAACCCCAGGTAAGACACTGCCCACTGCCAGCTAACAGCCCTTAAAGCCTGCCCAGCAACACCAGACTGCACTGCTTCCTCTGGGCTCCATACTAGGGCCCACAGGCCCCACAGCCTCACCGGAGGCCAGGCAGCTCCTAGGAACCCCAGAGGCCAGGTTGGATCTAGGAACACCAGGTCTACAGCTTCAGAAAAATTCAGCCTTACTGGAACACAAGACATATCTAGAGACCCCAATGCGGTGGTTGTACTGGAGACCAGGCTGGTCCTAGCGGCCCCACAGGCCAGCCCAGATTTAGGGACCCCAGTCTGCATCACCTCCCCTGGTCTACATATCCTGGTCTACAACTTCAGAAGAGGACTTCGGCCTTAGCAAAGGCCAGGCCTGATCTAGGAACCCCTAGCCCCAAAAAAACCAGAGAGGACACCCTACTGAACCTGAAGACACACTAGTCACCAGAACCCTTGAACATTTAGGCCAGAAGACCAGAGATTAAGGAGAAATCAAGGAACAAAACACCTATCCAACAAAGAAAAAATCAGGAATCAACACCTAAACCTAAAATCTCACCAATAGACAGGTCTTCCAGACAGAAACTAAACAAAGAAATAATAGAACTAACAGACGTTATGGCTCAAATGGACCTAACAGATATCTATAGAACATTTCACCTAAACACAAAAGCATATAACTTTTTCTCAGCACTGCATGGAACCTTCTCCAAAATTGACCGTATACTCAGCTACCAAACAAGTCTCAACAGATATAAAATAATTAAAATAACCCCCTGTATCTTACCAGACAACCATTGATTAAAGCTGGATTGCAACAACAGAAAGTCTACAAACTCATGAAAACTGACAACTCTCTACAGAGTTACCACTGGGTCAAGGAAGAAATAATAAAGTTAAGGACTTCCTAGAATTCAATGAAAGTGAACACACAACATACCCAAACTTATAGGACATGATGAAAGTGGTGCTAAGAGGAAAGTTCATCCCATTAAGTGCTTTCATAAAGAATTTGAGAGATCCCATACTAGCGACTCAACAGCACAGCTGAAAGCTCTAGAACAAAAAGAAGCAAACTCACCCAGGAGAAGTGGATGACAGGAAATAATCAAACTCGGGGCTGAAATCAGTAAAATGGGGACAAAGAACAACACAAGGAATCGATGAAACAAAGACTTGATTCATTGAGAAAATCAACAAAATAAATAAACCATTATCCAAACTGACTAAAGGCAGAGAGAGAATATCCAAATCAACAAAATCAGAAACAAAAAGGGGACATAACAACAGACGCTGAGGAAATACAGAGAATCATTAGGTCATACTTAAAAACCTGTACTCCACAAAATTGGAAAAATCTAAAATAAATGAACAAATTTCTTGATAGATACCATTTACCTAAGTTAAATCAAGATCAGATAATTTAAGTAGACCAATGACCCCCAAGGAAATAGAAGCAGTCATTAAAAATCTCCCAACCAAAAACAGCCCAGGGCCAGATGATTTTAGTGCAAAACTCTACCAGTCTTTCAAAGAAGAGGTAATACTAATACTCTTCAAATTATTCCACAATAGAAACAGAAGAAACATTGCCAAATTCTATGAGGCCACAGTTACCCTGATACCCAAACTGTTCAAAGACCCGACAAAGAGAATTACAGACTGATTTCACTCATGAACATTGGTGCTAAAATGCTCACTAAAATACTGGCAAACCAAATCCAAGAACGAATCAAAAGGATCATCCACCATGATCAAGTAGGCTTCATCCCAGAGATGCAGGGATGGTTCAACATAGGAAAATCGGTCAATGTAGTCCACCATATAAACAAACTGAAAGAAAAAAAAACACTTGTTTGCCTCATTAGATGCTGAAAAGCCTTTGACAAAATCCAATACCCCTTCATGATAAAAGTATTGGAGAAATCAAGGATATAAGAAATATACCTAAACATAATAAAAGCAATATACAGCAAACTGTTTGCCAACATCAAATTAAATGGAGAGAAACAAAGAAATGCCACTAAAAATAGGAACAAGACAAGGCTGTCCACTCTCTCCATACCTATTCAATATAGTACTTGAAGTTCTAGCTAAAGCAATAAGACAACAAAAGGAGATCAAGGTGATACAAATTGGAAAGAAAGAAGTCAAACTTTCACTATTTGCAGGCAGTATGATAGTATACATAAGTAACTTCAAAGACTCTACCACAGAACTCCTACAGCTGAAAAACACCTTTAGTTAAGTGGCTGGATACAGTATTAACTCAAAAAAATCAGTAGCCTTCCTACATACAGACGATAAATGGGCTGAGAAATAAATCAGAGAATCAACACCCTTTACAATAGCCTCAAAAAATATAAAATATCTTGGTGTAACTCTGACCAAGCTAGTGAAAGACCTGTATGACAAGAACTTCAAGTCTTTGAAGAAAAAATAAAGAAGATATTAGAAGATGGAAAGATCTCCCATACTCATGGATCGGTATGATTAACATAGTAAAAATGGCCATCTTACCAAAAGCAACCTACTGACTCAATGCAATCCCCATTAAAATCACAACACAATTCTTTACAGACCTTGAAAGAACAATACTCAACTTCATATGGAAAAACAAAAAATCCAGGATAGCTAAAAGAATCCTGTACAATAAAAGAACTTCCAGAGGTATCACCATCCCTGATTTTAAGCTCTACTATAGAGCTATAGTAATAAAACCCACACGGTATTGGCATAAAAACAGACAGGTGGATAAATAGAATCAAATCAGAGACCCAAATGTAAACCCACACACCTATGGACACTTGATTTTTGACAAAGAAGCCAAAATTATACAATGGAATAAAGAAAGCATCTTCAACAAATGGTGTTGGTCTAGCTGGATGTTGGCATGTAGAAAAATGCAAATTGATTCATATTTGTCACCCTGCACAAAATTCAAGTCCAAGTGGATCAAAGACTTCAACTTAAATTCAGTTACACTGAACCTGATAGAAGAGAAAGTGAGATATAATCTCACATGCATTGGCACAGGAGACAATTTCCTGAACAGAACACCAGTAACATAGGCACTAAGATCAAAAATTAATAAATAGGACCTCACGAAATTGAAAAGTTTCTGTAAGGCAAAAGGCACTACCAGTAGGACAAAGCAGCAGCCTAGAGAATGGCAAAAGATCTTCACTACCCCCACATCTGACAGAGGGCTGATTTCCAAAATATATAAGGAACTCAAGAAACTAGGCATCAACAAACCAAATAATCCAATTAAAAAATGAGGTGCAGATCTGAACAGAAGAATCTCAAATAGCCAAGAAACGCTTAAGGAAATGTTCAACATCCTTAGCCATCAGGAAAATGCAAATCAAAATGACTCTGAGATTCCATTTTACACCCATCAGAATGGCTAAGATCAAAAATACAAGCGATAGCTCATACTGGAGAGGATGTGGAACAAGGGGAACACTCCTCCATTGTTGGTGGGAGTGCAAACTTGTACAGCCATTTTGGAAGTCAGTGTGGCAGTTCCCCAGAAAACTGGGAATCAACCTATCACAAGACCCAACTATACCAATCTTGGGCATATACCCAAAAGATGCTCAATCATACCATAAGGACACTTGCTCAACTATGTTTATAGCAGCTTTATTTGTAATAGCCAGAATCTGGAAAAAACTTAGATGTCTCTCTACTGAGGAATGGATAAAGAAAATGTGGTACATTTACACAATAGAGTATTACTCGGCTGTTAAAAACAAGAACACCAGGAAATTAGAAGGCAAATTAATGGAACTAGGAAAAATCATCTTGAGTGAGGTAACTTAGACCGATAAAGACAAACATGGATTGTACTCAGTCATAAGTGGATATTAGCTATAAAATAAAGGATAACTATGCTACAATCCACAGACCCAGAGAGGCTATGTAACAAAGAGGGTTTATGGGGGGACACCCAGATCTCCCTGGGAAAGGGAAATAGAAGAGATTTTGTGAGTGGACTGAGGTCGGGTGGGGATGGAAACATGAGAGATCGGGTTGGGAGGGGCATGAAGGGGAAGAGTGCTGAAGGGAACTGCTGTGGGGGGGGGCATTTCGGGGTTGGGTGGAAACCTGTCGCAGGGGAATCTCCCAGGAGTCTAGGAGGAGGAACCAGGTTAGACTTCTAGCAATAGTGGATAAGTAACCTGAACTGGCCATCTCCTGTGACCAGATTGGTGCCTAGCCCAATTGTCATCAGAGAGGTGTCATCCAGTAACTAGTGGAGGCAGATGCAGAGAACTATAGCCAAACATTAGGCAGAACTCAGGAATCCTGCAGAGGAGAAGAAGAAAGGAGGATAGGAGCTGAGGGGTCAAGGACACTGTGGGAAGGCTCACACAATCACCTAACCTGGGCTCATAGGGCTCGCTGAACTGACTGAACTGACAACCAGGGAGCCTTCATGAGACTGACCTAGGCCGTCTGCATATATGTTGCAGTTGGGTAGCTTGGTCCTCTTGTGGGACTCCTAACAGTGGGAACAGGGGCTATCTCCAACTCTTTTACTGGCTTTTGGGACCCTACTCCTCATACTGGGTCACCTTACCCAGGCTTAACACATAGGAGGTGCTTAGTCTTACTGCAGCTTGATATGCCATGTTTAATTGATACTCATGGGAGACCTGCCCTTTCCTGGAAGGAGACAGAAGAGGAGGGGATTAGAAGTGTGGGGGAGGATGGGGAAGAAGGACTGGGAGGGAAGATGATGAGGGGGATTCTGCAGCCAGGACATAAAATAAATAGATAAATAAAAGATAATAATAATACATATTTTTTGAAAGTATTGAGATCAGCTAAAGAAGTGGTGGGGCTCTATCCATAGCTGTATACCATAATAAGATAAATAACCATTGCTCCTGAACACTATGGGTGTGAATCTTTTTGGCCAGCTTAGTTTTTCCAAGTTACTTTCCAGCCACATAAATGCCACACATAATTTGTCTGAACTTTGAAATTCCCTGTAGGCAGTATGCTAATACAAAAATGTTAGAGCATTAAATACATCCAGGGAAAACGTGACCTTGTTACACATAAATTTATAAATGGCCAAATTATTATAAATAAAAGTACCTTATTAGCTCAAACAACAAAATGATTTCTTTCTTAAAAATGAGTTCTACTTAGTCAAGAAATAAATGTTCATTGGAGGAAACTTGGAAAACATGGGCATTTCCAAGAGGAACCATTCAACTTCAATGTGGTTAGCATTTTGGCTTACACAGCATATGTGCATTAACAAACTACCTGGATCCAAAAACAAGATTTCCTTCATTGCCAACAAAGATCCTTTATGTCTCCTCCAATGTCATTCCCATCCACAATAGGTAACCACTATTCTTGTTTCTACTGTTGTAGGTCTTGCATATTCTTAAACTTCCTGAAAGTGGAATCACACAGCAAGATTGTTAGAATGCATTTTTGCTGGGCATGTCATTGTAGTTTACTCATTTTTATTGCAGAGCCATTTTCCACAATCTGAATACAATGGTATTCCACTATATGGCTGGCTAGCCCACATTTTGTTTTCCCAAACTCCTGTGTCAATATTGAGTAGAATCTAGGATGAGTAGTAGCAAGCCAATAAGTATCCTTCGGGAATACGGAATAACGGAAGAGGTGAAGGTTGGAGTACTTACTACCTTTCTTCCACTATAGTATTGCAAGAAAAGAAACCAACCAGGTTTCTGGAAGAATTGTTCTCATAACTTTTCCTAAGACATAAGAACACCTGCGTGGCAGAAAAAGTAGGTGGTTGTAACTGCTCCAGGTCACCAGCAAAAGCCCCTTTAAAGACTCCTTTCTCCAACTTCTGGGAAGTGGAGGTAGCTAGTGGCTGTGAGTGAAAGAACGCTGATTGGCAACAACCACAGCCTCTCCCTGGTCAAATTGCGAATATAAAAGTCAGCGCCACCATTTTCGCCTCAAAGAAGGACAAATCTGAAGGGCTGTGTGAAATGCAGAGTTGCCTGAACAATGGACTAGAATTCCTTTGTATTCAAGGTCTCCCTCTGCATTATCATACTCCCTTTGCCCATCAGAAAGTTGCTCTTAACAGCATTCTCAGTACATATTCTGCATGTAAGGGTCACAGTTGCTAGAACTTTTCCCAATAGAATCTGACCCACAGTGAGCAAGTCAGACACAGTTCTCCCACCTTATTCATCTGTTTCACTGGGCTTTTGATAACTCTGGTTCTTTTATGTTAATTTAAAAATGCTAGATCAGTGTGTTCATTTCTATCAAAGAAACCATTGTATTTTTGTACTGGACTTGTATAAGATCTGTAGATCAACTTGAGATTAAGGTTGGCCACTTTTCATAGAGATATCCATTTATTCTAGGATTATGTGTTTAAAAGATTCTCATTTACCCTATCAAATTGCCTTAGCATGACATCTACAAATGAAGACAATATCCACACTACATCTACAAACGAAGAAAATATCTACACTACTTTTACACAACAGTGTAATGAAGTTGTAAAATCAGATAACTTTGCTTTCTTTCCAATCATTGATGGAAATGTTCGGTCTTCCACCTATGATGTGTTGGCTCATGTATCCCTCATTAGGAACACCAAATGGAAATGTCAAATTCCCCCATATCAATTACCCTCTCTGTATTCATCTGCCATTTCTGAATTAGTACCACAGGTTTTAACCACTGTAGTTTTTTGAGCATTCTTGTATAATGTTAGAATGAATTTTTCTTAGACAGGCATGATGATGCATAGCTGTAATCATCACACTGTGGGAGGCGGAGGCAGAAGGATTACAAATTTTGGGCCAGCCTGAGAGGTATAGGAAGACCCTGCCTCAAACAAGTGTACAAAAGGGAATGAGTAGTTTTCTTGGTTTTGCTCCATTTGTTTATTCTTCTAGATAAACTTTGTTGTTGTAGTTGTTGTTGTTATTGTTGTTTGAAATAGTGTATCCCAGGCTGGCCTTGAATTCTCTATGCAGCCAAGAAGGACCATTATGATTCTCTTCCTTCTACATCCCGTGTACTGAGGTTACAGGTGTGCATCACCACAATGGAGTTCCGTAGTACTGGGACTTGTGCTAGGTGAAGATTGTATTCACTCGCTAAACTTCCCTTGGCACTACATCCCTAGCTCTCTTCTAGATAAATGCTAGAATATCATTTTATATTTATTCCATACATTTTTGTCATTGTTTTGATTTCTGTGTTCTCTTTGGTTAATCAAATAGTTTTTCTATTCCATCTAATTACTCCAACGACTTTTTCTCCATTCCTCCTTGTCTTTCCTTTACTAGTTAGTTATTCTAAACAAGATTATATGAATCCTGACTTAAAAACTATATAGACTTAACTTTCTATGAATTCATAGGAAATGAAAGAGCCTGTAAGAGTTTAATTCTGTTAACCCACTCTCTTGTCACTACATGTTAGATATCCTAAAATGAAATATTATTTTTACTTTAGAGAATCATTTGTAGTCTAAAGACACTATGATTAAAAACAAAAGGGATGTCTTATATTTACACAAGTAGTTCTCATTTCCAGTGCTTTTAATTCCATCCTTTGTATTTGAGATATCATTAAATGCCTTTTTCTTTTGAAGTTCTTCCTGGAACATAGTCTTTAAACTTTTTTGTTCATCTTAAAACACAGTTTTAATTTGTGTTTGTATCTAAAGAAACACGCGCTCTAGATACAGATACTGGTGTCCCTTTCGAATTATTCAGTTTGTTGTTTTTTACTACATATAGAATTTTGATTTTTTTTCTTTCAGTAATTTAAAAATGTCATTCCAAGCTAGGAGTGAGTGGTAGCACACATCTGTGATCCTTGCACTCAGGAGACTGAGTTAGGATGATTTTGGAGTCTGAAGACAACCTGAATTACTGAGATGCCATATCCCTCACCCCAAAGGGACACTGTGGGGCTGGGGAGATGGTTTAGTGGGGAAGGGCTTGCTATGCAAGCATGAGGGCTGCAATTCCAACCTTCAGAACCAAGATAACTACAAAATGGACGTGGTGGCCAACCTGTGATTCCAGCTTCCAAAGGCAGAGGCAGGGCATCCCCAGAGCAAACTGGCTGGAAAGATAAGCTCTAGATTTTCTTGAGAGACCCTGCTTCATTGAATAAAGTAGAAGAGTAATTGAATATGAATCCCAACATCAACCTTAGGGGTCCACATGCGCGCGCGCGCACGCGCACACACACACACATACATACCTACAAACCCATGTGTGCCCACACTCAGGCAAACTTGGATATACACACATATGAAAACAAGAAATATGGCATTCCATTGTCTCTAGGCCTTTATTTCTGATGAGAAGTCAGCCTTCATGACATTGTTTCCAACGTGTCCCTCTCCTCACCAGCCGCTTGGAAAATTTCCTCCACCTTCGCCTCTTGGTAGTTTGACCATGATGTGGTTACATGTGGTCTTCAAGGCATTTTTCCTGTTTAATGATGACTTAGTTTCCTATATCCACAAATTGATGATCTTAGCCCCTGGAAATCTTGTAGCCATTATTTCTTCATATTCTTTTTCATCTGTCCCCTTCTATCCTCGTCTTCTTAAATACCAATTACACATACATAAGTAAGGTCACTTGATATTGTCCCACCCATCAGTGAGAACTGTTCGTTTTATTTCAACTTCTTTTCCCTCCTAGTCTTCATTTTTTGATCATTTCTATTGAGTTGCCTTGAAAACTCTTGATCCTTTTGTCTCCCAGTTCCATGCTGCTGTTAAACCTATTCAGCGAAAGAATTATTACTTCTCCCCTTGTATTTTACAGTTTTAGATTTTCATGTGGAGCTTTTTTTGTAGTTTTTATTTCTATACCTTTGTTCCTTGTCTTTTTATTATTATGGTTCTTTTCATTAATGTTCTTGGGTGTGATTAATAGTTCCTGCAGAATTTCTGTTTGTGAACTCGTCTGTTTCTATTCCCTATTTTTTTCCTGCCTTAGATCATGTGTTTCTGCTTTTTGAAAAAAAAAATCTATTTGTGTGTGTGTGTGTGTGTATGCGCGCGCAAGCTTGCATGTATATGCCACAGCACATGTGTGGATGTCAGAGCACAACTTGTTGGCAGTTGGTCTCTCCTTCCACCTTGTTTTGGGGTGCATCTCTGTCACTGTTTCTGCCCCTAGGGCTGTGGATGCCATGCTAGTTGGCTTATAAGAAAGAGTCTGTAAATTCTCCCGTATCTACCTCTCATCTTTCCTTATTGAATCTGACTTTTATATGTGAGTTCCAGGAATCAAACTCAAGTCATCACGCTTGTGAGACAAGCATTTTTACCCACTTACCATCTTCCTGGCCATTTTTGTTTACATAGATGGATGACGTTTTCTATTACATATTGTGGATGGTATGGTTTAAAGATTCTGCATTCTTTTATCCTCTATGAAATATTATTCGGTTTTTATGTGTGTGTTAGCAGATACATAAACGACTAGCTTATAACCTTGAACTTGTGAAGGTTTGATTTTACACTTCGTCAGGGTGGATCTGTTTCATCCTTAGTCTCAAGGCTAATCACAGCCCTGTAACAATGTTTTAATAGATCAGGCATAGTGGCTTTTCTGGTGTTTCAAAAGAAATCCCCAAGTGTTTACCAATGTCACAAAATGATTCAAATTCTAAACCCAAAGCCGGGCGGTGGTGGCGCACGCCTTTAATCCCAGCACTCGGGAGGCAGAGGCAGGCGGATCTTTGTGAGTTCGAGGCCAGCCTGGGCTACCAAGTGAGTTCCAGGAAAGGCGCAAAGCTACACAGAGAAACCCTGTCTCAAAAAACCAAAAAAAAAAATTCTAAACCCAGTGTCTCTTGTGGACAGGGTCCTTGCTCATACTGTCCAGCCTTCTTCTGTTGCCTTTAACTGGTGACATCAGCTTTCAGACTGAGTTTTAGCCTTGACTGAAGAATGCTTCAGGAGAAAGCTGTGTGTATTTGGCTTTTCCCAATGCAGTTACTGCCCTGGAGAGTCAAACCCAATGTCTGCCTTCTTTTATCTGTCTTTTGCATTACCATGGTTCGGATGGTAACTGTCCCACGTAGATTCAACTCATGTGTTGTAATACTTGGTCCTCAGTTGTTTGCAGTCTTTGGGAAGACTGGAAACTTTAAGAGGTAGCACCTTTCTGGAGAAAGTGAGTCTGGGGGAGGGGAGCGGACCTTGAGGCTTTATAGCACAGGCCCACTTCCGGTCTCCTCTTTGCTTCCTAAATGTAGACATCATGTGCTCCTGCTGCAATGCCTTCCCTGCCCTGATGGACTCTACCCTCAAACCAGAAGATGAAATGGACTCCTCGTCTCATAAGTTGCTTTTGTTGGGTCTTTTGTCTCTGTAGAGAGAAAAGTAATTAATACTTATCTCTTCAACCCTGAGTTACTATTATGTCAAGCATATATAATTTATGTTTATGGAAAGCAAGAGCAATCTGAACTATGCAGCAGTAACTAAAACCAGATTTCGTCTCTTCAAGTGGCTTGGTTACTTGCTTTGTCCATGTAACAATTTAGCTTTAACGTGTTCCTGTACAGTTTTCTTCTGCTGCTATAGGAGTTTTCAGATCAAGCATAACTTTTCCAATAAACTTCTTTGTGTCTGAAGCATGGAAGTTGCTAACACACTTACCGTTCGGTTCTCTTACACAATTAGGATGACCGTCTGGTTGGCAGCACCGTAGAGATGGTGAGGAAATATCAAGTGGCTTTTGTGGAAACGTGGAATTTCACAAGCTATTCCACTGAGAGATAATGTGTGTGATTTCTGTCTCCTGGCTGCACTTTAAGCAATCTACCAACCTTCAAAAACTGTGCCCCAGGCTCTAAAGAGCCCCTCCTTAGATGACAAAAAGCGGTTTTCAGGCACGTTCCCATTCCTCAGAAGACACTCCCTTTACCCACTAGTATTTTCTTTGCAGGAGCTCTAGGGAAAGGTAGAGAAAGACAAAAATTGACACTAATGGCAAGTCTTTACCACATATCACAGCTCACCATTACTCGATATTTCCAGCACGCTCTGTGATTTACAAACACAGTAAAATAAGAGAGCTTGACGGGATGTAGTGCGTCTGCGGAGGAATTCTTCAAACAGATCACTGACTGATAAACACCCTCTCAATTCAGAGACTAGCCAGAATGTTTCTCCTAATATACTCTTTGGCAACCCGAACCACTTAGAGTAGATAAAGATCTGAAGCATTAGTTATCAGATCTGACAAGATTTATATGCAGGGTTTTGTGAGGTGTTTTTAGTTCTAGGATTTTCTAGGCAGTTCCATCTCTTAGAAAAGAAAGTATCTTTTCACGCTTTATGGCTTTGTTTATTATTCACCATGGAGCATCAACAGCTGAAATGATATGACTACAAAATGAGACTTCCCTTTAGTCATCGTATGTGGGCCACAGCTTTGCCTGGCTTTTCATTCCACTATTGCGCTCCAGAAGTGGAGCTGCAATTGTCTTTCCTTGGGACACCTGAGCCCCTGCATTAAAAAACTAAGCAGACTGCAAAACATGAGATTCTCAGAGCCTCCAATCACTAGCTACTCAGTGCCGGAGTCTGCAAAAGCATTCCACTGCAGTTCTCCATAACTTGAATTGAAGTGGCAGCTGAAACCACGAGTAATAAAGTTGATCGATTATGCCATGTCACACTAACCTCTTTTAATCAGAAGCATATATTGTGAGAGATACAAGGCATGTTTATTTCAATCAACATGCTTTTAGGTAATTACCCATGTATCGCTGGGCCAAAGAACACTACCACCACCACCTAGAGGTAAAGCAGCTGGATGGCAAAAGAGGTGATGCTTACGTTTTGTTTTGTTTAAGGATGAATGAAACCCTTTCAAATTGAACCTTAAAATTTTAAGTTATTACATAATCCATGATGAAACTCAGATATCTGCCAGGTGCCTCCAAGGTAGTCTTGTACTATTTGAGTTTGTCAGAAGCTGTAATCAAAATCCAAAAGTTCTAGACATTTCTCCACACTACTGTCAGAAATAATTAATTCATATGCACAAGCATGATCCACAAGTACTCAGCAACAAGGCTAGGCTAACTAAGAAAAACTAAAAAAAAAAAAAAGAAAGAAAGAAAAAAGAAAAGGCCCTGAGAGTGACATATTTCATCCAAAGGCTGAGTGTGCTTGGTACATACACAATTGATTGCATTTAGAAAGCACCGTTAATAAAGTAATTAGAAAGGAACAGCCTTGTGGAAGAGCTAGGGACAACTAATAGGGTAAATATGACTGCTAAATTGGTGAAAATAGATAAAAGTTAAGCTCAATCATGTGAGGTAATATATCTGTGTAAATTGTAAGAGGGTACAAACCTGAGAGATGGATGAAGAGATGGATTAATGTGGATTAAGATGAAGGACGAGCCTGGATATTAGATAATGGCCTGAAATAAGTGCTACAGTGTCACAATAAAGTTTTCTAAAAATGATACTCATGAAATTGAGAATAAGGACAGAAAGAGAGGCTTAATATTTTCAGTAAGTCTCCATGGCCTGTCTGGGTCTGCAATATAAAATGGTGTCACTACCAAAGATGTGGAAGAAAAGCTTCTTCCCTCAGAAGGAGCAAGCACGGCATTGGAGACCTACGCTTACTGTGACCCAAGAGCTCTGCGTGCTGATTCCCTTAGTCTTGCAAAGAAGACTGGAAGATTATTATATTCACTTTCAAAACAGGAAAGTAAAGCTCAGCCACCATTAATTATCACATAGTGCTCTGCACAAGCCCTTTGTGAGCATCATCTCATTTTATCTTCACAACAACCCCTCAGGTAGGCTCCAGCTCCAGCGGTGAGAACCCTTCTTTATAGATCTCCAGGAACAGGGTGCGAAGCCCCATTTTGGGAAACCTCCTTTAGAGGCTTACTTTCTCGTGGCTGTCTCTGCCTGTGAGTGGCGCTCTCACTGAATTGGTGTAGCTTAGTGTCTGATTATTCCATGTTTTTTTTTCCCATTTCCATTCAATTATACTCTGTACATTTTTAGTGAACATACACAGTTTTTTTTCTTCACTTCTTCAGTCTCGGGCACCACATTTCAAGGGCTCAAGAGCCCACATGGCTGCAAGCATTGTCCTGGACATCGCAGATGGAGGGCCGTGCTGGCAGGCTGAGAGTCTCATTAGGCAGTGGTACTTCTTCACTGCTCAGGGGGTTCCCAAATGTTGCTAGCTCTTGCTTGTGTGTCACCATTAGAGGTGGTGGCATGTTCCTCTCGTTCTTTTTATGTTGGACTGCCATCTGCTGTGCCATTTGTAAAGAACAAAAAGACATGGCATTGTCTGGAGTAAAAAGACCGTGAACAAAGCCGGTGATTTTTTTTTTTTTTTGTACTAGCCATGAGAAGGCAGTCTCTTGCTAGTATGGGTATCCTGTGCAGGTGAAGAATGGTCGGTCACACTGTGCTCGAAATTAGGTTTCTACTCACTCTGGAGACCTGTTGAGATGGCTTATTGCTGGAAGCCAAAAGCTTCATTTCGTAATCAAGGCACCAGCTGCTTGATGAACCTTCTAGAAGCAGCAAGTCTTTTACAGAGTGCTTGCTTCCCTGTTCTCCTGCCCTCTCCTTTGAATGCTAAAGCACAACCATCTCTAAGATGCAGTACTCTCTCTTCTTGCTGAGACAAGTTCTCGCGTATCCCAGGCTAACCTCGAATTTGCTTTGTAACCAAGAATGGCCTTGAACTTCTGATCCTCCTGAATCTTTCCTCCAGAGTGTTGGGATTAATGGCGTGGGTTACCTAGACCCTGTTTATGTGCTTGAATCCAGGGCTTCCCACATGCTAGGCAAAGCACTCTACCAATCAAGCTAACCAAGTAACCGGTCCAGGTAGACTGCTCATGTTGGTTTTGTATTAATAATGGCCCCCTATGTCACAGTCCTCTCTGAAGCCTGAACTCTCTTGAAGGATCAGCTTCTGCCATTCACACTGCCAATGTTTCTTCCCTTTCAGCTTGGATAGCAGGGTAGAAAGACTGTAAGCCAGGGGATCTCTACTTGCCTGCCCTGGACTTTCCTGGGAAGCTTGGGAAATAGATGGCCAGGCCCATTGAAGGACAGTAAGATCTCAGGCAGACGCCAGCAGTGGGCCTTGAACATTGTTGACATTCCCCCAGATGATTCCCATGTCCAGAAGCGCCAGGCCCAAGCCTTATACAGAATGACGGTGCTATAGAGATGCCAAAACCTGGCTATGCATAAGGGCTGCCAGGGGGAAGCTTGGTTTTAAAAAAAAAAGTAGATTCTCAGGCCCCTCACCAACAGTGCTCAACTTGTATTTTTCTAATAAAACACAAGGGATCTCCAAGAGAAGACAGCTTTGTAAACACATGCCTGAGGGTACTCGTCATCATCATTCAGGGACCCTAGCAAAATGGCCAAGTGAGATAAATCTGCTCTTCTGAGGCTTCAGCACAACTAGTACATCCCCTGAAGCCTCAGTTCTGCACCTTCCCCTCAACTCTCCAAGTACCTCCAGAACCCTCCCAGGCAATTTCGAGTTTGGGGTTTAGCTCTGCTTTCTGAAAGGGAAACTAAATAAATAAAGCTGAGGTCTAGAAAAAATGTTCAGTTTGACAACCCCTGGGCCGCGATCCTTTTCTCTTTCGCCTCAAGATAAGCCTCCTTTCTCCCTAGTGCCTAGTCCCTTGCAACTGAGTCCACAGACTCGGCGCCTTCCTTGTGTGCAGTGGAAACCCAATAAATGTATGAAAGGGGACGATCAGTGTGTAGAAGTATGCCTAGATTAGAGTTTGATGTTCAAAGTAAAAACGGCCTTTTTACTTATACTCAGGCGGGGGTGGGGATGGGGGGATAGTCCATTTCTGTGACAATCCACTTACATCTGAGGCACATCTTTGCATACAGAGATAGAGTAAAACTTGGGGAAATTATTCAAATTAGCAGATGATGCACCCTGCATGCGGTCTAATTAATGCATCGGGAATTACTGTCACTCCGCTCCATTTTCTGAAGTCAATGGAAGAACCCATCGAATATTGGGGAAAATTATAAAGGCCACTCCACGTAGTTAAAAGGAAGATTTATTTAGTGGATGACTTACAAATGAAAGAATGGATAGGTGGCGGGGGTCTGGGGAAGCTGTATCGCAATCCAGCGGTGTTCTCTGGAGCTCTGCACAGTCAATCTCCACTGTCCAGGGTCCAGGCGCAGAGAGCGCGCCCAGAGCGAGCGCTTGCCTATCCAGCTCTCAGGTTTCCAGCACCTCCCCTCGCCCCGCCTCGTAGGCGTGACAGTTGCCAGAGTCTCAATGGGGGTTGGAGCTTCCAGATCCAAGCTGGAATGGCTACCCACTACAATCGAATTTTCTTCCTTGTATTTGTATGACTTGTGCTCTTAAATGTATTTAAACTAACAAGAAGACCAAAGGCAATAGAAAGCGTTGCTTTTCTCTGAGGGGATTTCCTGCAGGGCCTGCAGGGCATTTACTAGAACTGCCTGTAGGTGGTTTACCTAGGGCTCAACCATCAATGGCTGTTAGCACCTGGATGTGAGCCAAAGAGGCTCAAGGAGGAATCCCTCCCAAAGTAGCAGTGAGAATGTTGGATTCCTGCAGAGGAAGTTCTTTCCGCTTTTGTTTACATTCCTTGTTTTAGACGCAATCAAAAGAGTTGAGTGGGCTGGGTAGATGTGCCAGTTGGTAAAGCACTTGCCTTGCAAAGCTTGCGAAGCTCAGTACAACCCCCAGAACTCACATGACAAAAGCTGGCAGTGGTGACAACCAGAGTCATCTCAGCACTGGGGAGGGAAGAACTAGCAGATCCCTGACACTCACTGGCCCTGCTCGGCCAGCCTAACCAAACTGGCAAGACCCAGGCTAGTGAGAGACAAAAAAAAAAATAAAAACAATATGGAGAATACCCAAGAATAACAGCAAGGTTGTCTTCTGGCCTCCATTCACATGTGTATGCACATGCATGCACACCCCAAAATACACATGTACTCACACTCATAAACACACACATGCCGGGCGGTGGTGGTGCACACCTTTAATCCCAGCACTCGGGAGGCAGAGCCAGGTGGATCTCTGTGAGTTCAAGGCCAGCCTGGTCTACAGAGTGAGATCCAGGACAGGCACCAAAACTACACAGAGAAACCCTGTCTCAAAAAACAAAATACACACACACACACATTTTACACAAATGTGTATATTTAGCAACAGGTGTACCTGCCTATAATCCCAGGAAGTACTGGCAGAAGAATCAGGAGTTCAAAGTCATTCTCAACACATAGTGAATTGGAGGCCAACATGGGCTCTCGTCTCAAAAAACAAACAAACAAACAAAAAACAACTATAAACTGTTGTTCAAATCATAAATGGTCTTATAATAAAAATCTGGAGCCGGATATTGGGGTGAATGCTGAAACATCAGAGAAGCAGAGCAAGCCACAGCCAACCTCACCTCAACAACTCCCCAGCCGATCCTGTTTCCTCAGACTGAAAGCCTCTGAGTCCTCACCTGAAAGGGTCTAAGATGAACTGCCTTAGTTCCTGTTTCCTCACACCTTATATACCTTTCTGTGTCCTGCCATGTCACTTCCTGGGATTAAAGGCGTGTGTGCTTCTCAGTACTGGGATTAAGGGTGTGTGCCACCACTGCCTGACCTCAGTGTCTAATCTAGTGGCTGGCTCTGATCCTCATGCAAGTTTATTAGGGTACACAATATGTCACCGCAAGAACCACACATACAATTAACTCTAAATGTACCAGGACACTTGTTCAGATGCCTTCAGGTAAAAGTTAGAGCAATTTTCATCTCTGTGCAAAGAGGAGATGAAGTTCATTGCTGACTACTTGGTAGCTTTTGACCATTTAAATCTTTAATGATAAATGTTACTCCATCATAGCCTCTCTACCACACAAAATTTCCTAGTGAGATATTTCCTTATGCTTCCTTCATGGATTAAAATATGACTTCATGGGCTAGAAAGATGGCTCAGCAGTTAAGATTATATACTGCTCTTGTAGAAAATCTGAGTTGGGTTCCCAGCATCCACATCAGGGAGCTCCCAACAAGCTGTAACTGCCACTCCAAGGGATCTGACATTCTCTTCTGACCTCCACACACACTTGTACACATGTGCACATACAAACACATACAAATACACATAATTAAAAATAAAAATAAAATATTTTTTAAAAGACACAAAAATGATTTTTGAATATAGTTTAATGAAACAATACTAGTATTAATCTTCTATACAGAATAGGAAGATCTGCTTATAATGGTAATAACTTGGAAACAATTTAATGCCCTTAGATACAAGAATGACCTAGAAAATTATGATGTCCTTATTTGAAGGAATATTTTGTAACCAGTTTAAATGTAGGTTTTGAAAGGCAGATAGTAACCTGGAAATTAATATCAAATAACAACTCTCCCTCTCTCTCTCTCTCTCTCTTTTTTTTTTTTTTTTTTTTTTTGGTTTTTCATGGCAGGGTTTCTCTGTATAGCCCTGGCTGTGCTGGAATTCGCTTTGTAGACCAGGCTGGCCTCGAATTCACAGAGACCCACCTGTGTCTACCTCGAGTGCACCACCCAGCCAAAGAATATCATTTTAGAATAATGTACAATTAAGACTGAAACAATATGTCACTTTATACCTACTATGGTGGCTACAACCAAAAAGACAAGTGTTGGTGAGGATGTAGAGAGATCTCAATACCCATACCAGGTGTTGATAGGAATGTGAAATGGCAGACCCTGCCATTTCCTAAAAAGATTAAACATAAAGTTACTATATAATCCAGTAAATGCTTCAAAGTATATGGCCAAAAGAATGGAGAACAGGCATTTCTTGTTCAAAACTATTCACTGAAGTACTCAAATAGCCAAAATGTAGAAGAGCCATTAACTAGTGAATAAATACACAAAATATGCTATATCCTTACAATGAAATATTATTCTGCAAAAAAAGGCATAAAATGCTGGTGAGTACTGTAACATGGATAAACTTCAAAAATACTGTGTTTTGTGAAAGAAGTCAGACAGAAAGGACCACATTTTATAGAAATGTGGAAAACGGGCAAATTATAGCTGGATCTGTCGGTTGTGGGGAGAGGAAATGATGGAGTTAGGCAGGAGGCCTAATGGGAAGAGGGTCTAATACTTTTGCAAAGGACTGGGGCTCAGCTTCCAGCACTGTCTTTGGACAGCTCCAAACCACTTGTAACTCCACCTTCGGGGAGCCCAACACCCTCTTCCCAATTCCCTGGGCATCTGCACTCATAACTGCACACACAACACTCACACTCACACTCACACTCACACACACACACACAATTTTAAAAAATCATTAAAAAGTAAGAAAGAAGAATGACTGAGAACAAGTATAGGGTTACTTCAGAGGGTAATGGATACACATGTTCTAAAGTCGATTTTGCTGGTGGTTGTGTAATTCCGTGACAATTATAAACCACTGATACTTTGTGTGGGTGAATTGTATGGTATGTTAATTATGTTGCAATAAAGTGTTTATTAAAACATGCATAGTTACATAACACTATCACTAAAGATAGCATATACATAGACAAGGTTCAAATTTTCTGTTTTGTAATATAATTAATTACAATGCTTTGTTTTTGTTTTTTTTTTCTTTTATTTTTGAGATTATAATTACATTATTTCTCCCTTCTTGTTCCTCCCTCTAAAATCCTCCCTCCTCTTCCTTGTTCTCTTTCAAATCGGTGGTCTCTCTTTTCATTAAATGTGTGTGTGTGTGTGTGTGTGTGTGTGTGTGTGTGTGTGTGTGTGTGTACACATATATATTCCTAAATATAGCCTGCTCTGTCTGTACAATGTTACTTGTACGTATGTTTTCAGGGCTGACCATTTAGTATTGAATAACTACTTGATGTGTCTTCCCCGGAGAAGACTATTTCTCTGTCTCAGCATTCCTTAGTTGCCTGTGGTTTTTTGTCCAGGGTTGTGGTCTCATGATAGTTCTCCTATCCATTTTCGCATGTCTATTATACAACAACAACAACAACAATTTTAAATGAACCTTACTAATGGGGAGCAATCAATACAGAGATTTCCTATCTAGTTTGGGGAGCACTCCCTTTTTTCCTCAGTGGAGATCAATTTATTTTTCAAGCCAGACTTATCTTACTGGTAGACAAGGACAAGGGAGTGGCAGTGATCCTCCCTAATGTCCAAATTTGGTGTAATGGGGAAAGGGAGCTGGAAGCTACGGTAGGCTTGCAAGGACAATAAACTAAGTGTTATTTCTCCGGTTACATCCTGGGTTCTACTCTTGCCCTACACTATCCCTTACAATTGCATTTTCTCCCATAACTTAGGATCCTTCTGTAGTTATGACTCCCAAATCCCTGTTTTTAGCACTGAGCTCTTCCCTGAACTTCAAGCTCCTATAATGATCTGCCTCTGGTTAACAATAAAGTTTATTAACAAACCATGTTCATTACCATTAAAGCCTCTGCCTTTAAAATAAGCACTTGGAAGCATGGCTTATTGTTTATCAGGCCCAATACAAGCTTGTGTACTGGAAGGCTCTAGTTCAGCGCAAGCATCCAGCTAGAGGTAAGGTCGAAGAGGAATGTAAATGGGGGGGCAGGGATTTGCTGGTGTTCTATGCCACTGTCTTTGTTGGATTTCTACTTAGGATCCAAAGCACATGCATGGTTAAAGACAATACCGCCCTCCAATCTCTTCAACCATAAAAAAAAAGTAGCTATGATATTATCAGGGGTGCAGACAAAAGACCATACATTCTCCAGAACAGAGGGAGACACATTTTGATAATGATTAACACTGTGTTAATGTGATAAACTTATTATCCTATGTAAAGCCCACAACAAGTCCAAGACCAGTGTTAAGGCAAAGGGCACATCTAAATGGGATTCAGGCAGAGGCAACTTAGCGCAAGGTCACCCAGCTGGAAATTAGTGGAATGATACTTCCAGTGATATTTTATTTGTGTTCTAACAAAAAAATTTTTATCTGGGTATCAGAGGACAGAGCCAGCCACTAGATTAGACATAGAGGCAAGACAGTGGTGGCACACACCTTTAATCCTATCACTCTGTGAGTTCAAGGCCACACTGGGAACAGAGCCAGGCATGGTGGCACACACCTTTAATCCCAGCATTTGAGATCTCATATCTTTGCTTGGAAAGGACTCACGCCTTTAATCCCAGGAAGTGATGACAGGAAGCAGAAAGATATATAAGGCATGAGGACCAGAAACTAAAAGTTTTTAAGCAGTTCAGCTGAGATCCATTCAGGTGAGGACTCAAAGGCTTTCAGTCTGGGGATTCGTGGAAACAGGATCGGCTAAGGAGTTGTCGAGGTGAGGTTGGCTGTGGCTTGTTCTGCTTCTCTGATCTTTCAGCATTCACCCCAATATCTGGCTCCAGGTACTTTTTATTAATAAGACCTTTTAAGATTCATGTTACAGATACTGAACTCAGATGCCCAAACTCTGTCCTCCCTTTATAAATCAAGGTTCCTTCACTTTAGCACTAGTGCTATGGGACCTACCCATGGCATCTACCTAGTGAATGTCAGAGTAGTGGTGACAGTCAAAAACATCTTCTCTACTCCCAAATATTTCGTATAGTGAGGAAAGTCACCTCCATCAGAGGAAAAACTACAGTGCAAGTTGAAGAAATCGACTTGGATACTAGCTAAATCACCAATCCATGGCAATTAGTAAATAGTCCACCCTGTATTAAAACCAAGAATGCCCTGACTCCATGTGCTATTACAGTTTTGATCAATTCAGCAGAGAAAAAAGCTACAGCAAAGAAACAGAGTGGCAGAATAAAGGAAAATGGGTAAGATTATTCATTTGGAATGAGTCACTTTTTGTTTAAAGCTAAAGATGCAGACATGGTCCCGAAAGACTTAACGGAAAGGGCTGTTAAATATTGTTAGAGTCTCTAAAGGACTTAAGCTTAAATAAGACCAAGCGAGGATGTTCTCTAAAGCAGTGTATCCAAAAACTCAGATACAGATGAAAATCATCTAGTGAATCTTTAAACACTGGGATCTAGGCCTCATTCCCTAGAGACTGGAGTTTAATTGGTCTGCAATGTGGCCTGGACTTGGGGTTATTTTAAGCTTGCCAAGTGTTTCTAATATGAATCCTCAGCTAAGCAGTACTGTGGTAAAGGACCAAATTGGTACTTTATCTCCATGATCTTATCAGTTGGGGGTATTAAAGTGATTGCATGTTTATTGCCATAGATAACTAAATGAATATTAATAATAAAGTATACCCATTATCCTTAACACTCACTGGACTGTTAATTATCAGATGTATAGGTATTCATGGCATCTTTCAGTCAGAAACAAAAGTCATCTCTAATTTTTAACTTTTGGACCATTTTGTCTCCCATTAATATTCTCAACAGAAAATGAGCAAAAATGAGAGAAAGAATATTGGTTATTTCAGAATTTTTCACAGCACTACAAAATGTGATGAGAGAACTTTTTAATTACTTGATGAAATGTGATTTGGAATGGTTTTGGAGCTTCCAACACTGTATGTAAAATTGTTCCAAAATGTCAGATTAGATGATTTTCTTAAAAGTTAACCTTGACTCTACCACTGTGAATAAACCAGAATTCACTGGGTCTATCAGTTTCCAGTATGTTCTTTATTCAGGAGACAATAAGACATTTTAGGTACTCATGACTATAGCCTTCAACGATTTCTTCAGTACTAATGTTTGTTTCTGTCACACTGAACAAAAATTCCACCACCACACAACCGTGTGTGTGTGTGTGTGTGTGTGTGTGTGTGTGTGTGTGTAATACATAAGAGTGTGTGGGTTTTGTACATGTGCACAGATATGTAAGTGCATGTGTGATCGGAAGTTAACATTGGCTGTTTCCTCTTGCTCTCTGCTTTATTTTTTGAGACAAATTTTCTGGTTCAATTAGACTGGATGGCCAGCAATCTGCCAGGTTCTGGCTGTCTCTGCCTCCTCAATTCTGGGACTAAGGGTGTGTATTACTACACCCAGCTTTTTTACATGGATGTTGGGAATCTGAACTGAGGTCCTTATGTTTGTGGGGTACATGCTTTACACTAAGCTACCAGATCCCCTAAATTGATTCTTCCCAGATAGGTAACATTTCAAACATCACTCTAAGTTGGTGGGGCTTGGGCCACAGTACCCCCAAAATATGGCAGTTTAGCAACTGAGAAAAGAGTGGGAGCAAGACAGCCCTCTGACCTTCTCCTGCTGCTCTCCAGAGGCAGGCCACAAAACCTAAGAAGGTACTTGCTCAAACCCTCACCCTCTTTCTCCCTCATTGACCCCATGTGATTCATGACCTACCCTATTCATGGAGGGAGGAAAAAAATTCACACAAAGTCCAAGAATCCAAGCAAGTAGGCCTTGCTGAGCTCGCCCAGTTTATAACCACAAGCTTACACACTTTGTCCTCCGACATCCTCCCACTCCACTGTCTATTAAACTGTACAGTTTTCCCAAACTCTCTTGAGTATTCATTTCTGAAGACTCCTGAATGGCATTTAAAGCTTCTATCAGAATTGATGAGATGGCTCAGCAAGTAGCAAACTTTCTGCCAAGCTCAAAGACTGGAATTTGAACCTCAGGACCCGTAGACTGGAAAAACATAGCTGACTCCCACAAGTTGTCTTCTGACCTCCACACCCCATACCATGGCACATATGTGCTCACACACATACACACAGATAAATCAAGTAATTAATAAAGTAATAAATGTTTTTAACATATTAAACAAAAATGTTGGGTGTGGTGGCACATGCCTATAATCCCAGCACTTTGAAGGTAGAAATAAGAGGACCAGAAGTTTAGGTCATCCTCATCTACATAAGTTCAAAGCCAGCCTGGGCTACATGAGATCTTGTCTCAAAAATACCAAAGAATATATATTCATTCAATTTGTTAATCTTGTTTTTCATATGAAGAATCAGTCACAAGTCTTATAATAAAGTAAGAAAAGAATATCTTCTGCCGGGCGGTGGTGGCACATGCCTTTAATCCCAGCACTCAGGAGGCAGAGGCAGGTAGATCTCTGTTTGTTCGAGGCCAGCCTGGTCTACAGAGCGAGTTCCAGGAAAGGTGCAAAGCTACTCAGAGAAACCCTGTCTCGAAAAACCAAAAAAGAAAAAAAGAAAAAAGAAAAGAATATCTTCTCCCTTCCAAAAAATAGGGTACTTTTCACAAAGTGGTGCACTGAGAGGTTCTTGAGAATCAAGGAACACCCAACTGTAACACGAATCTTAAAAGGTCTTATAAAAAAAAACCCAGAGCCAGATATTGGGGTGGAAGCTGAAAGACCAGAGAAGCAGAACAGCCAGCCACTAGCTTATGTCTATGAAATCCTCAGCATAAAGAGAGTGAGTTCCTGTTTCCTCATGCTTTATATACCTTTCTGTGTCCTGCCATATTACTTCCTGGGATTAAAGGCATGTGTGCTTCCCAGCACTGGTATTAAAGGTGTGTGCCACCACTGCCAGGCTCTGTTTCCACAGTGGCCTTGTACTCACAGAGATTCAGAGGGATCTCTGCCTCCCGAATGATAGGATTAAGGGTATGTGCCACCACTGTCTGGCCTCTATGTCTAATCTGGTGGCTGGCTCTGTCCTCCGATCCCCAGGCAAGTTTATTAGGGTAAACAATATATCACCACACCCACCATTGTGTTCTTTTACAAGTTATTTCAATCACTGCTCTAAAACTTAGGGATAAGTCTATATATTTTGTTTTGCCAGCATAGCAAAAACCTTAGGAAGAAAGCAAATGCCTGGACTCATACTAGGTTTTCCCAAGTTCTATAAGTACATCAACACCCTGAAGCATGGAGTTGATGTTAACAGATGTTTAGAAGAGGAACTCTTCAGAAGAGCAACAGTACATCCACTAGACCAGGCTTAAGCTAAAATTTTTCTTTACACATGAGAACCACAAAAAATGCCGATGAGTCTGGTAACTGACTTTATATATGTATATGTTCACAGAAAACTGTGTACAATTTAATTATATTTTAATTGCACAAATGGTCCTCTCTGCTTCAACAATTAATTCTTTTGTTTAAAAAAAAAAGAAGGGCAGGGAGCACAAATATGCTGGGTTGTTTTTTTTTTTTTTTTATCCTTGGAGGATTTAGTAACTCTGTCTCCCTCATGTAGCATGCATCGTTTATATAAAGGAAAATAATTACTTTATTTTAGACAGGGTCTCATGTAGCCCAGGTTCACCTCCAACTCTCTGCGTAGCTGAGGAGGACCTCGACTTTCTAGTCTATGTTCATCTTGCAAGTGTTGGTATTACAGGTGAGCACTACCACCCTTGGTTTATGCGGTGCTGGGTTCAATCCAGGGCTCCAGGAATGCTAGACAAGCGCTCCACCAAATGAGCTATATCCCCAGCCTAGAAATAAAAGGATTCTTAAACAGCATAAAATAGTAGTCTTTGCTGTATTTTTGTAGACTTTCTGATTTTCCTTGTAGCATTGCTCCTTTCTCAACTGGAGCTTCAGCAGACGAGGATGAAGTGTGTGAAGGGAAAAGATGAAGTGACCAGGAAAGAGAAGGGAGCAGAGGCACCGTGAACTTTTTTTTATAGCTATTGATTGCTGGACTCTGCTTTCAGTTCCCATTGATTTGTTGGTGTGGACTGGATTTACTAGGGCTATGCTCAGATTCAGTGAGCCAGTATTCTATTTCCCCTGCAGCAGCAGCATCTCCCTCGTGCACAGAGGTCTTCCAGAGACCTCAACCTACACCATAAACAGCCAAGAGCTGAGAAGTAAGCAAAATGTACCTCTGAGCAACCAAGACAGACCTCTCTCCAGCAGCAAGATACTCCCCAAAAGCAAAATAACCAGGGGAGCACTCTGGGTAGGATTCTAGTAAACACGGCTGTGTGACTTTTCTCACAAAGCACATTAGAGGCATCAAATTGGTCGAGAAGTTAGGAAAGAAGGCTGCCAAAGGCTGAGACACCAGCAGCCACGAAAATGGCCCCTGATAAAACTGACTGCAAGAGAGAAAAAGACCAATGACAAAACGTGAAGCCTGCAAAAAATAAAAACCAAGCCATCAAAAGTCAAAGGCACATTTGATCACTCCAGACAGAAGCAAACAAGCCTATACTTGAACTTCACATAAGGACATCATTGTAGTCTTGTTTCAGAGAGTGATTGATATTTACCTTGGTAAGCCTGAGACACAAGGAAAAGAAGAGAAAGTGCTCGGATAACCCCTGGCAATGACGAGAAAGCTAAAATCACATTTTAGAAAGATTTCGAGTCAAAACAGATCTGTGTGTGTGTGTGTGTGTGTGTAGGAGCAAACATCAATCCATAAGGAAAAACAGACTCAAAGGTTATTAAATACACCCCCGTTCTCTAACAAACTGGATAAATGGGCACTACTTGATTTGAAACTAAACATGACGAGCTCTTTAGAAGCCTCTCTTCCAGAAACACAGCTATTGCAGCAATGATGAGTTTTCAAAAGGGAAGGAGGCAGAGGGAGACAGAGAGCAAGCTCCAGCTCCCAGGCGTGGACATGTCAAGAATCACAGCAATTCCATCTTTCCTGACATCTTTCCCCCAGCCACACTGCTCTCGATCTCAGCACAACTCTTAACACAATGTATAATTTATTCTGTTTTCATTTGACTTACTTCACTCCCTTTACACATACCTATAGAATATTTATAGTTTGCATTTTGATGGCTGCCTAATAATCCATGTCCCTAACCATGTTCAAATGTAACTAATTGTCCATAAATAATACCTTAATTAACATCTTCACATATATAGCCGCTTGGTCCTTTTATAGTTTTGAATAAATTATCCAATGAGGCATCAAAACATATCTAAAGTAAAGTACAAAACGTTTTTGGCCTGCTTTAAAGGTGAAAATAATTTGTGATATTACCCAAGGCCCTCCTCCTCAAGCTAGCAGAGTTCTAAGTTCTCTCAGGGATTTCTCTGACTTGCCCCAGAACTCAGAAATTCATTCATGTGAAGTCTTTGTAGGAGGGAAACTAGAGAATGTGATCTCCTTCAGTTATGTCACGATGGCTGCAGGTGCTTCAAGTTCCTCTGCTCTGTGGCCCAGATGAAGGAGTAAACCCCCATGCCCTGTACGCACACAGCCCTGACCTGCAAAGAGAACCAAGCAGCCATCACTGATCACCCACTAACATGAAGAGAGGAGTTCTGAGAAGCAGGAACACAACCCAGGAAAATTCAAAAGACAAACCTAGACCAGTTTACATTACACAAGGCAAGTTCACTATGTATCCAGGCCAAAAGAACAAAACAAAAAAAAACAGTGCAGAAGAGGTGCCATTAAAATGATCTGTTCTTAATCCCTAAGGCATCTTAGACACTATGCAGTACATAGAGATGAGCTTTCCCTCTGTCGTAACACAGCATCTTATGATGACAGAAACCATGTAGAAACCTGTGCTCTACAAAAGCCTTACACAGTGTGAGTCTCGAACATCAATAGCCCATGGAAATTAACTGTTAGAGAATAATTTGAACCCAATTCTGAGACTGTGGAAGATGTAATAACATGATAAAACAGAGTTAGAAATACATTAATGGAATATGTAGAAACAATACATTGCTGAATTTTAGATGTAAAGTTAAACTAATTTACCTGTGATACATGTCACCACAGGGGAAGACAAATTAATATACTTGTTTCAACTTTACAAGGACAGCGTTTCTTCAGGAATAATCATGTACAACTCTGCCCTCTGCTGGATGAAAATGGGTAATAGTTTGCTTAGTTGAGGTTTCTATTACTGTTGATAAAAACACCATGACTGTAAATAACTTGGGGAGTAAGGGGTTTATTTTAACTTACAACTCTCAGGTCACACCCCATTGTTGAGGGAAGTCATGATCGGAACTCAAACAGAGCAGACACCTGGAGGCAGGAGCTGATGCAGAAAACACGGAGGGGTGTTGTTTACTGGCTAGCTCCTTGTGGCTTGTTCAGCCTGCTTTCTTATGGAACCCCAGACCACCCCCAACCCCCAGGGTGTCATTGCCTGTAGCATGATGGACCCTCCCCTGTCAATTATCAATCAAGAAAATGTACCACAGGCTTATTCATAGGCCAATCTGGTGGGAACATTTTCTCAATTGAGTTTCCCTCTCCCCAAATGATTCTAGCACACACAATTGACATGCACACACAATTTTCATGTGCACAAGCAGAGGAAATAACATTGCACTTTATAAGCACTGTATCCTAAGTTAAAATGCAATTTCTTAAACAGAAGTATTTAAAATTGACAAAGAAATAATAAAATGAAAATTTTCATCAAAATGTACTATATGACGTTCTCAAAGAACTGATAAAATACTAGCTCAAAAACAAATAAAAATAAAATACAGAGTCAGGTGTAGTGGCCCATGCTTTTAATCCTTCAGCACTTGGGAGGCAGAGGCAGCAGGCGGAGCTCTGTGAATTTGAGGCTAGCCTAGTCTACATAGTAAGTTCCAGGACAGCCAGAGCTACATAGTGAGACCCTGTCTCAAAAAAAAAAAATAATGAAAATACAATTTCTGATGCTGGGATTCTGAGTGATAAGGTTTTTTTTCATCCTGATAAGCCTTTTCGCTTACACAGCAATCCAAATCAGCACAAATCAGACCGAATTAGAAAAAGCCCTGGTTTAATGGGTAAAGCGTTCCCCAGCAGACAGGGAAGAGAGACCTGAAAACCATGTGTCTGGGATGAAGCTTAAATACCCTGTGGGAGTGGTCTTGAGCCTCTCTGGGGGAGGAGCTGTGTTTGGTGGGCTTTGAAAAAGCGGTTTGGGGAAAGAGATGGAGGAGGGGAGGGGAGGTGGATCTTCCACCAGAACATCCAGATTCTTTGGGTATAGGGATGCCAGAGTGCCAGGGGTTGAGATGGAGCTCCCACCAAACATTTCAGACTCTTTGGGTATAGGGGTGCTGGTTCAAGTCTGGCTACTTCCTGCGGGCATAGGATGACGTGAGGAAGAGGGGAGTCAGGAGTTGGTGGACTCACATTCATCAGGAGGTGTGAGTGAAGGGGAATCAGGTTAATTGTCAGCCTGGAGACCTCAGGCACCTGTTTCTTGAGGAAGCAAAGAAGGCAAGTTTCTAGGAAAGAATAGAGTATTAACAGCTGTCCTAGCTGTACTGGCAAAGATCAATGCACAGGGCAGAAGAGCAGATGGGCCCTTCAGTGGGAAATCTTGGAAAATCGGAGGGCGGAGGGTCCCAGCTGCTGGACAGACCAAGTATCCTGAATAGGTGCCCGCTTGAGCCTATAGAGATGGTACCAGCATGGATGTCCCAGGAGCTTGGCAGGCAAGGGGGTGGTGAGGATCACAGTATAAGGTCCTGTCCATCGGGACTCAAGAGACTTCAGAACTAGCTGTTTGAGGAGTACTCTGTCCCCTGGGGAGAGTGGGGCAGGCTCAGGAGCAGTTGAGTCTTGGTGTTGGGACAGGAGACAGCTGTCAGCATGTGAACAGAGAAGGGACCTCAGAAGAGAGAGGCAGGGGAGGTACCTGGCCAGTGGGGGAGTTTGGGCTGGGAGGTGGTGATTGAGGAGGAAGGACCTTCCCTCAGGGAGCTCAAAAGGGCTCAAGCCTGTAAGAGAGTGTGGGGTGGCCTGGAGGCATGTAAGGGCAATGAGGAGAAGGAAGGGCCAAGATAACCTGAATTCAATGGAGAGCTTGGTGAATTGTTGTGGATGAGTCCATTGGCCTTCTCAACCTTTCCTGAGGATAAAGGTGTCAACCATAGTTAGGAGGTAACGGAGTTCTTTAGGTGTGGGCATGCGAGTGAAGTCCATGTGCCAATCCTCGCCTGGTTGGTATCCTGGAAGCTGGTGCAGAGGCTGACATATCTGGAGGGCCCCTGTGAATGGACCTGTGAGATACTCAGGAGACTGTGGGGGCCAAGGTGAGTGTGGCCTCACAAAGGCTGAGAACATTGCAACCAAGCAGAGGTGCAGGGCAAGCAGGTATGACCGACCAAAAAAAAAGAGTGTGAGAAGAATCGCCCTGCAAGAATGCAGGGAAGTGTCAGGGTCTTAAGTGGGAAGGAAGGGTACCGTCCACCCCCATGACAGAAATTGGTGAGGGAACTGTAGGACCCGAGTGAGATGTCAAAACAGAATAGGTAGCTCCTGTGTCCAAAAGAAAGTCAATGGACTTACCCATTACCTGCAGCATCTCCCTAGGCTAAGAGAGGGCAATGGGAGTCAGCAGGTCTAGGCCATATCAGTTCTCCACCAGGCTTAGGAGTTCTCAGTTGCCAGAGTTGCTGAGGCTGGACCTCCACGGCATGGCATAGAGGACGAGCCTGCATGGGGGCATTCCGTTTCCCAGTGCCCAGGCTGTCGGCAGATAGGGCATGGCCTCCTGGGTGGCTGCTGGGTGCCTTTCTGGTGGAGTCAACTTGGGCTGAGCTCTGGCAGGATGGAGCCCTTATCCCTCTTGTTGGGGCCCTGGTGGCCTCAGGGCAGCTGCTAAGGCTTGGGCTTGGAGCGTATTCTGTTGCAGCCTTGTCTATCAGGATGACTCTGCTGTCACTAAAAACTTTAAAAGCCATTTTCACCAATTCCTGTAGGGGAGTTTGGGGATTCTCTTCAGCCTTTTTAAATGTTTTCCTAATACCTGGTGCTGCCTGAGAACTGAAATGGGTGGCCAGGCTGTGGTTCCTGCTGGGGAGGCTGGGTCAAGGGGAGTATACTGAACCATGGTCTCTTGTAACCGGTTCAGAAAAATGGCTGGGTGTTCGTCAGCTAGCTGTGTAATCTCTTGGAGTTTATCAAAATTAACAACTTTGTCTGAGACCATTTTCATACCTTGGAGGAGTCAACAAACAATGATGTTCTTCTCTGGGGACTTAACAATTCCATAGGCTCCAGCTACAGCTCAGAGAGGGCAGAGGGAGGCAGGCATCTGACAAAACTGAGGATGGGAAGAAACTGGGGAAGATCCAGGGGTGTTAGGCCAGTGTGTAAAAGGGGACCTGGATGTAGGTTGGGGCTTTGGGGGATCGGTGGCTGGAGGGGAGAACAGTTAGGCATTTCTGTCTATTTTCTGGGATGCAGCTTGAATACCCTATGGGAATGGTCTTGAACCTCTGGGGCGGGGGGAGCTGTGTTTGGTGGGCTTTGAAGGGGCGGGTTTAGAGAAAGAGATGGGGGAGGGGAGTTGAGATGGATCTTCCACCAGAATATTCCAGACTCTTTGGGTATAGGGATGCCAAGGTGCCAGGGGTTGAGGTGAAGCTCCTACCCAAACACTGAGATGCATATCAGAAATTATATGAGAGTTGGTTCTCTCCCACTCCAACTTTTTAATACTGTTTTCAAACTAGTAGTACTCTCATGTACAGTAGATTCAGGTTATTAGTGAAGATAAGCTTGTTACTAAGTTACACTTGGTATTTCTTTAAAAAGAACCTGTTGTACCCAGAGTCCCCCAAAGACCACCAAGAGGCCAAATCTGATGCAAAAGCAAAGAGTCTTTGTATTGTTATGAGTTAACTCGGGACTCTCCATCTGTCTGACGCAGCAGCAGAGCAGGAGAGGCCCTGGGTAGCAATGGGACAGGGTTTTTAAAGCAAAGGGGGCTTGGGGGTCTATGAACTACATAGGAACAGACTCAGGATTGGTTTATGCCAGTGGCAATCATGTTAGTAACTTTTAATTGATGAGGGTTAGTTGGGGGTTACAATTATCCATTTTGGGGCAGGCCTGGACAAGTCCCAGGCTTTGTCCTTGAGCTGCCATGGAGGCTGGCTGGCCTAGCATGTACTGACTGTGGGGGCTGACTCAGTGGCCCCAGGCTCTGTCCTTGAGCTGCCATGGAGGCTGGCTGACCTTGCACGTTCACATTGACCCATGTACATAGCTCTAAGTTGGTGAGGGGTCCCAGACAGTAAAGAACTGGCTGAACCTTGAACAGTCAGAGTACATGCAGAAAGGACTACTGCAAGGACTATGTCTTTTGTTCACGGCCCTCCCAGAAACTGCTTGCCCAAGTCTCTCTCAGGAAACTGAAATTGAGGCCTGATCTATGAAAGAAGACTGTGTAAGGATTATTTCCTTAATTATGTCACCAGCCTGCGACAATGTCCCAGCCTAAAAAGTGGACGTGCCCTCTCTGCCCTCTCCTTCCATATTCTCTCCTCTCCACGTGGTTTCTCTCTCTCTCTCTCCCTCCCTCCCTCCCTTCTTCCCTCCCTCCCTCCCTCTCTCACCCTCCTCCCCTCCCTCTCTCCCCCAATAAAGCTCTAGAAAGGTAACCATGACTCGTGATTCTTCTGTCACCAATACCGAGCGTCGCTTAACCAACAGACTGAGCCCCTGTTATGGAGGCTGCTTGGTCCTTTCAAACCCATACATTAAAAGAACAACAATATGGATGTGAATTAGTCTTTTGAGAGTTCCCCACATCTCAGTAAAATTAAAATTAAGCTTTTAGCCAGATGGTGGTGGCGCACGCCTTTAATTCCAGCACTTGAGAGGCAGAGGCAGGGATCTTTGTGAGTTCGAGGCCAGCCTGCTCTACAGAGTGAGATCCAGGAAAGGCACAAAGCTACACAGAGAAACCCTGTCTTGAAAAAAAAAAACAAAAAAAAATAAGCTTTTATTGTTTGTTTGTTTGGGGCTTTGGTTTTTAGAGACAGGGTTTCACTGTGTTGCCTTGGCTGTCCTGGAACTCACCAACCTGGCCTGTAGACCAGGCTGGCCTCGAACTCACAGAGATCCGTCTGCCTCTGCTTTGGATTAAAGTACTGGGGTTAAAGGTATGTGCCACAACTGCCTGACTGAAAATTAAGCTTTTGACGGTAAAATTTAAGTTTGTAAATAACTAAATAACCACAAGTACCGTTCCATTTTATTTTACTGTTTCCTTTCACCACAACTTATTCCCTCATAGTATAAATAGATTTGGATAATAACCAAATAGGCTGTGGCCCAGTTCTCAGGAATCCCTACATTGAGTGGCAGGCAGTAAGAGGTAGATGAACAATTGAAGAGTGCCCCATGTTGCCAACACTAGCTTATCCTTCAACAAAAGGCTCCAGTAGAAGAGAACCACTGCTTTCAACATCACACCCCTTTCCAGGGGCTTGGATCCAATGACTGCTCCATGTCTGAGAATAAAAGGCCCTGCCACCTCAGCCCTCCTTCCTACAAGTCAGAGTAGCCATTCTGGTTCCTGGGATTGACACAAGGTCCTTCTGTTAGGCTCCCATCCAATCAAAACCCTTCTTGCTGCTCCAGGGGTTTTTAACTGATACCTATACACTAGTGTTTGGCAATGTTGAAGTGGGGGAAGGGTATTGCTACTGGCATCTAGAGGATAGAGACCAAGGATGCTGCTAAGCCCCTTAAAGTGTGCTGGACAGCCTTGACCACAAAGTACTACCTGCCCAATGTGTCAGTCGACCACCACTGAGGGTCTCTGCTCTACCCAACTCTGGGTCTTCCTCCACCTTTCCTAGGTATGGTCCCAAGGTCATTTCTTTACTAACTCCATCCTGTCAGCTTTCTAAGAACAGTTACACAGTAACATCTCCGGTAAGAGACCATTGGGTTTTACATGTGTAAGAGAGAGGTTGTTGCATTTATTCGTAAATTTAGAAAATTTAAAACAAAGGATTAAAAGAGCGCCAAACCAAACTGGAAAGACTGACACTGAGTGTAAAGAGTGCTCAGTAACGATGCTGACAGTTACTCTTACGCTTGCCTCTACAATTGGGGCGGGCGGGGTGGGGGTTGAATGTTTTTCTACTGTTTGTGAGACGGATGTGCTAAGGAGGCAGATTTTATCTTATTTAGAAGTGTGTGTGTGTGTGTGTGTGAGAGAGAGAGAGAGAGAGAGAGAGAGAGAGAGAGAGAGAGAGAGAGAGAGAGAGAGAGAGAGAGAGAATGAACTCCAGGGAGCAATCGTGGAGGCCTAGGGATTGAACTCAGATCATCAGGCCTGCGCTGAGCCATCCCAACAGCCTTGGTTTGGATTTTTTTGAGACCGGTTCTCTCCATGAATCCCAGGCTGCCTTCAAACTCTCAATCCTCATATCTCACCTCCCTGGTCACAGCCAGAGCAAGTGATTCCTAGTATTTTCCTTTGTGCTTCAACTACTGGGTTTTCCAAGACTTGTATTTTATTGTTGTAGTTGTTGTCTCTTCCTGCTCCTCCTTCCTCCCTCCCTCCCTCCATCCCCCTCTCATTATCTGCTGTAGTAAGCACGTGTTACTTTTGTAGTATGAGATGGATGTTCTAATGGCAAACAGAAAAAGAAGGCACAGTCAATGTAGGAAAAGCAGTGCAGAGAAGTAGGCGAATGGTAAACAGTAGTACACCAGGAAAAGTCCGCAGTGGTGTCCGAGAGAGACTGAAAGAAAGAACAGTGAGCCTAGACAAGGTGAAGAAATAAAGGCAGCCCGATTTTGACAGAAGGGGGACCAAGAGAGAGAACCGGGAAGGAAGAACACCAAAGAGAATGGACTGGAACACCCATCAAGGTATTGGAAGGATCAGAGAAGCCAAACAAGTAAGACGCGCCAAGGGAAAGGAGTAGAAAAAAGGAAGTGATAATGGAGGAGTGAGGTGCATGTGTACGAAAATGGAGAGCCTCTGAGGCTCTGGGAAAGATCCAGGAAAGACTGTGACTGCATCGGCCCAGGCAGGAGAAAGGAACAAGGAGCAGGGCTTGGATGGCAAGGCATCTTGGAGTGACCACATGAGCGGCTGATCTTGTCAGTAGCGGGGCAACCAGCCATTGAGAGGGCCTGGCTGGTGGGTCACGAATCCCAGACCAAGGAGAGAGCATAAGAGAGGACCTAAGAGAGACAGGAGCTGAGGATAGGCCGAGGTGATCCTAGAAAGCTGCCATTTGTCTTTTGAGAAGGTGTGTCATGTAGCAGAGGCTGGCCTCAACCTTGTTATATAATCAAGAATGACCTTGAATTTCTGACCCTCCTGCCACCACCTCCCAAGTGCTGCTGTCACAGGAATGTGCACTCCAACCACTAATTCCGTGACTCATGGGTGCTAGGGTGGGATAGGGAGGTCCAAAGAGCCCTTGAGATTAGCTATGGACTCCTCAGCTCCAATGACTCATCCACACCTGTACGTCCCATTTGTGGGGCATAGCCTAGGGTTACTCTGTGCTACTTCCGCTGTACATCAACAGTCTTGGCTTGTGGGACTTAACACCACACTCTTCTTGCCACTAAGTTCTGTATCTCTCTCCTTCTACTGCTGGGATGAGCAGGAGTGGCATTTTGCAAACTGTGGAAAGGAGGGCATAGCTGTAGCAGGATATTTATAAGTGGAACCTCACTTCTTTGGTGCGCTGTCTTCCTATCCTTACCATGCCAGCCATTCCCCGGATGTTCTAAGACAGTGGTTCTCAGCCTTCCTAATGTTGGGGCCCTTTAATACAGTTCCTCAGGTTGTGGTGACCTCTAACCATAAAATTATTTTGTTACTTCATAACTGCAATTTTGCTCCTGTTGCAAATCATCATGTAAATATTTTTGGAGATAGAGGTTTGCCAAAGGGGTCACACCCCACAGGTTGAGAACTGCTGCTCTAAGACTACTGTGCTATACAAACTGTAAAAACAGAAAAATGTACATGACTTACTTAAAGGAGTGGTTCACAGCCAGGAGCAATCCTGTGCCACAGGGAACATTGGACACGATTTCTATCTCTTAGGAATGAGGGGCAACATGAGACACCAGGTATGTTTCTAAATACCCTACAATGCATCGGACAGCCCCCACACGTGTTACACAGCCCCAAATGCCAATGGTCTCAAGTGTGAGAATACAGCACTTAACAGGTCATCATAGGTGACCTTTTAAACGTTCCCATAAGCTGAAGTTTAAACCAGAACGAAAGAAAATGCTAGATGAGGCCTGATCAAATTGTAGATTCCCACCAGGTGGCACTACAAGACAAGTAATAATTCAACCTCCCCCCATCCTTTCCAAGTCCTCTCATCCTTTTTCCCCCTGTGGAGAATGACCAGTTTCTTAAACGGAATTCTCACCTTTTGTTTTATTCACAGTAATTTTCCCTTTATTCATAAGCAAAAGTATCACATGCCATCCGTACATTTATGTTGCTGTCTGTGGACAGCATTAATTTCTGCACTAAGGATTGGAAGGGGTTGGGTTCTCACATTTTAGGGGCTCACTGTTAAACACCACCAATGTTTTTATGCAACTAATTTAAAATAAACAACAACTAAAATTCAGCCAAGAAGAGAGCCACCTCAATCAGAGATGGGGGGTGAGAAAATCTGCTAGCATCTTGACTTCATTTTCAGCTAACTTTTTGTGGGCACCTTGACCACCTGAAAGACAGAAAATTCCAAATGTGCTTTGTCTTTATGATGGATGAGTTGTGATATTTGAACCACTACTGAGCAGTGTTGTGGGCAAGTCCTAAAACAATAAGTCTCAACTGAGGGTGACTTTGCCCCCAGGAGACATTTGACAATATGTTGGGACACTTTTTTTTTTAGTTGTCACTTGTGAGGGATGGTACTAGCATGTAGCAGGTAGAGGACAGATATGCTGCTAGATATCTTACACAGGGCAGTCCTCAGAACACAGAATAATTCAATCTCAAATGTGACTAGTGCTGAGGAATTGTGTCTGGTAGGAAGGGGTATGCAAAGGGGTTTCCCTTTCCCCTTCCCACTGAACATAAAAAAAGGGTGCCATGGTAAGTCAAATCGGACTAAGCTCTCAGAGTCAGGAAGGCAAGATGGATGAAGCTAAAAGACAGGTAGAGGATGAATTTCTCATCCCATGGAGTTGCCACATTATTCTGGACTCTTCACACTCACTGTTATGAGAGTGAAACCTACTTCTTATCAATTGAACCACTCATCTGGATCTCTGCAACAAAAGCCATGACCCAGCTAAGACTCCTAGCAATAGTCGAGAGGGTACCTGAACTGGCCTTCTCCTGTAGTCAGATTAGTGACTACCCTAACTGTCATCATAGAACCTCCATCCAGTAACTGATGGAAGCAGATGCAGAGATTCACAGCCAAGCACTAGGACGAGCTCTGGGAGTCCAGTTGAAGACAAAGAAGAGGGTATGGTGATTTTGTGTTCCCCAATATATTGTGCATCCTAATAAACTTATGTGGGGTCAGAGAACAGAACAGCCACTAGATAGACATAGAGGCCAGAAAATGGTGGCACACACGCCTTTAATCCTAGCATTCTGGAGGCAGAGATCTGTCTGGATCTCTGAGTTCTAAGCCACACTGGAAACAGCCAGGCATGGTGACACATGCTTTTAATCCCAGGAAGTGATGGGAGAAGCAGAAAGGTATATAAGGCGTGAGGATCAGGAACTAGGCTGGTTAAGCTTTTAGGCTTTTGAGCAGCAGTTCAGCTGAGATCCACTTGGATGAGGACTCAGAGGCTTCTAGTGTGAGGAAACAGGATCAGCTGAGGAATTGGCAAGGTGAGGTCGGCTGTGGCTGGTTCTGTTTCTCTGATCTTTCAGTGTTCACCCAATATCTGGCCCTGGGTTTGTTTTCATTAATAAGACCTTTTAATATTCGTGCTACAAAGGGAGCTCAAGATCATCATGACGAGGAAACCCACAGAGACAACTGAACTGAGCTCTTGGAGGCTTATGGACTCTGGACCAACAGCTAGGGAGCCTCTGCATGCAAATGACAGTTGTGTAGCTTGGTCTGTTTGTGGGGACCCTAACAGTGGGATCAGGACCTGGCACATGAGCTGGCATTTTGGAAGCTTTTCCCCATGCTGGGATGCTTTGCCCAGCCTTGACACAGAGGAGAAGAGCATGGTCCTGCCTCAACTTGATATGCCATGCTTTGTTGACTCTCATGGGAGGCCTGCCCCTTTCTGAACAGAAGAAAAGAGGATGTGGGGAGGGTAGACAGGAGGTGGGGGTAAGGAACAAGAAGAGAGGAGTGAGAAGAAACTGTGGTTATATAAAATAAATGAAAAAAATTAATAAAAAGAAAAAGAAAAAAGCCAAAGTAAAAGTAATATAACAATATAGTGTACACATACATACTGGTGTGTGTGTGTGTGTGTAGATATCACAGTATTTCAGGATATTTGAAACAAATTTACTATAAGTCTCACCTTGTTCTGCCTTTCCTAAGAGTACCCCAGCTCTTTCTCATTATATTACCCTCTTTTCTTTCCTTCTTTTCTTCCCTGAGGCTCCAACTGACTTGCCTGCTTCAAGATATCCCTGACTTTTCCCAGAAGATGCTCACACTCCTACAAATACACACATCACAGCCCTTTCTACCCATAGATAAGTCATTTCTTGCCTAAATCAAACTGCGTGCATGCAAATGCATGCACCGTCCCTTTCTGCAACATATCCTTCATATAATTTACTACAATATGCCAGCTATGGTAGTGAACACTTTCCCACCTGGAAAATAGAAGCAAGAAAGTGAGGAATTCCAGTTCACCCTCGGCTACACAGTGAGTTCTATCCCAGGCTACATAGTCTCTTTCTAAAACAAACAACAACAACAAAAAGGAAACATAATTGCACTGTCATTTACTGCTCTCTACCCAACCATCAATTTTAGGAAGTAAAAAACTGTCTTGTTCACCAGTGTACATTGAGTAGATAAAATACTACTCTCCGTTAAAATAACTATTTATGCCACATATACAATTTCATGTTCTACTGGACACATTAATAAAGTAAAAATATAAAGATGAAATTAATCTTACTCTTATTTAAGGTAAATTCTCCTTCCCTAGGGCAAGGATTTTTTCCCTGGAACAGAGCTTCATGTGGCTGGCCTCAGATTCACTGTGCAGCCAAAGACAACCTTTTCTCCATCTCCAGAATTCTGGGATTACAGGTGTGTCACCATGGTCAGTTTTAAGCTGCACTAGGGGTATAATCCAGGGCATCAGGCATGCTAGGCAAACATTCTGTCAATTGACCTATACCACTGCCTGGTAGAAAAGATTGCTTAAAATTTGAGATAGTTAAGCCAGACTTGGTGATACATGCCTTTAATCCCAGCACAGAAGGGGCAGGTGAATCTCTTGTGAGTTCAAGCCAGCCTGGGCTACATGGTGAGTTTCAAGCCAATTAAAAGTGAGATTATGTCAACAACAACTAGATACTTTACATTCTTGTCTTCAATATTAACTCTTTAAAATATACTATGGAATTTACTTCAGCACATCAAAAACGCTCACATTTCAATATCTCAAAGCCACATGTGCCTAGACGCTTTAAGACAATGCAGACACAAGATATGGCACATTTTGCCAAATATTTCCACTCATACTTCTAGTAGTTTATATCTGTTATTAAGGCATCTCCTGCGACTCTAGCAGGGCGTGTACTGCGGATGATTATGACAGAACTGTTGGTACTTTTTTTGTCTGAGGTAGTGCACCGTCTATCAGGCTAGGTACAAGTTAAGGTTGAAAAATAGCAGACTGAGGCAGTTAAATACACAGGGCTCAGATCTGCGTGAATCTATATTTTCAAAGCAGTAGCATTTCCCACCCTCCATTTTAGTTAAGTAGGAAGAAAGTGAACGCTAAAGAAAACAGAACAAAAATGGGAGCTAACGGTCCCGCTTCGGCTCTGGCTGCGCCCTGGAACCCAATAGGCACTCAGTTCTCGGCCGGGACCGCCCTCTAACCGCCTTTGCCACTCCCGGACAGGCGAATTTCCTTCCCGCGCCGCCCTCAGGCTCTCAGGAGCCCCGGACGCGAGGTGACGTCAGCGGCCAAGGCGGGACTTCCGTCCTCCTGGACCCGAACCGGAAGCGCGTTCCTAGTTGTCCAGGCAACACCTCCCTCCCTCTTTGTGTCTCCTCTCCCCCCCACCATACCCCCCCTTCGCCGAGAACTGGGCCCGTGGTTGCCCACCGCCTGAGATCTGCAAGCTGCATGCCCACGAGGTGACTTCGGGGACTGATGGGTTGCTTTGGGGGAGTAAGGGAGTAGCCTGGACGCCCCAGCCTGGAGTACTGTCTTGGCGGTGATGTTGTGGCTCTAATTACCGTCATCCGGCGGCACGAGGTGGTTGGAGAGACCCATGAGAGTTCCAAACTCTAACGTATTGTTTAAAGAAGCCTGGTTCTAATTTATGCTCTCAACCCCATCGTGCTTCCTAATCCTTGGATGCCTGCTAAGAATTCTGATGCTCAAGCCCCCACCTCAGACAATTTCCAATCCAAATCTTTAGAAGTGAGGCACAAGCATGGGAACTTTTTTTAAGTTGTGATTCAAATGTGTAATTCCAATGTGCTGTAAATCATCGTTTTGCAGTAGGTCTATAGGTGAATTTGATTTTGCCTATCCAACCCTAGCTTGGGACACATCCTTGGAAGGATGTCTAAGATATTGGCTCCTTTTTTTTTTTAAAGTTTTCTTTCATCTCCCTTGCAGCTTTGAGCTCTGTAGGTCAGGGCTCTCAGTGGAAATTACCTAACAGGCAAGTTCATAGTGAAGTGTATAATCCCCTCTGTTGACTGCTGCACTGGGAAAGTATACAAACTAAAGTTGCAGAGAGACATTTTCATTCTAAAACGATTTTACCGCTGGCAGAGAAATATTTTGTGTTTTTTAAAATCCAACGTTTAAGGAGAAGTTGAGATAAGACGGACTGCAGGAAATTAAACATTGCTGAAGTATAGCTAGATAAGAGAGTTCACAATCACAATACAGAACATTCAGAATTACTTCTTTACATAGGAAATCCACTGATAAAGCACTTGGACAGTGAATGCAAATTATAACTGTTTGATTATGGCCAGATAAATTGAAAATATATTAATGTATTTAAATGTACTGCTGAGAACATTTGGAGCTTTTTACGGTTTAAGTTACTGCACCCTTAATAATTTGGGGGAGCAGAGGTAGGAGAGAATATTATCAGGATACAACAGACAATTTCAACAATTCCAGTAGCCTCCAAAGGCAGGAGATAATACCTGTTATTCTCTCTGTTGGAAGAAAAATGGGATGGCCAGGTGGTGGTGCACACACCTTTAATCCCAGCACTCAGGAGGCAGAGGCAGGTGGATCTCTGTGAGTTGGAGGCCAGCCTGGTCTATAGAGTAAGATCCAGGACAGGCACCAAAACTACACAGAGAAACCCTGTCTGGAAAAATTAAAAAAAAAAAAGGAAAGAAAAATGGGAACTCTAAAAGGAATAAATTGTAGGATCCATTCCTCCAAATAAGTGCCCAGAGCAAGTACAGTATTCAGAAAAAGAAATTAGCATGGAATTTTTAGGAATATGTTTCTTTCTATAGAAAGAAATTTGAAATAAGTCTGTGGAAATCTAAAAGTGGCTTTAACTGCTTAAACTAAAGATTTTTCACTGCTGTCCCAGTTGTTTGGAGTGTGTGCTCTATTGGGCCCCCATTCTTTCATGGTCACACTAGGCTATGTTGTATGAAAGACACATGCTTGAAATGGAACGAACGCCATCTGTTTCTTTTGAACTGGATTCTCATTGCCCATCTCTGTTGTCCCCGTTTTCTGTTCTCCTGTTGCCTGTGATGTTCCTGACTCAGTACCCTGCTCTTTCATGGCCTCGTAGTTCATTTCTGATTGACACTTGCCACATAAGGGTTCAGTGGACTTGCAAATAAAACCATTCACAAGTGTTTACCACCCTGGCTGGGAAATTAAACAATGCCTTTCTGTGGGTGGAATGTGATTTGTATGGGGGGGAGAGGGGCAAGAGCTGTTAACTATCTCCTTTCAGTCTTCTTCCCTACTCCCCACGCCTTCCTCGTGACAACACTTACTGCCGCGCCCAAACAAATGTAAACCTGGGCTTGAGAGAGTGAAAAGGAATTAAATAGTACTTGTCTCCCTCCATCTTCAGCTTTAAAGGGGGCTGTTACAGACGGAAACATAGTAAGATGTGTGCCTGTAAGCAGGCCCCGTGTCCAGCTAAAGATGGACTTTGGGGGGCTGGCCAGGTGGCTCAGTGAGTAAAGGCACTTATCACCAAACCTGACACATGCACACAGTCAACAAATGTTCTTGTTTTTAAAATGGAGCTTGGAGTTATGCCATCTTTAGTGTCTAAATGACAGAGTAGGGACCATACAAAGCCGTATTAAGAAATCCATGATGTGCTCAACCAGCTACCACAGCCAGCTAGGGGTGGCATGGAGACACCCAGAGTAGGAGGCAGGCTGCAAACTGTCAGAAGTCGGCATGTTATTAATTTTCCTCATTGAGCTAACTGTTGGTATTTGTGCGATTGAAAGGCATCTCTGATGGGGTTCACATTATATGTTCATTCAAGCAGAGTTCTTAGAATCACATGGGACTTAACTTCCGTTACTCGGGGCACCTTCATTTGCTTTGTTTTAGTCTCCAGCATACTCCTCCTTTGTGGCAGTGTGTTCTGAGGGTCTTAATTACATCCCCAAACTATCAGTCTGGCTCGGAGCCAAATTGGTGGGAGCCTCAATAGGAAAGTGTTGGTCCTCCAGGCTGTACCCACACAAACTAATCCAATAACTGATTTTAACTATCTTCCTTTGCAAAAGTGAAAGCAGATGAGCTTGCACGGGTTTAATTTTCAAAATTGTATGAAAGGAAGAAAAGGCAGAAAGAAAATTCCTGTTCTAGATAGAATACACCATTATAGTTTTGGAGGGACTTTGTGGTCTTCACTCTCTGGTTGTCATCCTATATTTATAAGAAATATATTCCTGAAGAAAGGAAGTCTGTAAATATGCAATAAAAAGAATACATACTTTCAACAGAGTTTTCGATAAAGCACTGTAGGTGCTTTCAACAAAGCAATTTATATGTGGAGTTTTTTAGTAATTTAATGGAAATAGTCACATTTTATCTGTGGAAAAATGACAAAGCTTTTAACTGTTGTTCTTCATGCATAGTTATGCATTTAAAATTATATCGTTCAGAGCAAGCAAAGACTGCAGAACAAATGGGTTATTTGGGTGGATTTGTTTGTTTGTCTTTGTTTTTTTTTTCCTTTTTTCTTTCTTTCTTTTTTCTTTTTCTTTTTCTTTCTTTTTTTTTTTTTTTGCCTTAGAAAGGCTGTATGGGAAAATATATCATTCAAGACTGGGAGGCTCTGTCTAGTCTGTAGGCCTCAGCAGTGTTTAGTGAATGACCTCAATGCTGGTGTGGTTTTTTTCCTCCCTTCTTTGGTGGTTGAGGACAATGAATGGTCTCTGTATTCCCCAAAGCTCAGCTGGGTGGTGACCATGATGCCATTGTGTTGGCTGTGGAGGGCTGCCCAGTTTGCAGAGCTGTGGATCCGGCCTTCCCTGACATTGCCAATCCCTTTTCTCTCAGTTCTACCAGCCCTTCAGAAGGAAACTTGTTCTGTCCCTGGAGGCTTGTTCCAGAAGGGAGTAGGAGAATTGGGGCGGGGGGGGGGGGGGGGGGGGGAGGCGGCGGGAGTGGGGGGCGTGAAAGGTAAAATGGAAGACTTTAAGACCCGCTGCGGGGCCCCTCCCCTCCCGTACACTTGCTTCTCTTGAGATGAGAATGCTGTAATGCCTGGCCATGTTGCAGAGTTGGCTTTGCCAGGGATGCCAAGTTATTATTATTAAATTCTTAAACCAGCTTTAAAAATGTTACCAGACTCATTTGGAGAGGAGGTGTTTTTAGGAACACATGCCCATTTGCAAGAAGACTGTGTCTGTCTACTCAAAACCCTGCCAGACCTGCTTCTTCCTGTTGCTGTCTAGCATTGGCAAGTTAGCTGTCTACGTCAGAAATCATGGGCCTCCCCATGCTTTCTACTGGTCGATTGATACTATTTCACTGGTCTCTTTTGTTATCGCTTTTTAGAAAAGATTTATTTATTTTTGTTTTACATGTATGGGTGTTTGGCCCGCGTGTATGTAAGTGCACTACACCCAAGGAAGCCAGAAGACACATGGGATTCCCCTGGAGCTGGAGTTACAGATGGTTGTGAGCTCCTATGTGGGTTCTGGGAATCGAACCCATTCTCTGCAAGAGCAGCAAGTGCTCTTAACCCCTGAGCCATCTCTGCAGCCCTTGTTGGTGCTTTTAATTAAGTCTTTCAATATCTATGAAGAGCTTTAATAAATGTTCCGATTTCCTTACTTATTCATGGAAACATTTTTCTTCTTTTGCCCCAAATAGTAGGAATCACTTAGCAAGATTAGAGTTGATGCTAATTTCTTTCTTGTTTCTGCTAATCTTATGTAGAGCCTAATAATTTGTGAAATATATAAGAATTACATGATTCCTCCACTGACTTCCAAGTAGAAAGTGAAGAACATTTGGAATGCTCAATATAATAGGGGTAGAACATAATATTATCATATTAACCTAAAACTGTAGTCAACAGGATGCTAGGAACTGATTTTAATGTTTTAAAAATGTGGGAGGGGGCTTGTTTTGTTGGATTTTTTAAGCAAACATGAACATTATGTAAAAATGATTATATGTGGCCCACAACCCTAAAATATTTCCTGCACCTTTACTGAAAATGCTAGCATAAAATATGAAGAGTAATACTAGAAATACTGAGCTAATAACTATATAAAGCTCAGTGCAGATTGCTATTCCTTCAGCGTGTTTCTCTGTGCTTTATCTTATTTGAGTTTTTTTTTTTTTGTTTTGTTTGGTTTGGTTTTGGTTTTGTTTTTTAAAGACAGGGTTTCTCTGTGTAGTTTTGGTGCCTGTCCTGGATCTCGCTCTGTAGACCAGGCTGGTCTTGAACTCGTGGAGATCCACCTGCCTCTGCCTCCTGAGTACTGGGATTAAAGGCATGCACCACCACCGCCTGGCCTTATTTGAGTTTGAAAGATTAATTTGTAAATGCAAATCTTCAAACTCTTCAGAATTATTCATTTGAATATCTATAGGATCTTGGGGATCCTAACATTAAAAGAACATGGTTTGGGAATTCAGGAAGGAAAAGTATCAAAGCCTAGGGTGATGTGAGCATTTCTGATATCCAGCCCCACTGACACTACTCTGAAGGATGGCAGGCAGCAATTTGATTTTAAGTATTCCAGTGACCAAAACGAATTGAATTCCTCTTCTACTTGGTATTCAAAACCAAACAAAATTGCTAGCGAAGTTCCTATGGTCCATCATTGACATAAATTGTCTCTTTCCTTTATGGCCTAAGTCTTCAAAGTGTCTGGTAGCTGGACCGGGTTTAGAACTCTGTAGAGTGCTTGCTTAGCTTGCACAGGGACCATTGCTCTCCCCTCAGCATGAATGACAGAATTTGATTAGTTATCTTAGGTTATCTTCTAGGTGGTGAGACACCAGGCTCAACATGAACCATTTCTGGTTGGGAAGCTAAAACTCAATTTCTTTTGTGAGCAAAGATGGTTTTCCTGGCGTCTGGCTTGCAGAAATGCTTAGAGTGAGCATAGTATCACTACAACCCTGCTACCTAATTATTTGTTGAACCCAAATCATAAGCAACCTCTGTGCAAACTAGAACCCGTTTGAAGCCCCTTTTAATCATAGCCATTGACATTTTAGCTGCTGGGAAAATGTCACTAATTCCCCTTAAACCTCTTCAAGGGTTACCTGCTCTCCCACACTACCTAAACATCTAGCTGTAGCAGAAGAGCCTCAGCTGTCTCATAGATTTTCAGAATGTGCTAGTACCTTTAAGGCCAGATTGGATCTTCCCAATTATAAGTCGAAACAAGATTTGACCTATAATAAATGTTCATTCACAATGGGGTTTATATTACATTTGAGATTATCAGACTTGACCCGCTTCTGTCATTTGTAAGGCATGGAATGAAGTCTAGATCCCAAGCAGTTTGCTTTGTTTTACTTTTTTTTTTTTTTTTTTTTTTTTTTTTTTTTTTTTTTTGGGACACCTATATAGCTCAGGCTGGTCTGGAACTTGCTAATGTAGCCAATTCTGGCCTCAGACTTTCTATTCTGCTTCAGACTCGTGAGAACTGAGATCACAGGCATGTACTACCTCGCCACACCCAACTAAGAGATGCAAAGCTCTTTATTTCCAGATGACACATGCTGACTCTTGGACTTTTCGTATTTAATTCCTATGCTCTTTGTTAACCTAGAAAACAGATTTGATTAAGACACTCGTTCACTAGCGTTCACATCGATGTCATTGTGGGCTGCCGGCACTGAAAGCTCTTCAGGCTTCATTGATGGAAATATGAAAGCTGGCTTTAGTGAATTAGCCACTTACAGGCTTCCTTGCAGTTGAGCACTTAGGTGTGCACTGATTTCTACCATAATTGCATTTGCATTTTATTTTGTTGGATGGTAACATACCCAATTACGGACTATTTTCTATTTCCTCCGTAGCCCATAAAGAGCATTAGCTGCTAGCTGTGTTTCCAGGAAATGGACCCTGTTTGAAACCTTTAAATTAGAGTTGAAAAGATCAATTCGGCTCACACCCTTACTGCATTTGATAACTTTCTCTCGGTTTCCATCCACTGCCTGTGTGCATATCCCTGAATGCAGGGAGGTATGTGTGTTTAAGAGAAGTCTGCAGAAGGTCATGGCGACCCTCTTAGCAATGCCCTACTTGAAAGCTTGTTACATTTCATTATGAATGATTCTCTCTAAGATAAATCTGAAAGCAAGGATAGACAATGTGACATCTTCGTTTTTTAACATACCCATGAAAACATTTCACTGAAGTCACAAAATAGGTCAGCTTGATTTTGAATAGTTTGGGGCTTTTTTGGAGTCTTGTCTTCTAGTTAAGTAAGACAAATGGGGTTTCTTTAGGATCTGATTTCTAAAGGTTCTAAAAACTTAAGTATCACATTGTTTGTGTTTTTGTTTCATACGATCTTAAAGTTATGTGCATTTTAAGATTTTTTTTGTTTAATTGTTTATCTGTTTGTTTGTTTTGACACAAGATCTCTGTAGTCCAGACTGACCTTGACCTCATGATAATCCTCCTGCCTCAGCCTCCCAAGTTTTGGAATTACAGGCATGTACCACCACGCCTGATGCAACTATTTTAGAAGTACTTTCTGGTGTTGCCAGACATTTTAGAAACTCTAACCAAGGAGAGGAAATTAACTTTTAATTCATTATTTGTGTGTGTGTGTGTGTGTGTGTGTGTGTGTGTGTGTGTGTGTGTGTGTGTGGTGTGGTGTGGTGTGGTGTGGTGTGGTGTGGTGTGTACAGGCCAAGGTCAGAGGACAACTTGTGGAAACCTTTGTCCACTGTGAGTTCCAGGTCATCAGTCTTGTGTGGTAAGCACGTCTACCTGCTGAGCGGTCCCAACCGCCCGAACCTTTATTTTAAATGGCTTGTAAAAGATGTGCAGGTGGGGCTGAGACCTCACTTTCTAGGTAGGTCATTCAATGGATGAGTGAGTGGACACAAGTACACCGGTGGCTAGGTAGTAGGAAAAGGAACAGTGCTGCAGGGCAGAGCTCTCGGGCAGAAGCTGTTAGATCAGGCCATGCCTCGGGAGCCTCCTGCAAGGAAGCAGGATGATTAGGGAAAGAATATCCTATGAAACCAAAACCAAAGTGGAGACTGGAGAATCCTCTTGTTTGAAGAGGCTTCTACAAGTCCCAAACTTAAGGCAAGACCTAACAGAGGCTTCCAGTCAGTCAGAAAGATAGTCTCCTCTCATGCCTCAAGATTGGGCTGGCAAGATGGCCCCGTGGGTCACCTGATAACCTGAGTCAATCCCGGAGCCCACAGGTAAAAAGAGAACTGACTCACTCACATGTGACTTGCACACACACATGCCGTGGCAGACACAGCACACCACATACATAATAAATAAGAAATAAGTGTTCAGAGGAAAAAGAGAAACCAAAGTTATTTTAAATAGACATTAATTAGCCTGTGCTTAAAACTAGTAAAATAATATTGTAAGCTTGAAGCCCATGCTCCATACATTATTTGTATACACATACTAAGTTATGTAGTTATTTTTATAGACTTTTCTTTCAGTAAACAAGTAGTTGAATACACGACCAGGCATGGTCCTTTGACTCAGTTATACCTAAGGGGATTGCTCTTCCCCAGACCACAAGGTCACAAGCCAGATGACAGGTTCTTGTTGCATGAAGATCAGGCGTGATGCTGGCAAGCGGCAACCTCTTATGAGCTGTTCTGAAGACCATGAAGTAGCTGTGACTGTCTTACAGCAGTGCTGATGAAATGTTCTTACTGTGTTTGTCTTTCAGGGCCCACTTGGACATTGGCTGTCAGAGATAGCAGCAATGGTAAGGTTCCCTAGTCTTCTTAGGAATTTGGTAAAGTTAGTCTTTCTTGACCTCTGGGATGGGGACAGAGCTCCGTGGTAGAGCACGTGCCCGGCATGCACGGCACCCTTTGTTCAACTCTAGCAGTCCTCGATGGCCCGTTTTACAATGCTGAGCCAAGGAAAAGGAGTCCGAGTATCACAGATCCAAACACTCAGAGTCCAAAGGTGTTTGTACTCCAACACAACACACTACCTATTTCAGATTTTGAGGTAGTGAAGATTGTGGATTTCCAGTGAAAAAAATATATATGCAGACATTCCAACCGCCACTGAGATCTGAAACACTTCTGGCCCCAGCATTTCAGATAAGGGACACTCAGCCTGTCTATCAGACAACTAAAAATTAAAGCACCATCTTCTACGTCTTAGATATATGTCTCAGACATCGAGGAGTGGAGTAAGCCAGAAGATTAGTAGGAAACAAGAAAAGGAACCAGAGGCTAGTGTGGTCATTAGAATTGGCAGGCCATTTCTAACTTGGCGCTAGTGCAGATAGCCAAAATGACAGATGTCAGGAACTTTTTCTTGTCTTACAAAAAACAAAAACAAGCAGTAAAGTAGAAATGGGACTAGTTGGGAAGAACAGCATTAGGAGTAGGGGGGGTGAAAGAGGGTAATGGGGTGAATACGATCAAAATACATTACGTACAAGTATGAAGTTGTTGTCCTTGAAACTGTTATTACATATACTAATAGAAACTTAAAATGAACTCTTACTAGAAATATTGTGAATCATATGGAAACATTTTTAAAGAAAACATTATTTGTCTCTGTCCTCAATGTCATGGTTTCTTTTCCTATTGTTATGATAAAATACTCAGATAAAAGCAACTTAAGGGAGAAAAAAATAATTTTGGCTCCCAGTTCAGAGATCCAATTCATCATGGCAGTAATGTTGCATATACAGTCAGGAGCATGGGGTGATGAATGCATGCTTCTGTTCCATTTATACAGTCTAGAATCTTTGCCAGGAAATGGTGCCACCTACTGGACAGGTCTTCCTGACTCAATTAACATAAACAAGATAATCCTCCCCCCCCCCAGGAGAATCTAAAGCTGCCTCTCAATTGATTCTAGATCCTATGGTGTTGTCAACATTAACCATCATATCATATAAGACTCCATAACCTTCAGCTATAGTCCTGTGGGTAACTTAGGAAATATATTTGCTCCCTGGCATGGGTACAAACCTATTTTACACTCTTTCTTTCTTTCTTTCTTTCTTTCTTTCTTTCTTTCTTTCTTTCTTTCTTTCTTTCTTTCTTTCTTTCTTTCTCTCTCTCTCTCTCTCTCTCTCTCTCTCTCTCTCTCTCTCTCTCTCTTTCTCTCTCTCTCTCTCTCCCTCCCTCCCTCCCTTCCTCTCTCTCTCTCTCTCTCTCTCTCTCTCTCTCTCTCTCTTTCTTTCTTTCTTTAGCTTAGTAGCATCCTCATGGAAAGTAGGTATTCTGTAGATTAGTGTAGTGGTTTGAATGAGCAATGTTCCCTCTAGACTGATGAACACTTGATCCCCAGTTTGGTGACACTGTTTGGGGAGGTTATGAGAGAGTGGAGCCTTGCTGCAGAAAGTACATCACTTGGAGGGGGCTTTGAGAATGTATAGCCTTGTCCCACTTCCAGTTCACTCTCTCCTTCAAGTTTATGGTTGAAGATGTGATCTCTCAGCTTTCTGCTCAGGCTCCTGTGTCTGCTACTTGCTGCCATACCTCCCAGCTGCAGCGCAAATTCTAATTGGTCTTAAGAATAAAAAACCGGAGTCAGATAGCAGGGTGAAAACTGAAAGATCAGAGAGGCAAAACAGCCAGCCACTGGAAAGACTTCTTACCTCTGACGAAATCCTCAGACTGAAGGGAGCCAAGCTCCTCTCTCCACCCCTGCCTCATCACTTCCTGTTTTCTCCTCCCAGCCCTGGGATTAAAGGCATGTATCTCCCAAGTACTGGGATCAAAGGCCTGAGATCCCAAGTGCTGAGATTAAAGGTGTGTGCCGCCACTGCCTGGCCTCTAGTGGCTAGCTCCCACACTGATCTCCAAACAAGCTGTATTTGTTAGAGCACAAACAAAGCACCCGGCCATAATGGACTCTAACCCTTTGAAAGTGCAAACCCCTCTTTAACACTTTCTTCTATAAACTGTTCTTGCTTCTGTATTTTTATCATGGTAACAGAAAAGTAACTGATAACACTCAGTAAATAGCTGTTGGTTAGTTGCTTAAACATTTGAAGATTCTCTAAAGGATGAACCATGTCTGTCTTATATGTCCATTTGAAGTCTGTCTTATATGTCCGTCCATTCCATAGACATCAAAATGGAGAGCTACTGCATCTTGGTATTCTCACCCAGTCTATGCAAGATACTGGCGACATTATCATCATGCAATGTTTTGGATGCGAAGCCACCAGAATGCCTACAGAAAGTCCCGGGATTCCCATTTCATGTCCCCGTGGTTCTCCCCTCATGGAGTTCTTCCGTGGAACTCTCTTGCTTATGAGGCTAGGCATCCGTGGAATGTTCAAGGCCAGCACATGGCCTGGCAGGAGCCTCCCTACAGTGTTTCACATCTCCAAAGCACTGGGCAGCCTCTGTGTGATAGCAGTAGAACCCAGGCCTCCGCAAGAGAAGATGAAGCCCTGCATGAAGACGAAGAGATGGAGTCCGATTCAGATAACGAAGTAGAATGCGACTTGAGCAATATGGAAATCACCGAGGAGCTCCGCCAGTACTTTGCAGAGACCGAGAGGCACCGAGAAGAGCGGCGTAAGTTTCAGGCCTGTTGCCTTGTACTCTTTCCACTGCCCTGACATTTGCATGTGCTTTCTTCTCTAACACATCAGGTTATTTTAGAACTTTTCATTTAGGTCCAGTGAATAATCTAAATCTAGTCCTGAGCCCAGAAAAACTATGCTGATGTTGTACCTGAGTTATATTGGTCCTCAGAGTTTTTATATAGGACTGTTCATTTGAGTTCCTAATAATACCTCTGCCATTTTTTGTTGAGCATTAGACACTGAACCAGATAGAACGTGTATGTGTGTACGTGTACATGCCCTCTCTAATCCATGCAGCAGTCCCTCAAGGCATGGGACTCATTTCACAAATGAGAAAAGTGAGGCTTAAGGAGGTTAATGACACAGCTACTCATTTACTGTTAGGATTTAACTCTTCCAGACTGCACTCTACCATGCATCTTTCCCTCGGCCATGCTTCTCCTTGACACTGCTAGGTTTCCCAAATACTGCACTATGAATCTGAACCCTTTTCAGGGCCGCAGCTCAGAGCTGGTCCTATATGTAGAGTCAGTGTGAACCTACAGAGAATAACAAAATGCCTCGCACGTACAGCTTTCCTGTTTGGTCCATACTACAGGTTAGAGCATTGCAATACAGGTCTTACCACCGTACATCCAAAAGCAGGACTTCTTCTGTTTAGCATTGCCAGTGTTCACTAGACCATTTATTATTGTTATAAGTTCCCTTGAAAATTTACAGACATTTCTTTCCTGTTAAAACCAGTATTCAGTCTCAATACACCTTTCAGTAGGGTCTCATTGTGTATTTTATGCAGAATTTTCATTTGGTTGGTTGATTGGTTGGGTTCTTAAAACAGAGCCTTCCTTTAGGGCCCAGGCTAACCTAGAACTTATGATCCTCCTGCTTCAGCCTCCTGAATCCTGGGAGTAAAGATATGCACCACTGAGGCCAGCTCCTTGCCCAGAGTTTTCTAATAAACAGAAACCTAGGAGCTTCAAAGTAGGAAAGTTTCATTTCCATTTTAAAATATCTGTGCCCTCTTAACAATAGATTAGCATTTATCGATCCCCAGTGGATGAGGAACTGAGCAGCAGATTTGGATGAAGTATTATTTCCTTTAGTGAGTCTTCACTAAACCATTTGTTCTGTTGTTTTTACCCGTTTTCTTCTGATTAAACTGTTGATTTCTTTGATGCATATTAGAAAATATATCCAGGGGCTAGATTAATGGCTCAGCAGTTAAGAGCACTGACTGTTCTTCCAGAGGACCCAGGTTCCATTCCCAGCACCCGCATGGCAGCTCACAACCACCTGTAACTCCAGTTCTAGGGGATCCAATGCCTTTTTCTCACCTTCAGGGACACAAGACATAAACATGATGCCCAAACGTATATGCAGGCAAAACACTCATGCATATTCAATTAAAAAAGAACATGTATCCAAACAACTATATGAAAACAATACTTTGTGTTTTGCACAAAGTACATTTTTTTGTTATGTTTATTTAGTTATGGGGGGACTACAGGTCAGAGGACATGCTTGCCGGAGTTGGTTCTCTCCTTCCACCATATGGGTCACAGGATTTGAACTCGTCATTGGTCTTGATGATAAGTGCCCTTACCCACCAACCCATTTCATGAGGCCCATAGAGTACATTTCTTTCCTTGATCCCCAGAAATAAATTTTAACTTTTCTCAAAATTCATAGAAAATGGTCATTAGTCTAATTTAAGACATATACCACAAATGAAGAGGTAAGGTGTTGGAGCATGTTCACCTGTACTTGTAACACTGTGAGTGTTACACTGCATGTGTTAGATAGAGAACATAGGATTTTGTAAAATATTACTGCCAAAGAAAGGCATATCTGGATTTTGTTTTGTTTTTGGAGACAGGCTTTCTCGGGGTAGCCTCAGCTGTCCTGGAACTCACTCTGTAGACCAGGCTTGCCTTGAACTCATAGAGATCTGCCTGCCTCTGCCTCCTGAGTGCATAGAGTACAACTACCCTGCTGCATATCTGAATTTTTAAAACTTAACATTTCAGAAGTAGTCAGCCACCGTGAGTTAGACAGCCCATCGTCATCAGTGAGTTGTTACATACAATTGTTCAGCCTGGACTACCACATGTTCTTGTCTGTGTCGTCTACCCTTCCCAGTTAAATGACGCAAAACATGAAGTAGGATAAGGAACCCCGGAGGGGTTTATGGAGATGACTCACCTGATAAAGTGCTTCTCTCACAAGTGGAAAGACCAAGGATCATGGCCTGGTACTGACACAAAAACTGGCCAGCCATGACATCTACCTGTAACCCCAGTACTTGGGAGGCAGAGATTTGATCCCCAGGGCAAGTTGGCTTTCTAGAGTGGCCTTCCAGGCAGCTCCAGGTTCATTGAAAAGACCCTGCCTCAATAAAAAGAAAGTTTTTAAAGGTAGAGAGCAGTCAAGGGAGACCCCCAACACCGACCTCAGGCCTCTGCGGGCACTCTCGTACACACAAGTTCTGAAGATACGGCTGTAGCTCGGTGCTAAGGTAATTGCCTAGCATGTGCATCCCCAGCAGAGCAAAAAGAAAAAACTCCTTTTGTGTGTTGGGAGCATCTATGCTTTCCATTATGTTATGTCATCCTTTCCTCTTAACATACTTCCTCCAAATATTACTTATGAGAAAATAGACACTTGCAACATTTTAAAGGTCAGCTGTAGTTTCAGTTATTAGGAAAAATATGTTTAGCTTTCAGAAGGGGAAATTTTAGTCCATAAATGGCCATTAATTGAAACTGCATGATTATTTCCCTGATACTTAGAAGGAACATGAATGAAAGTTAACATCCCCCATAGGAAAGAAAGCCCTCCAAAACAAATATTGCCCCTGTGGTCTTGGTGCCAGTCAGGTCTTTATTAGATGTGATTCAAGGGTGATTGTTGGCTCAAAACAAGGACGTGTTCTCAGAGAACATGGTATTCTTAAATGAAGTTGAAATAAAATCCTATTTCAAATGAACTATATACAGCCACCACACAGTTACTGTTACAAACAAGTGCTAGAGCCAGTGTCCATGTACTAGAAGGATGGCCGTTAACAGGTAGCTGTGGAGAAATGGAGCATGCTCTAGACTTTGACCAGTACCATCTGTTGGGAATGAGAGAAAAGGTAAGTTCACTTGGTGCTTAGACTACTGTGGTATTTTTACTAAAGAGCCCAGGTGTGTTTGTGCATCTCATTGGAAACATTGGCTCCATTATGTTCTGTGTATCCCATTCAGAGGGGTTCCTCTGCTGTGTCCATAGACAGTGCACTGAAAACCCACCACTTCCTCCCTGGGTCTAGAAAACCTAGAGCATATAGCAAGGCTTATAGTGCAGTGTTCCTGAGCTGTTTGGTTTAGGTAATGTGATTAAAGTATGAAATCACCCTGACTGTGCACCATTCCACCGTCTGGATTCATCTCATCAGTACAGATGTTCAGAAGGAAAAAAAAAAGCAGCTATCGAGATGATGGATGTGGAAGGTCAGAGAAAATGGAAGGGGCTGGGTAAATGCACTTTCCTTGTAAAAGCTGAAATGGTGATTGTCCACTAACATCAGGGTTCCATTTAACGTGGAACAGTGGGCACAGAATGAGGAGACCACTCAAGCGACTCTGCTTGGCAGGCACCTGTGTTTCGAATCTGTTGCTGATGAGCCAGAAGGGCATTCTTAATGTATTCAAGTTTGTGCTGTCCCTTGGCAGGGCTGTCATCATTAACTTTGGCACCATAGCAGAACATCTCATCGGAAAGACATGCTAATCTTAAAAAAATGAGGGGAAATAACATTCTTTAATACTCATTATTGTAGTGCTTTGTCTCTCAAACTGTTCTGCCTTTGAGCTAATTATCTGTGGAATATTTAATGAGTATTTTCCTGCTGTGTAGAATTTCCCTCAAGTCCAAGGAGCTTCCTGTGGTTATTTTTTCCCATTATGGATTGTAATTCTACGTTAGTAATATCTCTTTTTTAAAATCATATTTAATTAGGTGTGGGGAGGTGGGGAAGGCTCTAAGAGTGTTGGTACCATGCCTGTAGAGGCCAGAGGAGCCTGGAATTACAGGCAGTTGTAAGTCCCCTGCTGTGGGTACTGGGAACCAAACCTGGATCTTCTGCAAGAGCAGTCAGAACTCTTAACCACTGAGCCATCTCATATATATGCATATAGATGCATAGACTTGAGGCAGAAACATGTCAAAACCATGTACCCTAAGCTTAGATGGAGTCCAGTGATATTTTTCCTTTAAAATATATTGCTGGTTGGAGATGGGGTATGTTTATTTTGACCCCACATGAAAATGATTGTATTTGCTTTATAGGGTTGCTGTAGAAAATTACAGAAAATTTCATGGTGAAATGCTAGAGGTTTATCTTTTCAAACCCAAAATCAAGGTATCCTCAGGGCTGCCTTCTGATAAAGCTCTAAAGCCTTGCTTCTGGCAGCTTCTGGTGTCTCCCAGCATCCCTTCACTGGGAGCAGTTTCATAGGCTCTGTCTGTACATGGCTTTCCCTGTGTGTCTCTGTGTCCTTTTCTGTCTCATGGAAGGTCACTCTCATTAGATTTAGGGTCTGCCCTAATCTCATACAATCCCCCCATTATCTTTAACTGTCTGCAAAAACCCTCTTTCCAAGTAAGCTCCCATTTTGATGCTGCGGTGGTAAGGGAAGGCTGCGCAGCCTGCTTCAGCCCTGTGTTGAAGCGGGGATGGAACTCTGAGTGCTGTTTTGATTTGTAGTTAGTAAATTCCCTTGACCAGATGCCCTTAAGTTAGTCAGGCTTTCCGTGGCTGTGACAAAATACCCGTCAACCAGGAAGGAAAGATTGATTTTGGCTCAGAGTTTCAGAAGTTTTATTCCAAGCTAATCGGGTGGAATCATGGCAGAGCATCAGGTGGAAGCAGAGAGAACATGCCTGTGCTGATGGGCTCCCTCCTGCTAAGCCTTTTATTCTCTCTGGGCCCCAGGCTTTTGAGTATCACCACCCACGTTCATGACAGGTCTTTCTTCCTTGGTTGATCATCTAGAAAAATACTCCACACATGCAGAGGTGGGCTTTACTGTATCGTAGGTGTCCCTCGGTGAGGTCATGTTGTTAATCAAGACTCACGATTAGAACCCTAGGAGAAAACAATGTTCGATAACATTGAGTGCTAGCGTTGTTTTCAATTTTAAGATGACCCAGCCTGTTAGCCATGCGAGGCAACCATTCAGCTGTCTCCAGTGTGATGTTGATGTTACTCGGCTTCAGATGGATCATTCACTATCCAGTGGTCTTGACACTTGACAAAGAAAATGACCTTGACAAAGAAAATGTGGAGGGTTAGTTAAGGATCCTTTCTTTCCTTGGCAGAAAGGAAGAAAGCAATGACTAATGAACAGACTGATTAGAGGCCTTCATGCCCCTGTCATCCAGTTCTTGGTTCTCTAAATCAGTGTATTCTAAAGCAGTAGTTTGCAGCCTTCCATATGCTGTGACTCTTGAACACAGTTCATGTTGTGCTGACCCCAACTGTAAAATTATCTTTGTTGCTACTTCATAACTGTAATTTTGCTACTGTTATGAATTGTAATGTAAGTATCTGTGCTTTACAATGGTCTTCGGTGACCCCTGTAAAAGGGTCTGGTGTCACAGGTTGAGAACCACTGTTTTATAGTATTTTCAGACACCAACTGATCATAAGTACACAGCCTGTTGGTCAGAGAGTATTTAATTTTGAACTAAATTGTTACGTCTATGATATGGCCCAGTTGCTCAAGTGCTTGCCTAAGCCTGCCCAGAGCCTGAAGATCCGTCCTCAGAACTGTCTAAACCAGGCATGGTGGCCCTCTACTATAATCCCATACCTCCGAGGTGCAGACCATAAAATGAAAAGTTTGGCGTCACCTTGGCTACATAGCCAGCCTGGGCTAAGTGAAGATCCCAGTGCTTGTTAAACACTTTGTGTCTCCCCGGGCAATCTAAGGTTACTTCAGAGTTCTGCCAGAAGAACCAGAGGTGATTGATTCCAGGACTGTGGTGGGGATGAGCCCAAGGAAAAGACAGTCCCAGGCTAGGATTCCACCCGATCTCCCACATCAAAAACACAGCAATCGATAGCAATAAGAAGCAGATGGATAGCCGGGCGGTGGTGGCGCACGCCTTTAATCCCAGCACTCGGGAGGCAGAGCCAGGCGGATCGCTGTGAGTTCGAGGCCAGCCCGGGCTACCAAGTGAGCTCCAGGAAAGGCGCAAAACTACACAGAGAAACCCTGTCTCGAAAAACAAAAAACAAAAAACAAAAAAAAAAAAAAGAAGCAGATGGAGAACAGTGTTTTTCCTTGACTCAGGTATTTGTTTGTTTGGGTTTTTTTTTATTGTTCTTCCTTTAGAAGTGAGGTCAGAGGTGAGATGGCCATTTCCCCTGGCTAACTGGGGCCCAGTTCAGTCACCGTCAAACTCCTACCAGAACTCAGGTGTAAGGGTGTAGAGTGTACATATCTCTGAGGACTGAGCAGCGGAAATGCTGATGTTTTAAAGTTGGCAGAAAGAGCAGAGTTTTGAAGCAAATTCTTGGTGACCGCCAGTTCATTTGTGCATTAGGCCTCTTACGTGCATCTTCCAGTAAAGATCAATACACATCTCTTTTCTGTGGCTTCCCGGTCTTTGGCCTTATTGTACATTACTTCCCCATGTGACAGTAAAATGTTCTAAGACAACAGTGGCCAGATATGTGTGGACAAGCCATATCTATCTGCCTGTCTATCTGTCTATCTATCTATCTATCTATCTATCTATCTATCTATCTATCTATCTATCTATCTATGTGTATGTCTGTGTGAGTGCCAAATGTGTGGGGGTGCTCTCAGAGCTCCAGACCCTTTGGAGCTCGAGTTACAGGGAAGTGTGAGCTGCCCCACTCCGGCACTCTATTGACATGCGTATCCTCTGCAACAGCAGGGTGTGCTCCCCAGGGTCTCCTCACGCAGTTCTGGCTGTCCTGGACTCACGATGCAGACCAGTGTGGTCTGGAACGCCCAGCTGTCGCCCTGCTCCTGCCTCCAGAGTGCTAGCATTAAAGGCGTGTGCCATCAGGCCTAGCTCTATCTAGTCTTAATAATGGTTTCAGGTTTGTAGAACTCCTTCTCGCCAACTCCAAGGTGTTAGTGATAAAGAACTGGATTTACAAGGGTGACTGCGAGTCGCTGTATAAATGTCTTCCCTTCACACTTGATTAGCTCACCGCTGTCTTCCCTTCCAGATACTAGCAGAGAATGGCCCAACAAGGGAAGAGTGATTTATTCCATTGTTTTATTCCCCTGCAGCCATCTTGGCTCCTTATCTTGAGGCATTCCTCTTGGTAACAATAGCAGCTACAGATAATGTGCTTTCTGCTATCCATTTCCCTCTTGACAGAGTCTCTTGCAAAATCTGTGGGAGCTGGCTCCATTTTACCCTCTGCAGCATCGCTCCGCTGACATCTTTATGTGGCTATTTACATAGGGATAAAAATTATACTATTGGGACTTGATGTGGTTTAAACGAAAGTAGAAAAGGGGCACGCATTGAATAAATGCGCATTTGACAGGGATTTACTAAATGAGTAGACTTGCAGGTTTCACCTGGGCTGAGCTGTGAAATGACAAGTGATACTCCACACCTGGAAAAGCAGATTCTTTATGGAGCAGGAAGGCACTGAGCCAGATGCAGAGAGGCCAGCCCTCGTCCATACCTCATTTGTGGTAGTAACGACTGCTTCTTGGGGGCTTGGGTAGATGCTCTGGGTAAAGCGCTTGTCATACAAGTGTGAGGATCAGAATTAGGACCTCAGCGCCTAAAGTCCCAGATGTGCGTGGCAGTCCACCTGTCATCCCAGCATTTGAGAAATGGAGCCAAGGTCTCAGGAGCAAGCTGGCTAAGCAGACTAGCTGCATCAGTGAGCTCTGGGTTCAAATGACTGAGCCTGCCTCCATATATACTCAGTGGATAGTAACTGAGGAAGACTCCTAAACATCAACCTCTGGCCTCCAAGGTCACATGTGGGCAGGCATACCACATGCGTGTGCAAAAGGAGAGAAAGGAAGTGAGGCTGGCGAGACAGACAGCTCAGTGGAGAAAAGCACTTGCCGCCGAGCCTGATAAGTGGGGTTTGATGCGCAGGACTCCCATGGTGGAGGAAAGAGAGCTGACTCCCGAGAGCCGTCCTCCGACCTCCACACATGGCACAGCGTAGGCACACCCCCAGATCGATGTAACCTTTAGAGATGTGCTTCTTGAAACACTGGACTCTGAAGGAAAACTTTCCCCCTCATGGGGGAGCATTACATGAAAGTAAACGAGGACTGCCGTTCGTGGCCCAGCAGATGACAACAGAAAGCCACGTGTTTCCATTTTTTCTCTTGTATTTTCAAGGTCTGCTGCAGAGGATTAGCAGATTGGAATGATGGCTTTCTTGGTGGCATCTTGCCGTTTCTGTCAGTGGCTAGTGGCCCCTGAGGAAGTGAACAGTGAGCTTTGTGACTACTAATAGATAATGGGAATCTGTAGGCCATGCCTCAGGATCTGAAGACTACCTCAGCTGCCCAACAGGGTCCACATTTACCATTGGGAAGGGCAACAGAAAGACCTTAGGGGCGACGGGCGGCACGTGAGTTGTAGTGAGTGGCATGTGAGTTGTCGTAGCAGTGGTGACAGCATTCATCAGACCCTCTCCCTCCTGCATGTGCATACATTTTATGGTCACGGTCTTATCCATTCCCAGGGCGACAACAGCAATTAGACACAGAGCGCCTGGAAAACTATGTGAATGCTGACCACGGCCTGTACTACAACCACCACCGGTCAGCGGAGCCCCCATCCGAGAAGCCCGGGGAGCGGCGCCAAGCGGAGATGAAGCACCTGTATGGGGACAGTGCCCCCAAGATCCTGGCCATGGAGGCTGCTGTGCAGCTGAGCTTTGACAAGTACTGTGACAAAAAGCAGCCAAAATACTGGCCTGTCATTCCCCTCAAGTTCTGAGTCCCGGGCACAGGGACCCTAGGGAATGCCTCCAGAACCCTCTTACTTTTGGATGTGTTCTCTTCATCTCTCCTGGGCGTTTTTCAGAGAAAGAGGCCCATACACTGACACAGTGGATGCAGTCTGTCAGCCACTTGGAATTCTGTCAGCAGGAGGTGTACTGTTGCCAACACAAGGAATGCCATGAAGCGATAATCATGTATATTGTACCGGCTCTTGATTTGCTCTCCAATAGTTCATTGAAATTCTTGCCTAGAGATACTGTCTAGTGGTTTGCATTTGTAATTTCCTTCTTTAAACCTTCCTGGATATCACAAAAGCCTTAAGGCACATGTCATCTTTTTTTTTTTTTGAGACTAGTTCTCATCTAGCCCAAGCTGGCCTCAAACTCTTAAATCCTCCTGCCTCCACCTCCCAACCGCTAGCTTCCAGGTATGTGCCCCATTCTGGGCTCCGATCCACATATTCTCACTGTAACCTTTTGGTTCCCTCTGAAAAGGAGGCAAGTATACAGTAAGACAAATGCCACTTGTCACTCGGCTAGCTGTCAGCCTGCATGCTCTATAAAAGGCCCGAAAGTAAATACTTTGGGCCTGGCAGGCCATGTGGTCTGTCTCGTGACTGCCTAGCCCTAACTTTATAGCATAAAAATGGCCAAGGATACTGAGTAAACAAGTGGATGTGACTCTATTCCAATAAAACTTTATTTGTAAAATACAGGCCATGGACTGGATTTGATCTACATCTGCTGCTCTAACACAGTGAGAATCACCCATCTGACATTATTGTTATCTTGTTTTCTGTCCAGAGCTTGGATGTCAAGCAGAACTGGTAGCAAGGAACACTCATTCCCCAAATCTGGTCACTCTTGTAGCCTCTTTGGTTGTCAAAATGCACAATTGAGCTCTTATTGCATATAGTAAGTACCAATTTGATAAGCAAATACATCGGTGAGAAGTAAATCTAAACATTGACGGAGCAGTCCATTTGTAGAAGCCAGCTGCTTTTTAAGTAAGTTATTATAGTGCATTGCGGGGGTGAGCCTGTGTTGACCTGAGAAGATTAGCACATCCATCAAAGGTTGGTGAAAAGATTTCTTATTGACATGTTTCTCCCTAGGAACACATTTAGCTTCCATCCAGCCCCTGCCCCGAGACAAACACATCCCTCTCGGCAGCCCCAGGTGTTGATTTGTTCCAGGCTCTCATTTTATTACTGGCATTGCAATTTGGGCTTAGGTACTGTGGACAGAAATCGGAATTCACTTGCCCCCAAGGTGACACATGACTAAAATTGCCAGTGTTTGGTCTTTCTCCTTTTTCTTAGAAAGTCTAGCGCCTCGATGATGAAAATTAATGTGACTCAGACAGAAACAAGCCAAAGCCTGTCTCAGCAGCAGCAGCAGCAGCAGCACCACCAGCAGGTGCTGAGCTGAGAGGACAGTTTTTTAGACCTGCCTTAGAGATGCTGCCATGCCATCCCACCACTGCTGACTTGGTTGCCCTCCTCTCCCGGGGCTTCTCTTTGCTCATTGAAATGAGTTTTAATGATTTCCCTTCACTGCTGTTGCGAAGACCATTGAGCAGTGCCTATAAAACACAGTGCTGACTGCACAGTAAATAGTCAATATTTATATTACACATTTCCTCTTTTTAAAATGCCATAAAATGTCAAAGGGAGGGCGTCCAGAATATAAAACTTCCACATATGGAGAAATCTTTCCCTGTCCACTCTTAGTTTCTGGACACCTCATGCCCACCTGTAATTTGTTCCTAGGATAATTCGTGATAGAGTGCACCCATTGCTTATCCGTTTCTCAGCAAATGATGATTGAATATATTGAGTATCCCTTCCACTTTGCTACACCATAGTCCCTTCTTTTAGGGAACTTGCATTCTAGGCAGGGACACAAACGTGTGCACTATTTTAATCACTGTGTGTATGCACTGCTAGAGGCATCTGTAAAAGACAGCAGGGCAGTGGCAATATTTGTGCCATAGTAAACTGTGCCCATGTTCACAGAGTTTGGGACAAAGGGAAGATTTAAGGTGAAAAAGGAGGGTCAAGTCAGATATTTTGAAACAATACCCTCTACCACAATGACTAATAACCAAAGTGATGTCAGAGTTGAAGAAACATTTGCTTTGTAGAGATTGACCTAAGGGATTCCATTTTGCTGCAACAGCTTTAGTTGCATGCTTGTTTCTGCCAGCAGCAAGCTCCCAAACCAAGGCCATCTAGAGCCTACCAAGAGTTGCTTCACTAGATCAAGAGATGATCGTAGGCAGGAAATTCCAAGGGATTTAAAAAACCCCATACCACGAGGATCAAAGCCCAAGCATTAGAATTAATATTCTCCTAGAGCTATTTCCTATCAGAGTTTCAGGAGTTCATTTGAGAACCAGGTGCAGAAACTGGTTCATATTGCACATCCTACCACAGGGCCAGAAATGGAGCTCAGTTGTGAGCTTGCTTGCCTAGCATGCATGAAGCCCTGGGTCCTGTCCCCAACACTCCATAAATAAGGTGCGGTAGTGTGCACCTGTAACCCCAGCACTGGAAGATAAAGGCGGGAAGATCAGGAGTTCAAGGTCATCCTCAGCTACGTGAGTGTGAAACAAGCCTAGGCTGTATGAAACCTTGCCTCAAAGGGAAAAAAAAACAGAACCAATACATTTATCACAATGTGGAAGCATGTAGAATATTTACAAGACTGTTATGAATTATCCAACTGCTTATCAGAACCATGGTAATTAGGATAACATTCCACACCTTTCAGATAGGCAAGTGTATGGCCAGGCAGTAGAGAGTCAGGAACTCCCACCAAGGAGTATGGGGCCATCTACCTGTTACTGCTGTGATGAAACACTATGACCAAAAAGCAAGTTGGGGAGGAAAGGGTTGATTTAGCTTACTTAGTTCTCACTGAAGGAAGTCAGGACAGGAACTCAGGACCTGGGGGTAGAAGCTGATGCAGAGGCCATGGAATGCTGCTTACAGCTTGTCCCTCATGGCTTCCTCAGCCTGCTTTTTTATAGAACCCAGGACCACCATCCCAGGAATGGCACCACCCACAATGGCCTGGGCCCTCCCTCATCAATCACTAATTAAGAAAATGCCCTACAGCTGGGCGGTGGTGGCACATGCCTTTAATCCCAGTACTTGGGAGGCAGAAGCAGGTGAATTTAAGGCCAACCTGGTCTACAGAGTGACTTCTAGGACAGCCAAGGCTACCCAGAGAAACTCTGTCTCAAAAACCAAGGGGAGAGGAATAATACCCTACAGGCTTTCCTGCAGCCTGATCTTATAGGGGCCATTTTCTCAATTGAAGGGCCCTCTTCTCTGGCGACTAAAGCTTGTGTTGACATAAAACTAGCCAGCATAGCCTGGTAGCATTTTATATATATATATATATATATATATATTTAATTTTATGGGGGTTTGTGGCTGAGTTTCGTGTAGCCCAGTCTGACACCACATTTTCTATGGATCAGAGGATGACCTTGAACTCCTGATCCTCCTCCCTCCGTCTCCCTTACATCCAGATCAGTTTTCAACCCTGAGATTAGACAGATGTTTATGGTCTGGAACAGACAGCCAAACGTGTCTGCATAGAGATGGCCTTTAGGACTTTAGCTCCACGTGGAGAAGGACCAGGGTGCTAAAAGCTGCTCAGGATTGCTCTGGCAGAAACTTCTTCAATTCTGTTGTCCAGAAGGAGCAAGAGAGCTGTAAGTGGTGGTGCAGGCCTTAAATCTCAGCACTGGGGAGAGACATGTGGGTCTCTGACTTCAAGGCCAACGTGGTCTAAAGAGTGAGGTCCAGGATGTCAGGACTATGTAGAGAGACCCTGTCTCAAAAAGTAATATTAATAATAATAATAATAATAGAAAAATGAGCAAGAGATAATAATAGTAGTAAGGGAACAGAATGGGAAGTAGTTAGAGCTGGAGAGGGCTAGCCCTAGGCACTGATGGGAAAAGCCCAGGTAATGGGGACATTGACACGGACCTCAGAGATGCTGTGGTAGTACTTCCTAGTCTGAGGCACTTGTCCAATTCCTTTACATAGCAATGGGAGACTTGGCAGGTACGATGAAGTGGAAGATCTCATAAAGGGAGGTGTGGTCCTGTATTCTCCGCGTGTGCTGTGTCATCACAGGCATCATAATTAGAGAGGCTGCTGGGTTGGAGTGAAAAAAAGAACATTAGAAGCAGAAGTCTAAGACATGACCAGAAAGAGTGAAGGACAGCCACCTGCAGCCTCCAGAAATTAGACTTCTAGAAGAAATGAAACTTTTCATAGGCCTTGATTTTAACCCTGGGTGACTCGATGCAGACTCACGCCCTCAGGAAGTGTAAGAGGATATGTCTGTGTGGCTGAAGCCGTTGCATTTGTGGTCATCTATCAGAAAGACAAAGCAGGAAACCGAGGTAGGAAATGTGAGATTGGTGATGCTGTGTGCTGAGCACTTCATGTACACTACATGATTGGACCCGAGCGCGCCTCTTAAGGGCAGTTCTTTATTGCCCAGATAGAGAAATGAAATCAGAGGAAGTTGCCCAAAGCTGGCAAATGAGGCCACATCAGGAGTGAAGGGTGATCTGTGTTTTGAGTCTCTCTGAGCTCTTGTCTCTGTGCTACACTCATCTGTAGATGCACGAAAAGATTTGAGTGAGCCCCAGATTTCTGGCTTGGGAGACTGAGTCTCTGTAGTGGGTAGCTGTTCCAGCTTTGACCTGGAAGTACTAACCCCATTGAGGCTTCCAGTAACTGTCACGCCTATGAGGTGGGGCCGAGACAGGAGCCCTTAAGACCTGAGATCCAGATGTGCCGGCTCTAGGTTCCTGGATCCTGGATGCTGGAGGTAGACCGAGCAGAGTTCTCCAGAGAACACCGCCAGACTGTGATACACCTTTCCCAGACCCTGTAACCTATCCCTTTACTTGTAAGTTACCCCACAAAATAAACCTCCCTTTTAACTACATGGAGTTGCCTTAATATTACCACCAATAAGTGTCTGTCTCCATTGCCTGGGATTGCAGAGTGGCTGGATGGGCATTTGCTGAAAAACTGAAAGAGAACTCTGAGGCCAAGGCAGAAACTCATCAACTGTGGGTCTATTTGTGGGGGTATATTTTATGTGAGTAAAAGGAACCATTTAGGAAGGCTACAAAGACTAAAAGGAAAGAGAGCCAATTGTGGAACATAAGAAGACCCAGTACTGGGAAGATAAGTGGAACAGAAACCTCAAAACTGTTATATCAATAACAGAAGCAAGATAGAACACACACACACAGAGAGAGAGAGAGAGAGAGAGAGAGAGAGAGAGAGAGAGAGAGAGAGAGAGAGAGAGACTGAATGATTCCATTGATATGAAATGTTCAAAGTAGGTAAATCCACTGAACTAGAAAATGGCTTAGAGTTTGCCAGGACTGGGAATTGGGTGATACTCTTGCTGACAGGATCCTGAAGCAGTGATGGAGCCACATGGGGAAATGCACTGAATGTACATGAGACCTAGCTAAACTGGGCTTAGAGTGAACTTGCATTATCTAATCCATTCAGAGTCCTAACCATCTCTCTAAGGTTCCAATTGAAAGGACCAAGCAGGCTGCTCAGTCTTCCTTCAGAGATCAGGCCACAATTTCAGTTTCCTGAGACTTGAGCAAGCAGTTTCTGGGAGGGCTGTGAACAAAAGACATAGTCCTTGCAGTAGCTCCCTTTCTGCACGTACTCTGACTGCTCAAGGTTCAGTCAATTGTTTACTGTCTGGGACCCCTCACCTACTTAGAGCTATGTGCATGAGTTGAGGACAGATCCTGGGCCACTGAGGAGCCCCCACAGTCAGTACATGCTAGGCCAGCCAGCCTCCACGGCAGCTCAAGGACAGAGCCTGGGCCACTGAGGAGCCCCCACAGTCAGTACGTGCTGGGCCAGTCAGCCTCCATGGCAGCTCAAGGACAAAGCCTGGGACTTGTCCAGGCCCTGTCCCAAAATGGTAACTGTAACTCCCAGGAAACCCTAGCCAATTAAAAATTACCAACACAATTGCCACACACATAAACCAATCCTGAGTCTGAAGACCATAAGACCACTTTGCTTTAAAAACCCTGCCTCCGCCGGGCGGTGGTGGCGCACACCTTTAATCCCAGCACTCGGGAGGCAGAGCCAGGTGGATCTCTGTGAGTTCGAGGCCAGCCTGGGCTACCAAGTGAGCTCCAGGAAAGGCGCAAAGCTACACAGAGAAACCCTGTCTCGAAAAACAAAACAAAAAAAAAAAAAAAAAAAAAAAAAAAAAACCTGCCTCCTTGCTACTCAGAGTCTCTCCTGCTCTGCTGCTGCGTCAGACGGATGAAGAGTCCTGAGTTAACTCGTCACAATACAAAGACTCTGCTTTTACATCAGATTCAGTCTCTTGGTGGTCTTTGGGGGACTCTGATAGCACCAATATCTCTTAATATCTCATATTAAGAATTAATTTCTGACTGAATTTCAGAGGAGACAAGTCGTATTTGAAGTGGAGCAGGTTTTCAGTATTACACTTTGGACTCTGAGCAACTTTCAAGTCTTTACAAAGGCCTGAACTGAACAAACCCACTTCCCACAGGATCTGTTTGAAGGAAATAACAGTGATGAGAATCAATGGGACCGAAACTGAAAGTGGCAGTGAAACAGGGGACAGAAGACAGATGTGAGAGATGGAGCAGAAATGACAACTCCATCTTTCTAGGTGTTCCACACAACCCATGCAGTTTTCCAACCGACCCATCGGAAATCTGGCTGGCTCTGCTTAGATCTCACATCACACCCCTGCCACCCTACCTGCCTTAGTTACTATTCTACTGCTGTAAGATGACACCATGATCAAGACATTTTATAAAAGGAAGCATTGAATTGGGGGCTTGCTTATAGTTTCACATTGCTCGTCCATGATCATCATGTCAGAGAGTAAGGCAGCAGGTAGACAGGCATGATGCTGGGTAAGTAGCTGAGAGCTCACATCTGATCCACCAACTGCAGACAGAGAAAGAGCAAAACTGGGCCTCCTGTGAGCTCTTCAAACCTTAAAGCCTACCCTCTGACATACCTCCTCCAACAAGACCCCACCTTCTAATCCTTCCCAAACAGTTCCACTAACTGGGGACCAAGTATTCAAGCATATGACCTATGGGGGCCATTGTCGTTCAAACCTCCATACTATCCAAATGCGACTATCTGTTTCAAATTGAGTTTTTCAGTAGCTCCCTACTCACCCTTGCTTTCTTATAATCTCTTCTACACAAAACTCCCTGATTTGGTTTGAATGTAAAATGTCCCCCATAGGTCCATGTGTTTGAACCTCTTTTGGTGGGTTGTGGTACATATGGAACCTGGGGCCAACCTGGTGGAGGTAGCCCAGTAGGGGTGGGCTTGAAGGCTATACTTATTTGCTGGGCTGACTACCATGTCAGGGACTCTGGCACAGCTTCCTGCCACCATGCTGCTGCTCTGCCATGCCTTTCCTACCATGATGGACTGTGACCCTTTGAAGCCGTGAGCCAAAATAGCCCTTTCCTCCCTTCCATTGTTTATGTCAGGTATTTTGGTCCCAGTGATGAGAAAAATAACTAACAGACCCTCTAGGTGAAGATCCACATAAATTATTCCCCCACATACACCTCCACCATACCCAAATGTCACTTAGACTACATGATGTAGTTCAAAAGAGCTAGAAAAGTATGAAGGTTTCCAACTCATAAAAATGATAAATATTTTAGAACATAGAAATTATCCCCAATCAGTCAGTACATATTTACACATATACTGAACTATCATATTATACTCCTTAAATACTTAACAAATATGATGTGTCAAAAATAAAACATACCTTAGAAACCAAATTAAGATAGCTCACCAGGTAAAGGTATTAGTTCCACACAAGCGGGGACCCAAGCTCCAGCCATGCCTGGAACCCATGGAAAAAGCTGGATGTGTAGGTAATCCCACTTATATAGCAAGCTGGGAAGCAGAAACAGGAGAACCACTCAGAAGCTAGAGGGGCAACTAGCCTGGAGTATGCAGTGTGGCAGAAACACTGAGGAGGTGGAAGGCATCTTTCCCTCACCCATGCCACCACATGGCAGACGAGGAGGATGGGATCAGCTGTCCCGCTCTCATGCCCTCAGGGCCATCTCACCTGTTCCCCCTGGCCCTGCAAACAGAGTCAGCTCTATAGTGCTGCCCAGGCAAGATGTAGGACCTGCTCTTCCTAGCCCTTCAGCCAGTGAGGGGCAGGACCAGTTCTCCCTAACGTTGCAGCCAGTGAGGGGTGGAGTCAACTCTGTACAGCCCTATCCTCTCAGTCTTTGTGGTGATATCAGGAGCCATGGACATCAACAGAGACCAAGGTTGTTTCAGGGCCATGAGCCTAGACATGGGCCCCAGCATCAACCCAGGATGAAACATCACCATGGCCCTGGGTGGCGATCAGGCCACCCACCTCAGCCCGCTCCTCACCACTTTCACCTCTTCAGATATGCCCCTGTCCACAGGATATGAACCATTCTGTCTCTCTCTCCCATACCACACCATACATTTGCTCACCATAATAGTGCCCAACTACCCGGTGCCTCAAGGGGGACTATGTTTTCTCCTTGGAGCCTGGGATGGACTGCCCTGGTCTTTGTGTGAGTCTCCTTGTCCCACTGTCTGTCATAGCACTAGGCAGTCTACCAACTTCTTAACCTCTGTGGAGAAGTGAAATGAGCACGTGACCAAGCAGCTCCCATTGACCTTGAACTCACTATGTAGCTAAGAATGCCTTGGAACTTCTGATCCTCCTACCTCTGCCTCCCATGTACTGGGATTACAGATGCTGAGGATGGAACTGGACTCAAGGGCTTCGTGTGTGCTAGGCAAGCCCACTACCAACTGAGCTACATCCTATTCCTGATCACTTGACTCTTCAATTACATGCATGAATACCTTTCATTTGTTTGATATTAACTGCTAGAGAATAAAAGACCACAGACCCATCCTCACTCCTACCTACCTTATCCCTGAGGTAAAGGCCTCCATTTCTAAAAGAAGCTAGAAAAGAAAGAATGGAAAGCCAATCACTCCTTCTGGCAAGAGTGTAGGCGCCAAGTACTCTGAAACCAACTAGGAGGCTCAGTGGACAGCAGCTGCTCCAAGCCGTCTTCATCTACTAACCACAGGGAGGGAAGGAACAGCCGGTCCCTCCTTAGTGCTGTGAGCTCCCATTTCTAGTCCTTTTCCCAGCTGCCATACTGTGCTTGGGGTAGATGAGTCACATGAATGGCTTTGGCCAATGAGATACCAATAGAACTCATTATAAACCTGCACACAGTCTTCCTTTCTGTTCTATTCCCTGGGTCCTAGAAACACCAGAACTAGATGATGTGAGGTCCGGGCTAATGACCTTCATTGGGCTGTGAGTGAGGATGCAAGAAAAAAGGTTTAATTCTTAGACAACCTCAAGTCATTCCCACAAAGCAATGTTGGGGCTCATGACTGCTGCATGAAAGGATCATGGCAATGGGGAGGGGGTGATTTTGAAGAGGCCACAGGGTGACTAAAAAGCCACAACAGGGCCCAAGTGTTCTAAACACAGGACATAACTCAAATTTATAGGGTGTCAACTCGTGTAACTTCAAGCAGGGCACAGCCTAGTCTCAACAGCCATTGCTACCCTGACTGAACAGTCAAGGAAACAGGGGAGGGTAGGAGGAGTATGCGTAATGCATTCTTATTTAACTGAGAAAGCTGGTAAAGGCTTACAATTCCAGTTATTGGGAGGTGAAGGTATACGTTCAGAAGGTCAAGAAGATACATAGGAATTTCAGGGCCACCCTGGGATGCTGGAATGGAGGTAGGGAGAAGAAAAAGAAACTAGGAACCTAGAAGATGGTCAAGAGGCATCAAAAGTAACACTGTTGACTGGTGAGGTTGGGGACTGAATTCCCAACTCAGATACCCATGCTGGGAGCTACCTTGCCTCGGAGGCTGCTTCCTTCTGCCGCAGTAGTCATCCTGGGAGGTTAATGCATTGATTGCCTACTCCATTATCTAATCAGCCCACACACTGCCTGAATTTATCACCAAGCAAACTGCTGTTTGTTTTTTAACAGGAAAATCACCATCCTGAAATGACTTGGAGCAAACTGCAGTCTCAACAACGGTTGCCTTTGAAATCTATAAGCTAAACATGAGGTGTTGTGTTCTTTCACCAAACCCCTGAAGGTCGTTTTCTCTCCAGCCTAACTTCTTTGTAATAAAGACAGCCAAGAAGAGAAAATTTTTAAAAAATGACTCCAATGGAATATTTCTGAGACATACTATTCAGAAAAAGCAATGTAGAAGAGTCTGGATGGAATAAAGGCATTTGTCTAAATGAAATAAAAAATACATATGAGACAATTCCTCTGAAGGCATATATAAAACACTCTAGTAGAGCACAGAGGTCGGGAGCAGGACCCCATGGGTATCAATACTGTAGGCCCTGACAGCATTGACTGTTCCTGCTCTGTGACTGAGACCCTTTAGGGCCACAGTGTCTCCTCTTGTTCAGGACAGGTGGACATGCCCCAAAAGTCACAGGAACCAGACAAGCGGAAATTGGAGAAATAGGCCAATTCCATGACATTTGGGGCAGCCTGATCCTAAAGTGTGAACTCTGCTGGTTCCCAGAACTCCGGGGGCTGATAGGGCTCCAACTGCCCATGTGCAGACCTACTTCTCAGTACTCCCTTTTCCAGCTGCCTGTTTTCCCACTCCAACAGCTTCCAAATCAATTACAGTTATAGCTCAGGGCTGCTTTCCAGAGAAGCAGTGCTCTCCAGCAGAACTTTCTGCAATGATGGAAACATTTCCACTGTCCAGTGTCGTAGCCAGCAGCCACATGTATCATTGAATGCAGTTTCTGGGTCACATTTGCAGTGTTTCAGGTGTTCAGCTGCTTAGTGGATAACACATCTGTCATCAACTCCAGTTCTATTGGACAATACTGATTTGCAGTCAGCACTGGTGACCAAACATTGCATCAAGAGGCAAGCAGCTGGGACCAGCAGGATGGCACAGCCATTAAGAGCACGTGCTGCTTGCTCTTCCTGAGGACCTGAGTTTGGTTCCCAGCACCCTCATAGGGCAGCTGGTAACCCCCTATAACTCCAACCCCAGGGTACCTAATACTTCTGGCCTTGTAGGACACGTGCACTCACATGCACATGGCCACAAACAGACACATGTATGCGGAGAATTTTAAAATGGTAAAACTAAAATATTTCAAGAAGCAGCAACAGCAAGGACCATCAAGATGGTTCGGAGAGTTTAAGGCACTTGCCGTCCAGTCTAATGGCCTGATTTCAATTCCTGGTACTCATTTGATGGAAGGAGAGAGATGAATCCCACAAGCTGCTCTCTGACCTCCACCAGGGTACATACACAAACTCTAATGTTTATAAATATAATACAAATCAAGAAGCTATCTTTGTTTGTTTGTTTGTTTGTTTGTTTGTTTGAGACAGGACCGCTCTATGTAGCTCTGACTGTCCTAGAGCTCATTATGTAGACCAGGCTGGCCTCGAACTCATAGAGACCCACCTGACTCTGCCTCTCTAGTGCTAGGAATAAAGGTATGTGCCACCACATTGGGCTTAAGCAGCTGTCTTTAAGGCAGTTGAGAAGTGATGAACCTCTCTGAGCCCATCTGGAGTCTAGGTATAGAGTCTGTGTGAGAAACCTGTTTTGAATTCAGTTATCTTCCCTATGACCCCTGGGTGCCAGCTAAAAGAGTTCTGCTGCAAGCTCTCATGACAGGAAGCAAATGAGACCAAGGCACCCCTCCCATCTAGGGGATACAGCCCCATGCCAATACACACTGCTTTTTAATATTGTCACACAACAGGCCCGATGATGATTACAGAGGTCTGCCAGGAGGACCAGGCTTCTGTGTTGTTGGTTGTTTTTGCTCTTTTGGAGATCCCACCACCCAGCTCCCAAATAAATCACACACGGAGGCTTGTTCTTAATTATAAATGCTCAGCCTTAGCTTGGCTTGTTTCTGGCTAGTTTTTCTTAATTTTAAATGATCCTATCTTTTGCCTCTGGGCTTTTACCTTTTCTATTTCTGTATACCTTTCTTTCTTTCTTACTCTATGGCTTGCTGTGTAGCTAGGTGGATGGCCCCTGATGTCCTCCTCTCCTTGTTCTCTCCTCCTCTCACTCCTAGCTCTCTCCTCCCAGATTTCTCTTCTTACTTATTCTCTCTGCCTGCCAACCCCACCTATCCATTCTCCTGCCTCGCTATTGGCCATTCAGCTCTTTATTAGACCATCAGGTGTTTTAGACAGGCAAAATAACATAGCTTCGCAGAGTTAAACAAACGCAACATAAACAAAAGTAACACACCTTAAAATAATATTCCCCAACACTTCAGAACTTTATTTTTATATGATATCTTATTTATCTATTTTATCTATTTATTTATCATTGTATGTGATGTGTGCATGCGCGTGCGTGTGTGTGTGTGTGTGTGTGTGTGTATGTGTGTGTGTATGTGTGTGTGTGTATGTGTGTGTGTGTGTGTGTGTGTGTGTGAGAGAGAGAGAGAGAGAGAGAGAGAGAGAGAGAGAGAGAGAGAGAGAGAGAGAGAGATGACTGGTACCCATGGAGATCAGAAGGAGGCCCTGGAAACTGGAGTTAAAGACAGTTGTAAGGTACCATGTGGATGCTGGGAATTGAACCCTGGTTCTCTGAAAGAGCAATCAGTGCTGTTAACTATTGAGCCTTCTCTCCAGCCCCATCCAAGGTTTTCTATAACCAAGTTTGTGTCTGTTAGCTTTCCATCACCATAATAAATCCCCGAAATAATTCATTTAAAGGAGTAAAGACCTGTGTAGCTTACAGTTGCAGAGATTTCAGTCTATATGGTCACTTGGCCTCATGACCTCTGGGCAGAACTAATAGTGGAAGCCTATGGCAGAAAAGACTGCTCACATCATACGATACAGAGAGAATGCCAGCCATGATGACACATGCCGTTATTTCCAGGCAGAGGCAGGCTGATCTCTGTGAATTCAAGGCCAACCTAGTGTACATAAAGAGTTGCAGGTCAGCCAGAGTTACATAGTGAGACTATTTCTCAAAAAAGGAAGGAGACATTGAGAGAGAAGGGTGAAACAAAAAGAAAGCATGCATACACCAGCAACCTAACTCTCTCCTACTAGGCCTCACCTCCTAAAAGTTCTGCCATCTCCCTCCAGTGCCATGCACTGAAAACCAAACCTTTAGTCCGTGGAATTTTTAAAAAGCCATGAAAAGGTTCAGGAGAGTTATATATGTCTGAGATCACACAGCCAGTGACCCTAGACTCCATCATTCATGCTCTTTATCCTTTACTGCATCATCTACCTACAAACAACCATCAATTTCATCTTGGAGCTAGGACATCATTCAGATTAAGAGAATTCTAATAAATAATAGAATGGGCATTAAATGTATAAAGCTTGTGTTTCATTTATCTTACTCAGGAGTCACACTGGAAAAAATAAGATAACTTCATCTCTCTGAGACTCAGTTTCCTGATCTTCAAAACAGGGATAATATGGTAGCCTCTCTCATAGGACAGTTCAGATATTAGATGCTAATGTTCCAAGCCCTGGGTAACGATGGTTCCAAACCAGCCATGGCCATCCAGAGATCCAGTTCTATATGATCACTTCTTAAGATAGATGGTCCTAGAGCTTCCTCCTTGAAAGAAAGCAAAGACCCACTCCTTCCAATTTTGGCTGGTCAGGAGAGAGCGTTCCAAGAGGGCTTAGTAGAGCTGAATACCTGAATTACTCTGTTCACTTCCTACCTTGTCATATAAAATTATGCCATCTCTCCATGAAAGCCACTTGACCTGTAGCCTCAAGCTTCTGAACCATGCCTCATGATCTCTAGAAGAAGGGTCCGAGGCATGCCATGCACAGGTGCAACATGCATGCCTGTGTCTCCATGCATCTGAAAATGGACAGTGTCCTGGGGAGCTAAGTTTCCATGGCCCATCTCAATGAAGACATGTCAGGACCTTCCTATGTTCCCAAGAAGAAACTGAAAGCTGAAACGAAGTCAAGTCAAATAGAGCCTTGACATAGAAATGAAGGACAGCTTAAAACTATTTAAAGGTTGCCACATTGACACAGATGTGTTTACATTTCAAAGGAACACAGTAAGTTCTTTCTTACTTCCTGGTTGGCACTGATCCCAAAAACCAGCATTGGAGACCAACATATAGAAGGCATGGTGAGCAATTTCTGGCTCGTCTTGATTATCTCTACTATGTGATGGTCTGGTTACAGGGAAAGACTGCATTTCCCATTACTTCTTGCTGCTAGTTGTGGCATGTGATTCCATTCTAGCCAATGAGATGTGAGCAAAAAGTTCCCATGGCTGCTGCCAGGCTTCTTTGAAAGACAGCTGGCACATGTACACTAAAGCATTGTTCTTCATCTCTTCCTTCTGCTGCTCTGAATTCTTACATAGTAGTTGGACTCTTGACCATGATTTTCAACCACAGGTGAGACATCATGCTCCAGGAACACTGGAAAGATGAAATGAGTCTGCATCCTCAGGACTGGATAAAGCATAATAGCCATATTGACTCTGAGTTACCCAGTCCTGACTTTTTGCATGAGAGGAAGTTTCATTTCCTTGAGCTGCTATGATTTGGAGTCTGGAGTCTGTTACTTGCAGCTGTACCTAATCAGTTTTGATCAATTGCCAGCCATGATGAGAGAAAGCCCCCGATGAAGATGGTGAGGATCTGGGCTTTTAAAAATGAAGGGAAGTGAGCTGGGTACTACTCTGGAAGGATCATGAGTTCAAGGCTAGCTAGGCTGGACTTTATAGGGAGATCCTGGCTCAAAACAAAATTTTAAAAGCTGGCTCTGTGGATAAAGCACTTGCTGCATAAGGACCTGAGTTCAGATCCACAGAACACCCATAAAGCCAGACATGTTAGCACATGTCTGTAATCTCAGCGCTCCTATAGTGAGATGGGAGGCAGGGACAAGAGAATCCCCAGAAGCTCACAGGCCAGCTAGCCTGAGCCTGCTGGACACTGTGGCTGCCAAGAGACCCTGTCTCCAACAAAGATGAAGATGGAAGGCAAGGACCAACATCCAAGGTTGTCTTCTGACCTCCACACATGTACTGTGGCACATGTGCACACACATTCACATACATGAACCACAACACACACACACACACACACACACACACACACACACACACACACACACACACACACACACGGGGATGAGGAGGGAGGGAGGGAGGGAGACAGACAGACAGACAGACAGACAGACAGAGATTAAAAGAAAATAGATAAAGGGAAGCCAAAGCCATGGCAGACTGTGCCCATCATTGATTCCCAACTCACATCTCCTGCCCACCTGTGCCACATTTATAGTAACTTGCTCTTTCCGACTTTTCATTTCCCTACAAGTAGTCAATTTCCTTTCTATTTTTGCTTAGGACCATTTCCTACGATATTTCAAGGGTCTTTTTTTCCCCTTTGAAGTACAGTAGAAATAGAACTAGTTACCAAATAGAAACAACACAAGTAGCAGAGAATCTCATTATGCACGAACCTCATTATGCAGGAAGTAAAACGCAAAGGGCGTAAGAAGCAAGTTTCTGAAAGGAAGCCATAAAAGGCATGGCTGCTCTCTCTTCTGTCACTCCCTTCCACTTTCCCTGGGGTATGTGGCACTCCCTGCACAAGATTCTTTTTATGGTAGACGTGCACATATGTCATTTCTGTCTTAGAAGATAGTGTGTCTCTCTAGGTCACAAAAGACCATTGTTGCCCAAGTTATGAAGAGAAGACTATTAATCCATCATGTACATTTGCCAGCACACAGTTCTTTTATGTCATCTTCCCAGAAAAAAAGTGGTTTTTGTTCTAGTTGGAAAAGTAGAATTCTGACAGAATATTTTGTGTTTGTTTTTGTTTCATATAAGGAAACAAAATATACTGAGAAAATATAGCTATAAAATAGCATTCCAAACAAGAGGGATAGGGAAATTTAGAAAGGGTAATGGGGTAAATAAATGGAAAATGTGTATGTATGAAAATGTCATGATGAAACGCATTATTGTGTATAATTACTGTATGCCAATCCCATAAAAACATTGAAAATATATCATTGCACAAACTTGGCATTAATAGAGTCTCTCATTTTGTTTGTGAGATTGTTTAAAAGCCTAAGGAAAAAATGGAGATCTTCTAAAGACACTCTTGTCTTCTTCCTCCACGCTGCCCTCGAGGAGGTTGCTGTCTCTTTCATGGCATCATGATCATCAAATAGAGGACCAAGAACTTCATCCGACACCAACAAGACAGATATGGCAAAATGAAGCCACGCTGGCAAAAACCAGAGGTGTGGGCAACAGGGTGCAGAGAAAATAGGAAGGCCAACTCCTGGCGTCCACCGTTGGTTACAGGAGAAAACCAAGCACATGCCACACAAGAGCTTCCTGAAGTTCGTGGTCCACGCATCAAGGGGCTGGAAGTGCTGCTGTTGTGCAACAAATCTTACTGTGCTGACATTTGCTCATGTTTCCTCCAAGAACCGAAAAGCCATCACAGAAAGAAGAGCACAGCTGGCCATCAGAGTCACCAGTCCCAACACCAGCCTTCAAAACAAAGAAAACGAATAGCTAGTGCACATGCATGTCTTATTTGTGCTTAATTAAAACCACAAAAACTGAGAGAGGAAGAGAGAGAGCCTATGGGAGCCATTCTCTTCCAAGCAACCACAGGGGGTTCACTGGTTCACACGATCTCCTTGTCCGTCTTCCCAATGTGGCCACATTGAATAAACCTCCTTTTTCTGTTTTCCACTTTAAAAAAAAAGGAAGTCAGTCAATCCATAAAAATAATCATCTATGGAGATTAAGATGCTAATACATTTCAATTCTGTTTTTCTACTCAAGTTTAAGAGGAGTTGTAAACTAAATCAGGGTCCAAATAACAGACATGCAAATATCAACTTGATCACTAGGTAGACGAACGTGACTTTAAATCCAGGTCCAGGGCTGAGGATGTGACACAGTTGGTAGAGTGCTTTGCCTAGCATTCACAAAGACCTAGGTTGCATTCTGGAAGTGGAGGCAAGTGGATCAAAAGATCAAGGTCATTGTAAGCAGCATAGTAATTTTGAAGCTAATCTGGGCTACATGCAAACACACACACACACACACACACACACACACACACACACACATCTATATTTAAATGGGCATTGCTATTTCTGTTTCTGGGGACTGTGACCATCCTGTAAGGTCTTCTCTCTCATTATCAGAAGGCTGGGTTTATTCAGGCTAACAATGTGATCAGCTGAAAGGCTACAGTCCCTTACCTCCCTTGCAGCTAGGCTTGATCATGATATTAGTATTTTTCTAGCAAGAGCCAAGCCAAGTTCTTGTGTGAGACTTCTTGGGCCATGTGAATAAAGTTTAATCAATGATCAATGAAAAGCTGCCTTTTTCATCCTTTCTTCCATATACCTGCTTGCCATTTGGTATTCTGATATAGTGGCTGGGCTGGTACTCCAGATGCCAACGGATCATGAGGTAACTGGAAAATGGAAGCATTTTCCAGGAGGATGAAGAAGGAAGGTACAACGGTTTGAGTTCCTGATGACCATGGAGTTGGAGCCACCATAGCAGCCCTAGAGTTCCCTCTCTAGAATTATCTTTTGTGATGATAGAGGGGGGAAAATTTCTGTCACCTTTAAACCACTGTTATTTAGGATTTTCTTTATGGAAAGTCACATGCCTTAGGTCACCTGATAATCAAGGAGTGGTTTCTTAATGCTAACCCAATCCTCTCAGACCATAGTGTCTTGGAGCTAATCATCTCTGTGTTTTAACTGAGAAGTAGAAGTGCCACTTTTTAAAAATTTATTTATTTATTTATTTATTTATTTATTTATTTATTTATTTATTTATTTATTTATTTATTATGTATGCAGAAGAGGGTGCCAGATCTCATTATAGATGGTTATGAGCCACCATGTGGTTGCTGGGAATTGAACTCAGGACCTCTGGAAGAGCAGTCAGTGCTCTTAACCTCTGAGCCATCTCTCCAGCCTGAAGTGTCACTTTCATTAGGATATAATGAGAACCTTATGTGGTCACCTGAACTTCCATTTTTGATTTTTAAATTCTCATTCTAGCTTCCAATCTCTACAAAGCTCTTTTTTTAAAAAAAAAAAATTGTTCAGGAAGATAAAATAACTAGTGAATAAAATACCTTCATAATTGAAACATAGCCCCAACAGCATTTTGGAATGCTGTTCAAACTGGATTTGGGCTGCTGTAATAAAGATAACACATGTATCTCATAGAAACAACTGAGAACTATGAAAGGGATATTAAATGAAAGGTAAAGCTTTCCCTGGACTCAAATGTGGGTCCAAGCGCTATCACCCAGTGGTAGGTAACATTATGACTTTTTCCAGAAAATCTGTATATGTTTATAATGATATCTTTATACATAAATGACATATTGTCACCAGTTTACTCACAAATGGGAATATATTGAGGTCTGGTTTGTATCCATTGTATCTTACATAATTACAGATAAGCTGTAGGTCACAAATATCTATAGGGTGCTGCATTGTATGGATGCAGAACAGCTTTATTAAACAGCACTCCCTTATTACTGGACAACTCAGTTTGTGTTTGTTTTGCTGTGCTGGGGATTAAAAGGCAGGACCCAGTGCATGCTAGACAAGAATTCTACCACTGAGCCTGGGCTACAAATTTGGGTTTTTTTTCTTTCCTTTCTTGCTTTCTTCCTTTGTCGTTGTTTAAGAGCCCTTTATTTTGTGTGAGGGGCACATGTCACAGCATGCATGTAGATGTCAGAAGGTAACTTGAGGGAGTCGGTTCTCTCCTCTCAACATGTGGGTCCTGGGGATTGAACTGAGGTCATGCATGAGTCTTACCAATAAATGCCTTTACCCACCGAGCCATCCCTCCAGTCCACAGTTTGGATTTTCAGATGGAAAAAATACTGTCATGTTCACCCTTAGACATAAATCTTAGTGTGTGGGTATGTGTGTGCTTCTATCCACTAAGCAAAAGTGATCTCTGTGGTTTAGCTTTATCCGCCCAGTATAAATAAATAAAACAATTAGTAAGCAAGCAGATGTGAAGTTACACACATGCACGTGCACACACACATACACACATGCACACACGCACACATGCACACACACGCTCATTTCGCTGCTAAAAAACAAAAGTGCATTAGGGAGGCTGATGGGATGGTTCAGTGGATAAAGGTGTTTGTGTCTAGCAACCCCAAGTTTAATACCTGGAACCCAAGTGAACATGGAAGGCCTTTATCCTTTGACCGCTCCGTCTGCACTGTGGCATACACAATAAAAATTATAGTAGGAAATAGTTTGAGAAGAGAAGTGTCCCAGGATGTGGCAACAGGAGGAGGGCCCTGTCAAATGTAGTCTCGTTTCATGATGATCAAATGGACTGTGGAAATATGGTGCTTCCTGCAGAAAAAGGGGAAATGAATCCCACAACAGGGTAAGAGTGAAGGATGGGAATCTTGAAAGAGAGAGGTGTGCATGTTTTAATTGTGTCTAAAGAAGGCTCACTGTGAAGGTGATGTGTGGGCAAAACTGTGAAGAGGGAAAGGGGCAGCTATGTTGGTGCCTGAGAGAAGAGTGCTCACTAACAGCATACAAGCCCTAAGACAAGCATGTGCCTGGCCTATTCAAAGGACATCAAGGATACCAGTGTGACTGGAAAAAAGAGAGGGTAGAAGAAATCCCACAGAGTTTTGTCAGCTTTCCTGAGGACACTGCCTTGATGAAGTGCTAAAAGACGTTGAACAGAGACAGGAAATTCATTCATTTCAAAACATCCCGTTGGCTGCTCGAAGAAGCAGTAGAAAATCAAGGGGTGGTAGTACTGAGGGTATAGTTCGGTTGCTAGAGTGTAGCACAAATTCTAATTGGTCTTAATAATGAAACCCAGAGTCAGATATTAGGGTAAATGCTAAAAGATCAGAGAAGTAAAGCAGCAGCCACTAGAGAGACTTCTTACCTCTACCGAATCCTCAGACCAAAAAGGGGTGCGCTCCTGTCTCCTCCCGCCTTATATTACTGTCTCCACCTCCCTAGTGCTGGGATTAAAGGTGTGAGTCGCCACCACCGGCTCTGTTTCTCTTTTAGACTGGATCAATCTTGTGTAGCCCAGGGTGGCCTAGAACTCCTGATCTTCCTGCTTCCTCCTCTCAAGTGCTGAGACTAAAGGTGTGTGCCACTACTGCCTGACCTCTATGGTTAACTGGTGGCTAGCTCTGTATTCTGATCTCCAGGCAAGCTTTATTTGTTAGAGCACAAACAAAAGATCACACTAGAGTGCTTAGCTAGCATGTGAAAGAAACCCTGGCTTTGATCCCCAGCATCATATTCCAGGCATGGTGGCACACATCTGTAATCCCAGCACTCCAGAAGTAAATGCAGAAGGAGCAGAAGCTCAGAGTCATCCTTGGCTACATAATACATTCCAGGCCAGCCTGGGCCACATGGCCACATGATACCCTGTCTCAAAAAAGAAAGAGAGAGAGAGAGAGAGAGAGAGAGAGAGAGAGAGAGAGAGAGAGAAAAGAAAGAAAGAAAGAAAGAAAGAAAGAAAGAAAGAAAGAAAGAAAGAGAGAGAGAGAGAGAGAGAGGGAGGGAGGGAGGGAGGGAGGGAGGGAGGGAGGGAGGGAGGGAGGGAGAGAGAGAGAGAGAGAGAAAGGGAGGGAGGAGGGAGGGAGGGAGGGAGGAAGGAAGGAAGGAAGGAAGGAAGGAAGGAAGGAAGGAAGGAAGGAAGGAAGGAAGGAAGGAAGGAAGGAAGATCCAGGGGTTTCAGTGCATACCTTTAATCATAGCATTTGGGAGATAGAGGCAGGCGGAGTTCTGTGAGTTCAAGATGGGCCTGGTTTACATAGAGAGTTCCAGGCCAGTCATAGTGACATAGTAAGACCCCATGTTTTTTGTTTTGTTTAAAAAAAAACCTTGGATGTCAGTCCTTGCCTTTCACCTTGCTCTTTTGTTCGTTCCTGTGAATGCCAGGCTGGCTGGCCTGTGAGCTTCTGGGGATGCTCCTGCCTCCAATTCCCATCTCACAGTAGAGTTCAAAAGCTGGGATTTACAGACATTCACTAACAGATCTAGCTTTTTACTTTAGTTCTGGAGATTTGAACTCAGGTCCTCACATTTGCACAACAAGCATTTTACCTACTAAGGCGTCTCCCCTACCCTATATCATTAAGTCTGTTTTATGACTATATAAATTTCAACCCGACCAGCCCACTAAATTTTTATTCTTGTAGGCTCTTTCCACTTTTTTTGCTGTTGTAAATAATGCTTTGATGTTTATAAATAATGCTTTGGCGAAGACTTTTATGCATAAATTTTAGTCTGTATTTTAGATTCATTTGCCTGAGGACAGAATACAGAGGTGGAATTAGCAAGTCAAATAAATAACATGTTTTAGGCTTTTGATAGTCACTATCAAATTGCTCTCCAAAAAGGTTATACCTATATAAATTCCCCAGGCTTATGAACATCATATACAACCTCCAAGGGGAACAAAAGCCCCTCATTAGCATCCTCCTTCTTTAAAAAAAAAGTGGAGGGAGAGTTCTTTTTATACTAAGAAAGTGCTAGAATTTTGCACATCATATGCATGGCAGAGAGGGTGAAAACTAAGATTCTGCGCATGAAAGCGTCGTTAGAGCTTTCGGAGCAAAGCTTCAGTTAAATTGTGGTACAGCTTGTGGATCATATGAAAGCAAGTGTGCTTTGTAGGCATAGAAGCAGTCATGACTAAATATATGTGGTTGCTAAGATACTAAGCTGGAGACTAGGAATTAACTTTTCACACCTTCTCCTCCAATGAGTCATTTCAGGACTAGCCTTCTCCTCTTGTTAAATGGTATGGCATGGAAACATTTGGGACAAATTGGTGTTTGGCCAGAAGGAAAAGAATTGCACAAAATGAGGACAAGATTATAAAAAAAAAAAAAAAAAAGACAAAAAACGGAGGATGTAAGTTCTGAAACAATGTGTTATGTTGTAACTCCATGCCGGTCAGTCACTTGATTCTTTGAGTCAAGTAATGGAAGAATATTACTGCTGGGTTAATATGATCTGATCTCTCTCATAGAGCTTTCATGAAGAGCACATGCATGTTAATAAGTGACAAAGTGGTCTCAGATGTTATGACTGCTTTGAAGTCTTGGGCCCTCAGCTTTGGATGGATACTCGTGCATAAAGAGTGCCTTGAAGGCCTCAGATTCAACAATCTGCTTCTGGGAGAAGCTACTCAAAGGGAAAATAGTGACTCAGGTCTGAGCCTCTAGTTAGAGTGGCATTTCCTCAAGAGCAATGATTGTATCTCATTTGCCCACTTGCTAGACTGTCTACAGCCCCTAGTAAGACAAAACAGGCTCATTTCCTCCTGCTTTGTGTTGTATCTCAAGATGAGAAGGGGTCTAACAGGAATTTCTTTGCTGCCTCTGGGCCTCCTGTCCTCCATCTTGTTTTCTCCGTCCCTCTAGATTGCCAGTAAAGCATGTCCCCAAAGACTCTGTCAGCACCCATTACACCTCCTTAGAAGCCTGTCCTGTGAATGCTACAATGTTCTTTTTCCTGGCAGACTAGCCAGACTCTACCAGCCTATCATGATGTCTCCTCCCTTGGACCAATGTCGGTTTCTACCACAGGCTTCAAATGTCTCTGCATAAAGAAATGGATGATGGGGCTGGGAGTCTGTCTTGGTTCATAAAGTGCCAGAGTGCTTGTCTAGCATGTACAAAGCCATGGATCCCATTCCCAACACTGAAAAACAACAGTGGCCGTGGTGGTCCACGCCTGTCAACTCAGGTCTCGGGAGATGGAGGCAGAAGTTCAAGATCATCTTCAGTTACTTTTCAATTTCAAGGACAGCTTGAGCTATTTGAGACGCAAGACTGTGTCGTGAGAGCACACACTCGAGCATGTGTGTGTGTGTGTGTGTGTGTGTGTGTGTGTGTGTGTGTGATGCATGTGCTTGTGTGTGACACACACACACACACACACACACACACACACACACACGAGCTCATTTTTCAAGTCTCAGGTCACAATAGGAAACAAATACCAAGTAAAAATAAAGCCATTTTCTATCTCACTTCCAGAAACAGTTTTAAGCCAGTCTATCTACATAGATACATTATTATCTACTCACTGCTTTTATGCAAACTGATATCTAGTATTCCCTTGGTAACTACAAATGTAAAGAATAGAATAACAACTTGAGGTTACTGAGGCCCAACAGTAGATGCTAATTGTGATGAGATCTTATATCTAAATAGGAAAGCAGAAGATGTTTTTAAATGTGGTCTTCCTAAATTCAATACTGGAAACCTAATTTGATGGTTCTCGGGCATCTGGTGATTCTGAATAGCAGCATACTTTCTAATAAATACGAATGCTTGTGAACCGCCCCCAGAGATTCCAGTGGAATTGATCGGGGTAGGATGTGTGTACATTTTAAATGTTCCCCAGGGGACTGTATATGCAGCCGGGACTGAGAACCAGTGCTCTGAAGTGTCTGGGCTGGGGATGACTTATCTTCTAATTAAACCACAATGGGCTTCTGGGACACGTATGTAAAATATTTTACTTGCTCATGCACTCTCTCTCAAATGCCCTCACTGTCTTGCTTTCTTCTTATTTACCCAATAAATTGCTCTGAGATTTTGCACTCTGCTCTTCTTCGACACAATCCAAACCCAAAGTCTGATGGTTCAAATTGAGGTAAGCTGGCATCTTTAGAGCCCGGACCATAGCAGTAGAGAAACTAGTCTATGAAAGGATGAGGTAATGCAGTTAGCCTTATACTTCTGCTTGTGTTGTGTGGGTGGCTCTATGGAAGAGGGCATGGGAGAAGCCTGGTGAAAACATTGCCATGTGGGACTTTGACAAACCTTCGTGAAATTTCACGCTTGGAATAAGACACTCCAGGGCGGGATTCCATCTGACTCCCCCGTGGTGGATGCCATGTGGCCAGGAAGTAGGCTAAGATTCTCTAAACCAGGCACTTCCCCTCTTTTTCTTTGGGCTTCTTAGGAACTGTGACACTTGGGTAGAGGATATACTACGTTGTATCTCAGTATCGGTGACCCCAAAGGGCCTTTGCAGAAGCTCCGCCTTGCATGAAGGGTGTGAATCGTGCTGAAGCTCTGATTGAGAATGCTCAGCAGGCTGGGTTCTTTTTTTTTCCTTTTTGTTTTTTTTTTGTTTGTTTGTTTGTTTTGTTTTTTTGTTTTCTCGAGACAAGGTTTCTCTGTGTAGCTTTGGTGCCTGTCCTGGATCTCGTTCTGTAGACCAGGCTGGCCTCGAACTCACAGAGATCTGCCTGCCTCTGGCTCCGAGTGCTGGGATTAAAGGCGTGCACCACCCCTGGGTTCCTCTTTCCCATGGGCCTCATCCTTGCTGCCTCTTTCAGAAAGACAGTCACCAAGCAGATATTCAGTGTATATATAAAAAAAAAAATGCTCTCAAAATCCTCAGTATTTTAGTAAACCACAGAAGCCCCTGATTTGCCTTTTGCCAGCTTCAGAAATGGTTAACCTCAAGACTCACAGGCCTTGAGGCTTTTGCCATTGGCCCTCTTATGAGTGTGAGTTGTGAACCACAAAGACATATGACACAGAATTGTAATGACACAGGTGCCTCTCAGGTAGCCTGTCGTTCCAGAAGTGACTCCCTGGTGTGTATTGATGAACCAGGCGGTCATAAAAGGCTTTGGGCTGCAGGGTCCCTGGCAGCCACCTAGCTGGGCTCTATCCCAGGGTCCCTAAACTAATCATCTCCTTGGCAACCAGCATCAATGCAGGATTCTGATAGGCATAAGTGCTAGAGGGGCTGAGCGGGACCATTTTCTCAGAGAATTGTGTTCTCCCAGGGGGCAGATTCAACTGGTCCTCCACTTACATTCAATTGTTCCAGTCAAGGTTTCAGCCATGGGAAGATGAAAGAAGGGAAAGTCCCGGCGGACAGGGACACTGTTCACAAAACAGCAACGTTGTAACGTGTCTTTTGTCTCAGTGCCCTGTTTCTATTTCCTCCCAATACCGTGTTTCTGTTGTTGCTGTAGCATAACCAGTTTTTAGGGTGAAAAAGAGTACTGGCCCACCCACCCATGGCTCAGTGGGTAAAGATACCTGCTGCCAAACTTGACTGCCTGAGTTCCAGCCCAGAGTCCTAAATGGTAGAAGGAGAGAAATGACTCCAAGTTGTTTTCTGACCTCCACACCCTCACAGTGGCAAGCAGGCACCGCCCTCTGCAAACAAACGAAATACATGAACTAAAAAAAAAACAGTAAGTGCTATTCCCAATGCCCATAAAAATGGAAGAAACTAGTCTTAAGATATCTGCTAGAAGATTCTAGAAGTAAGTTAATGGAAACTGCTCAGGGCCAGATATTTGCCTTCCTGCCCTACTCAACATTAACTGATTCGCAAAGACACATTTAATGGAAATCTAACAAACTAGATACATTTCTTACTAATTCTAGAACATGCCATGCTGCCTACAGATAAGTCTTTTCATTCCAGGACAACCTAATCAAACTAGCTGGGGGCGGGGAGCCCCAGAGCCCCAGGAGAGGCCTCTTGACATTCACACTCATTTCTGGGTTTGACATGCCACCGGTTTGCCAGATCCTGATTCCTGTCATATCATCAGATTTTGGATTTAATCATCAACCAGAAATAAAGCAAGCCATTCTGCAGGGTAGGATAGCTGTGGGGAATTAGAAGCTCTGCCATGAACTTTTAGGAACCTGTGAGACAGAGCAGTACACAGGTTTTTTTTTTTTCTGTCTGAGTCTGAATTTAATTCTAGGTGTATGGCCTATTGAATTCTACATTAAACAGATTTGTAGACGTTGCTAACTGTAGTAACAATTCTTTCCTAGGATGCAAGCTCTCATATGCATAGGAATTCCGCCCACCTCTCTGGACAAGGAGTCAAGACACGCAGGCTCTAGCCTTGACCTTTCCTCTCAGTTACACTATCTTCAACACTTCTCTCAATCAGTCTTTCTCTCCCTCTCTCCCCTCTCTGTGTGTGTCTGAATGTGTGTCTCTGTCTGTCTGTCTCTCTCTCTTCCTCCACCCCATCCTTCCCCCTCTCTTTCCTTTAAACTAAACCAGTTCCCTCATGCTTAAATTTGAATGTCTGCATAAATCTATTTTCCCCCTGAAACAGGGTCTCCTGTATCCTAGGCTGACTTCAGATTTGCTATGTAGCTGAGGATGACATGGAACTGCTGATCCTCCATCTACTCCTCCGAAGTGCTGAGATCACATGTTTTTGTAGTGGGGCTGGAGACCGGGCCTTCATAAGCATGCTAGGCATGCCTCTACCAACTGAGCTACATTCCTAGCTCCTGTACAATCTATTTCAAAACCTTCCCAACCTCTAAAATTCTAACTGAATCCAAAAGCCATTCCACCAAATATTTTTAAATGAAATAAATGAGGGACTTGGGTGTAACTCAATAGGAACGTGAGTTTATCAGTCACAAAGCCTGATTTGATCTGCAATGCCCTAGCTCCCCCTCCCCCTGCCCCAATTCAGGAATATAAAGAAATGGGAAAGGAACAAGAAAAATGTTCATATATATATATATATATATATATATATATATATATATATATATATGCCTGATTTGTCTTAACTCTGTGACCACCACCTTTTCATCTTATTTTAGTGAGAAGGATAGACATTTTTAAAAGAAAAAAAAAGGCAGAAATAGAAAGCAGAGGCACAGGAAGGAAAAAAGAGAAGAAGAGCCAAATCGCGTAGTGACAGAAGTTGCAGCCCCCGAGCCTGCTGTTCCCCACTTCTGCCAGTAGCCCTGAGAACTGTGACAAAATACAACCCAATGAGATCACGAGAGCCCACCCAGGAGCAGGGCCCATTCTCAGAGATCCCAGCCCAACTTACGCCAGCAAAGAGTTTCTGAAACTCTTTTTCATAGTGACAACCTCGGGTCTTCGGACCTTGCAGGGAGACAGGGGAGACAATGTGTTCCCAAGGAAACAATTTCAGAAAGTGGAGAATCGAGTCCAAACCTAAATGATATAGGCAAGATGCTGTGGAGAACAAAAGGCCCCGTGTGGCCTGAGGGAGCTGTGGGAGAGGTGTGGAGGAGAGGACCTGATGGAGCGTGAGGGCTGGGTGGTAGGGATGTGTGCAAGGGGGGCACTTTCTAGTTCCTCCCATTCTTCATGTAGTAGTAGTTGTATTGTATGTGTATGCAGATTCATACATGGGGAGCTCAGAGGACAACTTTTGGGAAAGGGTCCACTCTAAGTTACTGAGATCCCAGTTGGGTCAGCGGGCTTGAAAGGTGAGCACTATTACTCTCTGAGCCATCTTGACATCCCCAAACGCATCCATTCTTTCTCTGAAAATGGCTCCAATAAGCATGCCCCAGACCTTTGGAGGACAGTCTCCCATTTTTCTTCAGAAATTCAGCTATCATTTTTGGTTCTTTGAGAAAGGGTGTCACACTCTAATCCAGGCTAGCCTGGAGCTTATGATATATAGCCCAGGCTGGCCAAGAGTCATAGGAACCCTCCTGCTCTTCCTTGCTAGTGCTGGGATTCAGGGATACATCACCGTGCCTGCTTCAGCTGTCATATTAAATGAGCATGCATGTACATACTGTTAGTGAACGAATCAGCAGGGGTTTTCCAAAGGACTCTTTGCTAATATTCAAAGAAGATTTCTATTTCCTGTTAATGTGAGGTTCATTTCCTGAAAATGCTTTATTTTTTCTCTTTTTTCCACTAAGACCTCAACCAGTTGGCAGACTTGTTCTCTCCCTGGGGATTTTACATTGTTAGTTTCAAGATGATCCACTCATGTGAGTGATTTATTGCTTCTTTTTTTCCATTCCTCCATCTCTGGCTTTCTATGTTTAGGTTGGGAGGCCAGGGGGCTCAGACGAGAGAAGATGAATTCTCGAATGTGATGGAGTTCAGTTTCACTCAGTGGAATGATCAGATCCTCAGAGGCAGGCAGACAAATGGTCTGGCTTCTATACTGGCAGCCAATTTTTAAAAGATGCTCGAGAGAGCCCAGCATGGTGGCTCACTCTTGCAACAATTCTGCTTTCACCTCTGCAGATTTGAAGGCAGCCTGGGCTACATAGGAAGACCTCATCCAAAATAAATAAATAAATAAATAAATAAAACTACTGTCAAGACTTTTTACACACACCACAAAAGTATGGTTTGAAGAAAGACGAAAAAGGCAAAGCCCTGCAGAATTGGGGCTCTAGCTCCATTGATAGAGTGCTTGCATGAAGCCCTGGGTTCTGATCCCTGCCATCACTGGGCGATGGGTGAAAGCAGGAGGGCCAGAGTCAAGGATATACATAGAGAATTTGAGGCCAGCCTGAGCTACACGAAACCTTATCTTTAGAACCACAACAAGCCTGCGAACCCATGTTTGTAGCAGCATTAGTCATAGTAGCCTTGACCTGGAAGCAACTCAAATATCCAAAACAGATGAATAGATGGATAAACAAAATATGACCTATCTGTCCAATTGGATAGTAGGCAGCCAGCAAAGGAATGGTAGTGATGGTGATGCGTGCTATAGCATGAATACATTTTGAAAACTTCAAGCTAACTGAAAGAGCCTGACATTGAAGACCACATTTTTATGGTTTTATTAGCATGTTAATTATATGTAATTATATAATAGTATGTTTCACACTATATATATATGTATATATATAATGTAATTTGATCATATTCACCTCCAATTCCCCTTATCTGTTCCCTTACAGCTCCCACTGATCCCCTTCCCCTTTCTGCTTTCATGTATCTTTCTGTGTGTGCATGTGTGTGTGTGAATGAGTTTTATTAGTGTTGCTTATAGGAGCATGGGCATGGGGTTATTTACAGGAGTATGGGCAGATGTCCATATTTGTAATGAATCTATTTAAATGAAATATTCAGTATATGAAAATCTGTAGAAACGGAAAGTATAGTAGTGAGGTTTCTTTTAAAAATTTATTTTTTCTTTTGAGTGTATGTGTGTGTCCCTGTCTGTCTGTCTGGAGCTGGAGTTGCAGGCAATTGTGAGCCACCAGCTATGAGTGCTGGGATCCAAACTTGAGTCCTCTGGAAGAACAGCACTCTCTCTCTCTCTCTCTCTCTCTCTCTCTCTCTCTCTCTCTCTCTCTCTCTCTCTCTCTTAAAATGATTTTATTTTATTTTATTTTATTTTATGTGTATGGGTGTTTTGCCTACATGTATGTCTGTGTACCACATTGGTGCCTGGTGCTCACCAAGACCAGAAGTAGGCATCAGGTTCCCTGGAACTGGAGTTACAGATGGTTGTGAGCCTCCATGTGGGTACTAGGAACTGAACACGAGTCCTGGAAGAGCTCTTAGTGGCTGAGTTACCTCTTCCGCTCCGGCAAGTGTTCTTGAGCACTGACCCATCTCTACAGTCTAGGCGGGTTTACTTTTCAATAAAACCCACAACATTTCCATTTCTTTTCCTTCCAAACCAAAAACTGATACTGGGCTGATTTCTCCTGAGTGGAGAACTATGGTGGTGAAATTGTATTTAAAAAAAAAAAAAACTGATTAAACTCTACACAAATGACTATAGACAACTAAGGAATATTGAAAGCAGAGAAGTAGTCTTCCTTAGGGAACAGCACACCCATTGATTATCTAATACCAAATGGTCAGTCCTAAAAACATACATACACATATACATATATGGGCTGAACAGGTTATGTTTAGGAATATGTGTATATGAATATACATACATATACATATAATCATTTAATAACAATTAATTAAAAAAGAGGTCATGAACTTGAAAGAGAGCCAGGAGGGGTATATGGGAAGGCTTAGAGGGAGGAAAAGGAAGGGGGAAATGTCATTATGTTATAATCTCAAAAAATAATAAACATTTCAAAAAATACATCCTTCCCCATTCCTTCCTTACAGGGAGAGAAAATAGAGGCATTCTCCACCCTGGAATATCATGCCATACAGTGACCAGAAGGAAAGAAACTTAAAAATATTGTAAGTCTTTATTTTCTCTAAATCTTTGCATAGATCAATTCTTTTTTTCAAAGTCAGCCCTAAAGATGTCTCTCTTTGTCTCTGTCTGTGTATGTGTGTCTCTCTCATGTGTGTGGTACATGTGCATGTGTGTGTGCGTGTGCGTGTGCGTGTGTGTCTGTGTGTGTGTGTGTGTAATTTGAAGTCTAGGCACTGTGGACACCTGATAGGAATCACTGGCTTTGAGGACACCCACAAGCTGGAGAAAACAGTTTCCACACGAGGGCAAAGCCAAAGTCCCCAGCCTCTGGCTCCTACTGGGGATTTTTTGGTAGGGGCCAAATACTTGGCCCAATTACAATGGCCCAGGGTCTAGCATAATAGGTGACTGACTATCAACCATAGAACTCAGCTTAGATGAAATTGGGGTTCCTGGTTGGGGATTCTGTCTCCCTGACAGTGCTAAAGTTGGCTGCTTTGTACCTGGTACCCCAGAACTTTGAATGAGACCCAAAGTACATTACAACTGCAATTTCTCTCTTGGGTGAAGTCCCAGACATCAAAAAAAGGAGGAAAATGCATCTCCTCCATCTTCTAAAGAATCACTTAATCCTGAGAGAGTGTAGCCAGCTTCCTCTTAAAGTGCCAGGGCAGGAAGGGCTCTCTGAAGTGACCAGAACAGTCTCCAACCAGATCCCATGTCCTTCCCTCCCTGTCCAGCACCTCCCAGCATTCATTAATGCTAGAGAGCAATTGGAAGTAACCACGATTTGCTCTAGACCAGTTTCTTTCAAAGCCAATGAAAGCATTTGAAAATTTATTATAGTGCTGGTTGCTACCGGAAACCACTCAAAGAAAAACAAAAACAATCATCTTAAAGATTTATATCACTTTGGATGAATATGAAAAACGCAGGGTCAGAAATCAAATGGCAATGACTCACCTGCTGTTCCTTCCTAATACTGTGCATCAGAACAGTGATAATTGATGCAGTCTGTTTCGAACTCAGTCTTTTCTTTCCGTTTTCAGTCTTACAGAGCCCAGGTTGTCCTTGAAACTCTGAACCTCACCTTGACCTCCCGAGTGGTAGGATTACAGGTGCCAGGAACCATGCCCGGCTCAGTGAAGCACTCTTGCTGGCACAAACAATCACAAGGCACATTCCATAGCCTGCTTTGTCAGAAGACCATGCCGATGTCTGAGCACACAAGGCCAGAAGACAGGCATTGCTCCCAGCAATATCACGAAGCATTTCTTGGAGCTGGTGTCATTTTGGGGGAGGCTGGAACTGGGTTGAGTAGGCCAGGAGGCAGGGGAAACATATTATTACTCTGTCATGAAATCTAGATGGGAGTAGGCTTTGAGATCTCATTTATGCTCAAGTTGCCTGAAGGATCAAGGTATAGCTCCTTCTCCAGCACCATGTCTTCCTGCATGCCACCATGTCCCACCATAATGATAATGGACTAAACCTCTGAAAATGTAAGCCAGCCCCAATTATATGTTTTCCTCTATAAGAGTTGCCATAGTCATGGTGTCTCTTCACAACAATAGAAACCCTAAGACACTGGGTGTGGTCAGCATGCCTGTAAACATAGGACTTGGGAGGTAGAAGCAAGAAGATCACAAATTCAAGGTCATTTTCTGATATATAGCAAGTTCAAGGCCAGCCTGGGCTACATGACATCCTGTCTCTAAATATATAAATAATAAATATACATACACATGCATATATATATATATATATATATATATATATATATATATATGCTTTAGCAGTAATTGGTGGGAATTAGACAAGGAAGGCAAAAAATAAAGAGAAGGGAGAGGAGTAGGAGGAGTAAGAAACAGGAAATCAAGAAAAGACAGCTTGAGAACAGTCGGTAACTATGAGTAAGACGCTAGAGCAGCAAGGCGGACAAGGGCTGGGAGCCCAAGCCAAGGACTCTGTGGGAGTGGGAGAATGGCTTCAGAACAGCCGCTGGCTTCTGCCAAAGGGAGGTGGCAACGCCATGACCCTCATCCCCCACTTTGGCATCCCCTGAGGACACACTTGGCACCTGGTGAAGTGCTAGAGGGAGGCTTTGAACACATACGGACACAAATCTCTCCACAAGAAATGAACACTAGGTTTCGAACTCCATTCCAGAGATCAAATGCTGCATTTGATAAAAACCTTCGTGAAATGAGACAACCAAGAACAGCACCACTCCACGCTACCAAAAGGGAGCAGGTATCAATATTTGGATAAAGACATGTTGAAATTAAACCCCTACTTCTACCCAGCAACATAGAAACATGAAGGAGACCAGAGAGAAGGCTCAGTTGGTTAGGGGGGTTGCGGCCAAGCCTGACATCCTGAGTTGGTTCCCTGGAACCTCCATGGTGGAAGGAGACAAATGACTTCCAAAGGTTGTCCTCTAACCTACACACACACACACACTGCCTTCTAAAGACGCCATGCCTAACAAGGAAGATGAGGTCCTTCCAGGGTGACCCTGGACGCTCAGAATGGGGAGATACTGTATAAGGGATAAGGCCTGCACCATAAATACAATATCTAAATATGTTATCTATTCATGTTCTTAACAACTTCTTAGGAGAGTTATGGCTCCTCTTCCATTCTACAGAAGACAACACTTGCTCAGATAGATTCATAACGCAGGTAGTGCCAGAATGGGTTTTGAGCAGCTGGTGGCTTCTGTCAAGGCAAACTGGCTATGGTGTGAACCCTGGCTCCACCTCAGCATCCCCACATCCCCATGTGGACAGGCCTACTGCATCACCTGGTGAGCCATGGGCAGGGTCAGAATTTGAACTTCAGCCCACCTACCCTCAAAGCTTACCTCTCCCCTGACTCCATGAGCACCTTCCTAGCTGAGTGCAGGGACCAACAGGGCAGCATCACCTCATCACCCACCCTTCTTAATAGGATTGGATACTTAAGCAGTTGCCCCAGCAGCAAGGTAATAGACACACACACATATGTCAGGAAGGCAGACCAAAGCTCCCTGCCAACAGAGAGGCTCAGAAAGCCTGGTCTTGGAAGCCACTGCCAAAGGGGCAGCTCTTCCAGAGAGGAGAGGGGTTTTGTAAGACCTCAATCTGCTCATGCCACCCACACAGAGCCCCTTAGCACAGTAGAAACCAAATGCCTCATAGCTGCACGCCTACATATTTTTTTAATGGCCCTTTGCTTTGATACAGAGATGTATGCGCTCAAAGGTCGATTAGCATTGGCATTTTGTGCGATAAGCTTAAGTCCCAGACCCACTGTTTTCAAGCATACGTGGGGTTGCGGGAAACACAGGACACAGACAGGATAATGGGCATGCCATTCAATGGCGAAAACGAACACTGGGCTTCATAATTGCCTCCGAGCCAGTCATTCGGCAGTACAAAGGGGAAAAATTAACTGAGATAAAACTCCCTTTGGGGGATGTAATTATGATTATTCTAAAGCAATTATTATTCATTTTAAATATTGGGAAATTGTTCCCCAAATGTGACCTGTTTGGTGATAGAAAGCGACTTCAATTTAATTTAAATAAAGGATTTTGGTTCTATCTCAAATTCAATTGCATTTTGAGAAATCAAAACAAGTATGAGAGTTCTTAGAATTATGAATCACAATTACCTTGGTTTTTTTTTAAAGAACATTATGTTGGCTGACTGGCACGCTAATGTTTTATCCTTGTGTGTGCTATGCTTTTATTTGTGACCCACAAAACACAAAGGATATTTTGAAACCCATGGCTAGGCAGAGGGACAAAGCATGAATAGAAGTATGGTTGGGAGCAGATTGGACGACAGATTACTTTCCTCTCCTTTGACAGGGAGCAAATAATAAAAAATAAATAAATAAGTATGTGGAAGGAAAGAACAAAATGGAAGTGGCTACCATTCTGAAAGGGGGGACTGAGTTAAACTGAATGTGGGAAAGACAAAATACAGAGGGTCTATTCTTTATATGGCCTTCTAGGGTACTACGGTGGGGAGACTCGGGCTCTGCTAATAGGGCCAGATACTGGGACTGTCTTCTTATCCATTAATTCATTCTTTCCCTCAATAACCATCCAATGAGAACCTCACAACAGCAAGAGGAGGACATAGAGAAGAACTCGGCCATCTTCAGGGTCAGTCAGAAATGAGACCCTCCACTATGACTTGAACATTTGTATCTGCAAATTCATATGTTGAAATCTCCAGGATAATTGGAAGTTAATTAGTATCCTTATAAAGGGAATTCCATAGCGATTCTTAGTCTCTTCTACCACATGAAGACAGAGAAATGGGGAGATGGCTGTCTGTGAACCAGGAAGCAGCCCCCGCCCAACTAACTACTGCTTCCTTGAACTTCCCAGATTGGACTGTGAGAAATAAATCTCTGTTGTTTATAAGTCTCCCCATCTATGATAGCTGGTTAGAGCAGCTCAAATCGGCCCAAACAACTCCTTCCATCTGAGTTCAGAACGTCAAGTTTGTCAGTCACTAAAGCATTCCTGGAGTCTCTGGAACTTTGCAATCACCATCACCAAACCCTGTGGGGCCACAGTGGAGCAAGAGAACAGCCTGGAGACTGGAGTCTGGAAGCCTTTACTTGAGGCTGCAAAAATGGCATAGGCCAAAAACCTGTTGGCAAAAAGAACGGATAGATCATTTCCACCCAAGCCCAGAAGAGACAATTGGTTTAAGTCACTGGCACAGACACCAAGGCACTTCAGAGGGTCTCAGGACCTGTGGCTGATTATCTTAAAATAGACCATTTGGATGGAGGTTTAAGTTGCTAATGAAACATATGACACATGAAGAAGTTGTACGTAGAAGATAACTTATGGGAGCACAATGGAGGAAATCTGCAAGTGACCCGAAAAGTGTCCCACACTATGTGGCATGAAAGCTTTCATACAGAATTTGTCATTGAGCTTCAAAACTCCCTCCCTTGACATAATGTACTTCCTTTTCTAAAAAAAAAAAGATTTTGTTACATACATATTAATCTCAAAAATAAAATAAATAAAAATGCTTATTTTTCCCTTTTATTTTATTTTACAGTATCATTCAGTTCTACATATGAGCCACGGATTCCTTTGTTCTCCCCCCCTCCTTCCCCCTCCCCTTCCCCCCAGCCCACTCCCCATTCCCACCTCCTCCAGGGCAAAGCCTCCCCCGAGGATGCAGAGATCCACGGCTAGGCGGAGGGTTTATATGAGCGAGAATTGTTGAAACCAAGGTTGGATAAAGCACAGGGACAAATAGCCAAACAAATGGAAACACATAAACTATGAACCAAAGCCTGAGGGGCCCCCAACTGGATCAGGCCCTCTGAATAGGTGAGACAGTCAATTGGCGTGATCTGTTTGGGAGGCATTTAGGCAGTGGTTCCAGGTCCTGTGCTCATTGCATGAGTTGGCTGTTTGAAACCTGAGGCTTATGCAGGGATGCTTGAAAATGCTTATTTTTATGTGTATGAATGCTTGCCTGCACATATGTCTCTGTAGCACGTTCATGCCTTGCTCCCACTGGTTCCTCAGGAATTGGAGTTACAGAACCACAATGTGAGTCCTCTGGAAGAGCAGCAAGTGCTTTTAGCTGCTGAGCCATCTCTTTAGCTCCCAGAAGTTTATTTTAATTATGTGTATTCATGCCTGTGGTTGCCCATGGATGCTGTGGATATTGCTCTATATAAATAAAACACTGATTGGCCAGTGACCAGGCAGGAAGTATAGGCAGGACAAGGAGAGAGGAGAATTGAGGGAACAGGAAGAAGGAGGGGGAGACACTGTAGCCACCGCCAGGACAAGCAACATGTAAAGATGCCAGTAAGCCACAAGCCATGTGGCAAGGTATAGATTTATAGAAATGGGTTAATTTAAGATAAAAGAACAGTTAGCAAGAAGCCTGCCATGGCCATACAGTTTATAAGTAATATAAGTGTCTGAGTGATTATTTTATACATGGGTTGTGGGACTGTGAGGCTTGGTGGGACCTGGAGAGAAGCTCTCCAACAACACATGGAGTCAGAGTCTCTGGAACTGAAGTTGCAGACAGTTGTGAGAGTTGCCTAACATGAGCACTGAACACCAAACTGGGGTCTCTGGAAGAGTAATACACACTCTGAACCTCTGAGCCATCTTTCCAGCCCTCAGAATTTTTATTTGCTTTTATTTATGTGTGTATGTGCATATGTACACTCACATGCACACACTTCTTTGTTTGTGTGTACACCACTGGTCCATGGAGGTCAGAAGAGGGCATTGGATCCCCTGGAACTGGAGTTACAGATAGTTGGAAGTTGACCAGTATGAATGATGGGAACCGAACCCAGGTCCTTGGCAAGAGCAGCAAGTCCTCTTAACCAATAAGCCATGACTGATGCCCCAGAATGTTATACTCTTTCTTGAAGTTCTCTCACCTTGCTTGCTACTCTCTACCTGTTTCTATCTGATTCCTTGTTTCATCAAAACAACAACAACAAAAAAAATCGGAGATATCCAGAGATGCCACGAGATTCCAATGTAAACTAGCATCAAGAGGTAACAAAAGATTCACCAAGAGATGTGTTAGAGCAAAAGTCTACATTTCCAACAAAGGAAACATGTTAACTGAAAGCACCGTGTCATCAACAGCAAAAATAGTCAGGCTCAATGCAGGGCTTCACCTGACTGTATCTTCAAACACATAGAGAACAAGAAAGCATGTGCCAATTATATTTTTCTTTACCAATCAAAAATTAGGACACAGGGCTAGCAAGATGGCTCAGCTGGTAAAGGTGTGTGCTGCACAGGACTGGCAACTTGAATTTTATCATGGAATCTGCACACACACACACACACACACACACACACACACACACACTTTGAGACAACATTTCTCTGTGTAGCTCTGGCTGTGCTGGAACTTGCTCTGTAGACCAGGCTTGTCTCAAACTCAAAGATCCGTCTGCCTCTGCCTCCTGAGTGCTGAGATTAAAGATGTGTGCCACCACCACTCAGCTTATAAAATTTATTTTTAGCACAGGCATAGAGTCTCATTACATAGCCCTGGCTGGCCTGGAACTCTATATGTAGACCAGGCTGATCTGGGACTCACAGAGATCCACCTGCCTCTGCCTCCTGGGTGATGAGGTTAAAGGTACGTGCCTCTTACCCAAGCAATAAATAATTTAAAAAGATAAAGAAGGAGAGAGGGGGGAGGAAGGAAGGAAGGAAGGAAGGAAGGAAGGAAGGAAGGAAGGAAGGAAGGAAGGAAGGAAGGGAGAAGAGGAAGGAAGAAGGAAGGAAGGAAGAAGAGGAAGGAAGAAGAAAGAAAGAAAGAAAGAAAGAAAGAAAGAAAGAAAGAAAGAAAGAAAGAAAGAAAGAAAGAAAGAAAGAAAGAAAGAAAGAAAGAAAGGAGGGAGGGAGGGAGGGAGGGAGGGAGGGAGGGAGGGAGGGAGGGAGGAAAGGAAGGAAAGAAGGAAGGAAGGAAGGAAGGAAGGAAGGAAGGAAGGAAGGAAGGAAGGAAGGAAGGAAGGAAGGAAGGGGTTCAAAGGGATTAGATAAGAATTTCTGGAAAGAAACCCACAAGCAGCCTAGTCAGTGCTGCCTGCCTTCAGTGGGAGAGGGGCTGGGTATTAAACTCAAGGCCTTATGCATGCTAAGCAAGCACTCAACCACTGATACACTGATGCTGGTATGAGGGAAAGGACAGTGTGGAGAAGCTCTTGTGACTCCAGCCAAGCAGTCATCTATGGCCACTCATTCCACAGCTAAGGTACTACCCCATCCTGAATGTGCCTCATATTTGCTGAGTCCCATGGGGCACTCTTGGGCAATGTCTAGTGTGCGTTTATGAATGTTGGTTGGGTAGAGCTGCACAGATTTGAAGCGCAAGGGCTTATAGAGTCATCACAGCAGCTGGATGCCCATCCCCAACATTATTGCTTTCCTGGATCAAGCTTCTAGAATGAATAAGGATGCCACTCAACTTCCTATCTGGCCTTCAGGAGGTGGAGAAGCAGAGCGTGATGAGCAATGAGAACAAGGAGAAAGCGTATCAGATGGCCTTGCTAGAGCAGTTCTTTGACCTTGCTCACAGTGTGCTATGAGAAGCAGCTCCTTCACCAGGAGACATGGAGTTCCGACATAAACTGCAGCCCTGGGATAGCTGTTCCTCTTGCTGAGGTTTTAGGTGGCCCTTGCTCACTCGGATTTTGGAAATCACCCTGCCAACAGGTGCTTTCCCCAGCTGAACAGCTGCACAAGCCTGGACCTCTGTGTGTGCTAAACAGAGGAGGGCATTTTTCCACAACAGAAGTTCTTCAATCCCTATGGGCAACATAGAGAGACGTGTGCTGCACAATCAAGGACTACCCAGGTGGCTGAAAACAACAGCGCCTAAAGAATGCTGGCCAATGACTTGAGGTCAGCCCAAAGGAAGAAAGATAGAACAGCCAAGAAAGGTAGCCAGGAACAGTAGAAGGAACAGTGAGTATGTCCAGTAGGAGAATCAAGACGACAAAGGATGACGGAGACAAGGCATTAGGATCTTTTGGACCTGAACAAGAATTTTAACAACTTTTTTTTTTTTAGGCTAGAGGTATATCTCATGGGCATGTGCCTAGCATGTGTGAGGCTCTGAGTCCATCCCTTGCACCCAAACAAAACATGTTCAAAATTGCACCAATTCAAATTCAGTGAACAAAGACTCGATGGTACACTTGAAACAAACAAGATTCATGCTCATAGGAAGCATTTTGTTTACTGAGTGAAACTGACAGGAAAGAAAGACTGTGAAGGGATGAAAAGATGGCTCACGTTTGATGACTTGAGTTTCATCCTTAGAATCCAAAAATTTACCCTCCAACCCTCACATGTATGCTGTGGCACATGCACATACATGAGCACACATCATCACCACCACCACCAACAACAACAACGAAAACAATAAATAGGGACCAGAGAGAGACTCAGTTGGATAAAGGTGCTTACTTACATAGTAGGTGAGAACCAATTCTCAAAAGTCCTCTATTCCAGGTGTACTGGTACTTGCCTTTAATCTCAGCACTCAGGCAGGAGAATCTCTGTGAGTTTGAGGCCAGCATGGTCTACAGATTGAGTTCCAGGATAACCAGAGCTAAGTAGTGAGATCCTGTTTAAAAAACAAACAAACAAGCAAAAAACTAAAATGCTGTCCTCTGACCTCCACATATGTACACACACACACACACACACACACACACACACACACACACACACACACACACCACAAATTGACTAATTATTAAAGGGGGCATGCTTCAGTGCTAGAGTTCATGCTTAGTATGAGTGAGACACCAGGGTTCTGTCCTCAGCAAAGAAAGATGAAAGAAAGTAGGGGAGATAAGAGAGGGCAATGTTTGGGCAGCAGCAAAGAACAAGCAGAAATTGTGTCCTGTGAGATAGAAGGAGAACAGGAATGTCCTGGTTCTCAGAGGTTCAGATAAGAAGCTGCCCCGAGAAGAATGTAGGGATGCAGAGCAAACATCCTGTCTTGCTCATGGCCGTTATTTGTGTCCTTGATAAGAGCAAGAGACAGGGTGGGGCACTATACTTACTGGGGGGGGGGGAGCTCCAGAGATGGGAAGGTGAGAAAAATGTGCACAAATATGGGTGACTTTCCTGAGGTTTGCTGAGACAATGATACAATGTCTACAACAAAAGGGAGTCAGCTCAAATGACCTGATTAAAAGTTATGATTCACAATAGACAAAAACAAGCAGACAAAAGAGCACTGTTATTGCAGGAGCAGAGTCCTGGGGAAGGAAGAAATCAGACATTTAGAGAACTCAGAATTTAGAGAACTTTTTTTTTTGAGACAGGGCCTCATGTATCCCAGACTGGCTTCCACCTTACTATATACCCAAGAATGACTTTGAAATTCTGCTTCTCCTGTTCCCAACTCCCTAGTGTTTGAATTACAAGTATGTGCCACTATGTATGGTTTATTCAGTACTGGAGATGAAACTCAGGACTTCATGTTTGCTACTCAAGAACTCTACCTGCGTCTGAATTGAGAAAAGTGTTACAATTTGTTCCCATTACAGTCAGGGTCTGGTGGGGAACAATGTACAGTGAAATGCCACTGGGTTACTGGACCCAACCAACAGGTCAGCCAGGACTTTAGGGAGCAGATGATCCTCAAGCTAAGAGCCTGATGCTGAGGGAGATGTAGAGAGAAAGAGGAGGTAGAAGTGATGTGCACAGAGGTCCTATACTGGAAGGTAGCAGTGAGGGTGTAAGCTGGAGCAGAAAGAATCAGGGCAGGCAGTAGGAGATTAGGGTTAGCCTGGGCATAAGCCTATAGGGTGTTGCAAGGAGAGCTGAAAATATAGATAACTAGGAATATGAATGTATCCCCAGCATGATGGCTATAATGAAAAAGCAAAAAATAGCAAGTGATGGCAAGGAGGTGAGGACATTAGAGCCTTTCTGTAAGGATGATGACATCAGATGGCACTGTTGTTGTCTAAGGCATCACAAATATACCAAATGATCCAGCAGTTCCAACAGGTTCAAAAGAATTATCATCAGAAATTTGAACAGATCTTTGTAGACCGATGTTGAGAGGAATGTTATTCACAGTAGCCGAAAGATAGATGTCTGAGTCAAGAAAATAAGTGACATTTATACAATGGGAAATATGCAGCCAAATAAGTGGAATAGAATACTGAAACATAGGGAAGTGTGATGTTAAGGAAAAGATGTCAAGCACTGAGGCCACATGTAATATTCCACTGATATGAAATGTCCAGAAGAGGACAATCTATAGGAACAGAAAGTATGTTGATAGTGGTTAGGGCATGAGGGAGGGAAGAAATGGGGAAACGACAGCTTAACTATTCACTAGAGCTACACATGTTAGTGTTTCTCTCATAGTGTGAATATGCTAAATGTCACTAAATTCTACTTTACAATACCTAATTCTGGTCTGCTATAGTGGCACATGCCTTTAATCCCAGCACTTGGGAGACAGAGGCAAACAGATCTCTGTGAGTTTGAGGCCAGCCTGGTCTACATAGTAAGTTTCAGGACAGCCAGGACATTGTAGAGAGGCCCTGTCTGAAAAAATTAAAAAGTCTAAATTTGATGTTATGTGAGTTTTACCATGAGAAAACAATAACAACAAAGAATCAGAAAAGCATACTTCTAGAATGTTTCCAGCCTGAGACAAGAGAGACTTCTTTCTTGACCAGCAAGGTATGGCTATGCTATTTGAGAGCTCCTTACCTGAAGACTGACTTTGGGCAGTCCTGAATGCTTGCCATAGGATAGATAATCCAGGATGCTGAGGTATTTTTAAAACATTCCTGACATTTTGTAAACGATGATAACTTTGTGTAGCTCGAGTTTTCCTGCCTGGCCCACAGTCAGGACAAATCTTTGTCACCCGCCAGTGCCACAGCCTCTCAGACCTAACCAAGTAAACACAGAGACTTATATTGCTTACAAACTGTATGGCCATAGCAGGCTTCTTGCTAACTGTTCTTATAGCTTAAATTAACCCATTTCCATAAATCTATATTTTGCCATGTGGCTCATGGCTTACCAGCATCTTCACATGCTACTTGTCTTGGTAGTGGCTGGCAGTGACTCCTTCTGCCTTCCTGTTCTTTCTTTTCTCCTCTCTGTTAGTTCCGCCTATACTTCCTGCCTAACCACTGGCCAATCAGTGTTTTATTTATTGACCAATCAGAGCAACACATTTGCCATACAGAACATCCCATCACAACTTTGACTTTTATAGCAATCAAGGAAGCTTCGACTAGCTTGGAATGGTTTTTCCAAGACTGTTAATCTACACTGTGAACTGAAATTCTCTCAAATGAGCTGCACCCTACTTTGAACCTTCAACAAAGGCTGATTGACCAATTAGAATTGAAAAGATTATGGCATGGTTGGAATTGTGCATGTCCAGAGCTAAGCTAAATTGGGATCTCTTTAGGTCTCTTAATAGCCTATCTGTGTGTTTGATCTAACATCTTTGAGACTTTTAGGTAAAATCCTTTTGGAATGTGCAAACAGACCCCTAGCTTCCATCAACCCTACAGCTAAGAAAGTCGTCAGATAATATCTGAGACCTGTAGTAGAGATTTCTCCCATTTTCCCATAGTAACTTGACTACCTAATGTTCCCACTACTGTATTTTTAAAGTGTCTTGGTGCCAGTGAGGTGGTTTGTCAGGGAAAGGTACTTGCTACCAAGCCAGACCACCTGACTTTATTCCCAGGATCCACAGGGTGGAAGCAGAGAATGACTCCTGCAAGTTATCCTCTGCTACAAGCACACCACAGCAAGTACACATTCACACACACACACACACACACACACACACACACACACAATGTAATAAAAATTGTGTCTTTTTAAAAAGACACTTAGGACTTTTTTTAACTGTAAAACAAAACTGTGTTATTTGAAGTAACCTGAATCTGTGTTCCCTGACCATGATTACACATATTTTGTTCCAGAATAAACTGTTTTATCTCCTTTGAGGTGACAGTTGTGGTTTTCATTGTTGTTGTTGTTTTGGTTTGTTTTTTTGTATCAATATATCAAAATCATTTTTTCTATGCTATAGGAATGTATAGAAAGAGTAAGAGAGATAATTTCCTGTTATTAGAAGTAATCAGCTATATGGTGGTTAATTTTAACTGTTAACTTGACACAACTTAGAATACTAGAGAAAAGAGTCTTAATGGGGAATTATCTAGATCAGATTGTCCTGTGGGAATGTCTGTAGAGGATTATCTTGATTGTTAAACAATGTAGGACAACCTAGCCCATTGTGGGTAGCACCATTCCTTAGGCAGGGGATCCTGAACATATAAAAGAGGAGAAAGCAGCTGGGCAGCAGTGGTGCATACCTTTAATCCTAGCACTTGGGAGGCAGAGGAAGGTGAGTCTCTGAGTTTGATGCCAGTTTGGTCTACAAAGCCTGTTCCAGGACAGCCAGAGCTGTTACACAGAGAAATCCTATCTTGGGGGGGAAAAAAAGAGGAGAATGTTAGGTGCGAGTGAGCAAGCAAGAACTCATACATTTGTTCCCTCTCTTGATTGTGATGAGATGCTTTAAGTTCCATCTTGACTTTCCTGCAGTGATGAACTGTCACCTGAAACTGTAAACCAAATATTTTTTTCTTCCCTAATTTGCTTTCTGTCATTATATTTTATCACAGCAACAGAAATAAAACTAGAACACGTTAATTACTTTGGAGCTGTATGAATGGTTCATTTTAAAATTTGATCTGCAGATGCAAGGAGACGCTGTCAGATTAGCTCTAGTCTCCATCAGGTTAGCCACGGTCTTGGGCATTTGTTGTCAGTTCCTGATGTACTGCTGTGAACTGTGATCTAAACTCACACACGTGGGAAGCTTGGCCATGGTACAAAAATATGGAATATCAATGAAAGACCTGGAGACAAACATGGCCCACACTGCTGGACTGAGATGCTCAATACAAACCACATTAAAAAAAGGCTTGCCAATTGCTATGCTATGACTCACAGGAGCAGCATGAAATGACCTATGTTTTAAAGGCAGGATCTGTTTTTAGTCAGCTTTGAAATCCAAAGCCCCCAGGCTGCTGCTCATTTCTGTGTGCCCTAGTCCTTCCCACTTCTAACCTTGGACTCTGTAACCCCCGGCCGCAGGATGTAACCCTTTTACCCCATTCCCTAAGCCATAGCCCAGCTGGATACCAATTCTAAAAGAGGACCCCAGGATGGACCCCAGACCAGTAGTCCCACAGTCTGGAAACATCTCTAACGGTACCATGGTAGAGAGGACAGAGATGGGCCCTCCTACCTGTTTATAATGCTCAAAATTCTCCAGAGATGGCTAAATGTCTCCAGGGCCTCTGGGGGATGGAGAGCAGGACAGACTGCTCAGGGCAGGGTCACAAAACCCCTTTTGGTTGAGAACCATGGAGCTAACTCAGCCAAAATTTTCCTGTAGCTACTTCCTGACAGTTGAGCAATGATTGTGTTCCTGGTTTTGTTTTGTTGTTTTATTTGCCGCTCTATCTCGCCGTCTGATAAACATCCTTTTGCATTCATTTTAGCTTTAACCGTTTTTATTTACTGAGGAGAGAGTCTCAGAAGGGGACTTATTAGGTCAGGGGCAATGAATATTTTTAAGTCTCTTGATAAACACTGCCAAAGGGCTTTCCAGAAAGCCTTGCCCAATTTATTCACCCACCTGCAGTGTATCTTGCTTTAATTTGTTAAGACTTTGGTTGCTTAACCCGAGAGCATTAGTTTTATTTTAAGAAAGTATTTAATAGGGAATTCAAACATGCTGGTTAGTCCATCTTCTGCACTCTGGTTTCCCAAGATTGTCTTAGACTTTTGGGGTCAATTGCTTGGTGAAATCAATCCACAACACTTGCGCCACCACCACCCGGCTAAAATGTGACTTTCCTTTTTAACTATAGCATCCCATTATGACTACCTCTAATATTTGGACAGCTGTTCTTTCTTTCCTATGGCTAAAGAAAATCCAATATGTCTAGGCAATGATGGGAGCAGACCAAAGAGTTGACTATCATCTCAGTGCACAAAACTTTCCAGTTCTTGGTCCTCAAGTAGCTCACAGAAGCCATAAACATGCTACTTCAACTGGGTGGTGGTGGCAAACGCCTTTAATCCCAGCACTTGGGAGGCAGAGCCAGGCGGATCTCTGTGAGTTCGAGGCCAGCCTGTTTACAAAGTGAGATCCAGGAAAGGCGCAAAGCTACACAGAGAAACCCTGTCTCAGAAAAAAAAATTAAAAAAAAAAACAATTAAAACAAACAAACAAACAAACAAATATGCTACTTCTGATTTCGAATGCCCAAACCCCATTCTGGTGTTTTAACCTCATTCTGGTGTTTTTGCTGTTTCCTAGGGGTCTGTTGAGATATAGGAACAAACCAAAGGGCTCTTCTGAAAACCAGGACTTGACATGGATTCCTCTTGTCTTCACCCAGGCAACCTTGGACGTTCTGTTCTTCACAGGCAGCCGCAGGTAGTCACCTGTGGTTGGATTCCTGTGTAAAGGTGCACTCAGGACTCATTCAAAGGGATTACTCCAGTAATAGGAAAACTGAAACCTGTGAGATCCCTGCTGCTTTACGACCACACGAAGATAGGGTAGGAATGATTGTTCCCGTGGGATTGTGAAAATGAGCCAGTGATCCGCCTAGCACAAATCTCTGTCCTTTTATGTAAAATATTATTAGGCTTTCTAGAGCTCTGCCTTGATAAAATCTTTCCTAATCCAATAAATTTCAATAGATGAAATGTTCGCTTCCTCCTCCCTTTCTCAATCCCAAAGCCTCTCTCTTCTGGCTTAAATGTCCCTTAAATGTACTATCTAGTGTTACTGTTTATGTAACCCTCTGTTCAAGTGTCACGCCGTATTTCCAAAACCATAAAGGAACACAACATAAAATATTCCTCGTGAACATCGGCCTCTGGAACTGCCAGGGTCTTAGGGCTTTTCTAATACTTCTGTTGACAGGAAGATGCTTCTCTTTCTAAAGAATCAGGAAGAATTTAAACGTCTGACACTGTTAAACCATTAATTCGCTTAAAGGCTCAGCGCAAGGCCTGAACAGCTGGAAGCTCCTTTGGCTGGCATAAATCTGTGGTCTCCAAGAGCCTACCAGGGTGGGCTTCCAGGGGTCTAGACAGCTGACTAACTATGGACACCTCCAAATCTGATTCCACCCAAGACTAGCGGGTGTCATCTGAGCTCTTCTAAGTCACTTGTTAGCCACAGGTAACTCCAGTCGGTGGTCTGAGTGAGGTCTTGTACAAACACGACCACTCTCCCGGAGCAGTGTGGGAGCCCTAAGCCTGGAACCCACCTACGGACGCCCTGAAGATATAGGTGGTTCTAAAATGCCGCTAGGATTGAGGCCCAATTGATTAAGTCACCACCTGCAGCTTGTGAGCTGTACAAAAGATATCAGGAGGTGGGTTGAGGCAGCTTTGCCCAAGGCTATCCTTGGAGCAGTGTCCTCATCCTCAGTTTCTTTATCTGTACAACGGGTGGTGGCTAAAACCTCAATCCCCCACCCCCACTCCCCCTTAATTGTACTAGTTTTCATCTGGAGCGTAGATTCACGCCCCCAAGATACTAGAATCCCGCTCCCCTCTTTCTGCATTTCCCCCCTCTTGCTTCTCAGGTTTCCGTGCCCCTCGCTCCAGGGTCGCAGTGAAAGCTGCGGGCTTGGCAACAGCGCGGGCGCGGCCACTGCCCCCAGCCTGGCCCTCGCTCCGGGTGCACAAAGCCCCCGGCGCTGACGTCAGGGCCCCTCTCGGCACGGCCGGCCCCCAGTGCAGGCGGAGCTGCGCGGCGCTCCCACCCCGGCCAGGAGCGAAGAGCCAAGCGGCCAGCCCAGCTCAGCCCCAGCGCAGCCAGCCCGGAGCCCGGCCCCGCGCACGTGCCCGCCAGACCTGCAAACTTGTGCCACCGGCTCTCGTGCGTCCCCGGGGAGCCCAATCACCCGGAGCCCGCACCCCTCCCGCCAGTCTCCAACCATGGGTAAGTGATCGCGCTGGCCCCATGCCACCGGCACGGCCACCACCACGGCCACGGCCTCTGGTCCCTGCCTCGCAGAGGGGCGCGCCCCGCCCTACCCCCAGCTCAGGTGGCGCTACCTGAGCCACCTGGGTGACCCAGTCCAGACCGGTGCGGGAGGGGAACGGAGGCTGGAGGTGGGAGGGGCACCGCGCAGGTGTCCGCAACGCCCAGGTGCTCCTCCCTGCCCCATCCGCGGGGACGTCCCCACTCTAGCTGCACCCACACTGTACCCTGGCGCGTGCCAAGCGCGGGAGCTAGAGAGCTGGGCCCCGCGACGGGTGGCGAGGCGGGGGGTGGGGGGTGGGTGTCGGGCAGCGCGTCCCGGACTGCGGGCTCCTGCTTTATTTCAAGGGGTTGGTAGAGAGTGGCTTCTTGCCCATTTCCTGGGACGATCTCCCTGTCACCCGAGCTCCCAGCCCTGAGTCCAATCTTGTGTCGCTCTGCGGTCCTCCAATTCTCCTGAAGCCCAAGGAAACATCTGAACCCCCCGCCCCCTAAAGCCAGGCTCTTTCAAGAAAGCTCCTTTCTCGAAACCCAGACCTTTGAAACTAGCGAAGTGGAAGGGGATGGGAGGGGACAGGATGGGACATACGGTGAGTCTCTCTTTGTCCCCACTTCGAACTGCCTAAGTGGGACCCCTGAGCAGGTGGAGCCCGTGAGAAGCGGGTTCCAGTGCAATTGGGGAACGACTATCAACAGTGAAAGACTGTTCAGGGAAGTGAGAATCTTTCGCCTGCCCGGAGGTGGGTGTTAGGCGGCGGGAGAATCCTTTCTGTCACTTCCTAACACCCCGAAATGCTGCCGTCAGCAACACGTCCTTAAACCGGCACCATGGGGAGGAAAACTCGAAGAGCTCCTTGGAAATAAGCCTCGTGCCCCTGCTCTCAGAGCACTGTCTGAGAAAGGGTTTTCTCTCTGCTTCATTATCGTTCTCTAATGACAGCTCCAGCCACAGCGCCACGAGGACTGAGAAGGGATCCTCGGAAACGTTCCAATGTGGAAAGCAGTGAGCTTAACCACTGAAGGTTAACAGCCAGGCCTTGGGAGTCACAAGCAAGCTCTCAGCTCTTTCCACTACACTCCCTCCTCTGAGTGTGTGGGGGTGGGGACGTGATTTTTTTTTAACTGATTAAATTTTGGGAAAAGAGATAGTAAGGAGGACACATTATTTTCCGTTTAAAAAGAAACCTGAAATAACTTTATATTTAAACAATTTTAAAATATATAATGATCAAAATATGAAAGAAAAAATTCATCCCAAAAAGTGAGATGAAAGCTAGGATAAGATTCTTCTCGAAAGAGGAGAACTGAGTGGCATGTAACTCTGGTTCTTACTTATTTCCATGTCCTCTTGGGAACAGTAACCATCGACGCAGTCTCCCCTTTAAATGAGGTTCATACACAAAAGTCAGAGGAGGACTGTGGTGCAGCTTGTAGCTGCCTTAGCAAATATTGCTGTCCAAGATAATCGCAGTGTCACAGCCCTGCAGGATCGAGGAAAGCACAAGTTCTGCTGAAATGAAGTTCTTTCTGGTGTTTGAACTCCAGACATTGAGATTCAGACGTTGAACTGGAGCACAGAATGAGCACAGGAGCACCTTCTGCACAGTGGGCTTTGAAGTTCGCTGCTCTTTATTGGGGGTGGGCTTTGTTTTTAAGTGGGCGTGGAAGGGAGCTGCAGTTCTCATGAAACAAATACCCAAGCCAAACGCCTGCTCTCAAGGAAGTACTTTGTGCCTCGGACAATTATTGGTTCTACACTGCAGTTGCCAATTTATGTTAATTTGTGCATACTTCATTGCTTCTGGCAGTAGCCTTGGTTTTCGTTTTGTAGTTTACGTGAAAAAGCAAGTTCCCTTCATGCCAGAAAGGAAACATACTGACTTCCTTTACGTTCCCAGTAAATACACTACAGGGCCATGAACTGGCTTTATTTTTCCAGATGTTGTTAATTACTGAATGTGCCCTTGTGAATGCGCTAATTCAAATGAGTTAATGCCGGGAAATTTCTGACCACTGGCCCATTCTGTTGATTCTTATACACACATAACTTCTTAACCTAACATCAGTTACTTCACTGATGAAACAGATGAACTTTGTAGAAATAAAAGCCCCTTTGGGTTTGCACTTTAAGCTATTTAAAAACAAGAAAAAGAAGAAAGAAGATGCTTTCAAAGAAGAAATAGAAAAAAAATAAGATAAAGAACAGTGACCAGATACATAATTCCATCTATTGGTGCATCTTCAAAGAAAATGAGTTTTTATTGCTCAGTCAATTGATTTTCTTTTCTGCTCAGTTTTCACTACCATTCACATACAATTCACACATTTGAAGCGTACAAACCAGCAGGTTTTGATAGAGTTGTGTAACTACTGCCCCATCCTCACCCCCAAACAAACCTGTGCCCATTAGCAGTCGCACCTCATCCTCTCCTCCCTCCAACCGTAGCAACCACTATCTCTATGGATTTAGCTCTTCCCGATGTTTTGTGTAAATGGAATGAGCCAATTAATGTTTGAACTGTATTGGACTATTCAGTAACTTGGAATATTTGGCGCATTGAAAAGAGTTGGTGGACTGTTTATATAGATAGAGTACACCGGCTAAATAAGTGTGCTGAGACTAATTATTTCTCCCGCTAAAGGGTTGGTTCTACATGGCACAATGTATCTTCTCCCTACCAGCATTACTCTGTTGTATCTGATGGGAACCCATTTGGCCAACACAATTTTGAGTTTGTTTTTCTGCTCATAGGCTTGAAGACATAGTAACTAAACAAATTCAATGCCATAAATTCTCAGAAGACAATGAGCCATATATATGTATAGAGAGAACTGCTGACATTCTTTCATTAGCTGTCTATGACTTTAAGGGTATGTAAAGTGATCTGATGTCACAAAACATGGATGGAAATAATTATTTGACCCATTTTATAATAAGGGAATGTGTTTTAGTTTAAGACAGGTTCTCACTATGTTGCCTAGACTGATTCAAACTCATGGGTTCAACTGATCCTCCTGCCTCTGCTTCTGGAATAGCTGGGACCAAAGACCTCTCTACACCTAGTTGACAGGAATGTTTTTATGATTATGAAATAAAATTATTTCACTGTTTCCTTAAAAAAATCATTTAAGTTATACATGGTAGCTCACAGCTGTAAACCTCAGCACGTAGAAGATGGAGGCTGGAGGATTTGGGGGTTCACTGTCATCTCTGGCTATATAGGTAGTTTGAGGCCAGCCTGGGCTACATCAGACCCTGTCTCAGAAAAAAGAATACAAAAGGGCCAGTGAGATGATTCAGCTTGTAAAAGTGCTTACTGTACAAGCTGGCCAACATAAGTTGAAGAAGAGAACTGATTCCCAAAAGCTGTCCTCCGACCTGTACATGCACACACAGACATACACAAACAGTAGATAAAATTTACAAGAAAATCCAAGGCCACTGAAATGGCTCTGCTGGGCTGATAAAAGAGCTTGCCATGCGACCTAAATTTAATCCCTGGACCCCACAAAACAAAAACAAAAACAAAACACTGGATTCCGTGGTGTCCATCTGTAAACCCAGAACTTCTACTTTGAGATGGGAGGTAGAGAAAGAATTGCCCAGAAGCTAAAGAACTAGCTAGACTAGAATGCACAGCAAGACAGAAACAACCAGAAAGAAGTTGCCTCAACAAGATGGAAAGAGACAACCCACTCTGGAAAGTCGTCCTTGGCTTTCACATGCATATCACTGGCAAGTGGGTCTCTCTCTCTCTCTCTCTCTCTCTCTCTCTCTCTCTCTCTCTCTCTCTCTCTCTCTCTCTCTCTCTCTCACACACACACACACACACACACACACACACACACACACACACACACACTTTTCACAATTTAATAATGGCGTATCACAAATCATCTGGAGATCTTGGTAAAAGGAAAGTGCCCTGATTCAATCAGCCTGGAAACAGCCTTGGTGACATTTCTAAAAGTCACACCAGCACTGCTGCTTCTGCTGCTGGTGGTCCAAAGCCAGAACATAGAAAAAAGCCTGGGAAAGTTAGGGACTCTGGTCCATACCCCCAGCTTCCCCTCAATACTTATGATCAAGATACATCATTCTCTCCTCTTCAGCCTCAGTTTACTAGGGAAAACAATCTATAAAATGACTTCCTTAAATCCTTACAGATCTACAAGTGTGTAATTTAGGGGACAAACATGAGAGAGTAATGCTATGCTTGAAAAACAGGAGCAAACAGCTCCCTAATTGTTTAAACACTGTTTGGTTCTGTCAAGGCAGCAGCCAGACCTCATTTGTAGTTGGGTAAAATGCTGGCATCTTCCATGTGCCCGCCTACAGGATGGTGGCTGTTCTCCAAGGCAATGGGTGGAGGGATCCCAAAGGATGCCTTCTTTAACACTTCCAGCTTTGGTGTCTGCCCTCTTGTCTTTACAGAGCTTTTCCTGACCCCACACCCAGGCTGTGCCCCAAAAGGAAGCAGCACCCTGAAGATCCCTCCATTACAACATTTAGTTCTGGAAGTTGGCTCAGGAATTCAGATGCCATTGGAGACAAAAGAGTGGTGTCCTGATGCATAACTGGGCAGGATATGGTCCCAGCATGTGCTCGGCAGCCTCCTTCTGAAACTAAATGTCTAGTAAGGAGCCCACCCAGGGCCTCAGAGAGGCTCTTTTCAAAACAGGCTGAAATTCTGAGTAAGCCTCAGACCAAGTCCACTGAGGACTGTTTGTGACAAAAGAGAAATAATTGATTCTTTACTGTATTTTTGCTCTAGCAGTAGCTGTTTGCCAAACCACTCAGCCTCCCAGGGGGCTTTTTAGAGGACAGTGACATCCGGAATCAAGCAGTTGGATGCTTTATTGAAAATGTCAAAGTGGCAAATCCTATAAAGTGCCGTTTCTATGTCCTAAATGTTTTAGTTATCTTTAAACATTAATCTGCTGAAGTTTTGTTGTTGAGTCAAGGCCTTTCTTTGACCAAGAAATCCTGATTGGGATTGGGGTTCCTTCAAGTTTTCCATATATGAATCATAGCCGATCAGTGGCTTCTAATGACCAGTTTGAGGTACTCTTAAAGGAAAATGAGACACAAAGGTGCTCATATCCAGTTTGTGCGCAGAATCCTTTCACATTACCCACCCTACTCCCCCAAAACAGTTTATTGCCATTAATTATTTTGGCAACTATTTTCCAAGTGACTCATTTTGGATAAGACTTTGCAAAGCAATGGATCCGGTTTGAAAAGAAAGAAAACTTCCTTTGGGGGCTCATATTTCGTTAGTTTATGCAATATTGAATTAATTTGCATAATTATGATAACAAATACAACTGTTATGAATACCTTTTGAGACAAAGACAAAGGACTCTTCTTAAGTATACAGACTGATGAGAGAAGTAATACTCATGCTCAGGAGAAGATTCTAGAACCCCAGTTTTGTGGACAGTAGTAAGTATGGTTTAGAAAAAGAAAAGAGGGTGAAAGGTGTTTTAGTTACTTGGTCTTGATGCTGTGATACAATGCCCTGACAAAAGCAACTTGAGGAAGAGTTCATTTGGCTCATAGTTTGAAGGTGCAACCCATATGGTAAAGAAACCATGGCAACAGGAGTTTGAAGGTGCTGATCACATTCCAGCCACAGGAGACAGAATGATACTCAGCTCACTTTCATTTTTATGGAATGATGTACTCACAGGTAAGGTGGGTCTTCCCACCTCGACTAACTTAATCTAGCTATTCCTTCACAGCTATGCACAGAGGCTATCCTAATCCTAATACCATACAGGTATGCCTGGGGAGGGGGGTGCTTGCCTTGTAGGTGAGCCAAGATCTTGTCAAGATGACAATATTAACCATCATACAAGGCAATGAAGTGAGTGGGGTATGTTGGGCAAATGATGTTGGTAAGAGCACTTCTATTATATTTTAGGGCCATAGTCATCATAACACAATTGTACTGGTGATCATGGTCTCCCATATTGGTATACTTATTAATAATATGCCTCCCTTGTTGATCAAATAACCAACTGTTTCAAAAGCAGAGGTTATTCCATGCATTGTTGCTGCCCAGTTTCATTTGAATGATCAGCATATTGTAGGAGCTCCCGATATATCTGTTGGAAAAAATATGTAATTTATCATATAAGATGCATTTTATTAAGGTATGCCTATAATAGAAATATGTGGATTTTAAGGTATGCAAAATCATTATAAACTATGATAAACCATACTGGATTAAATAGCACAAATAACATCATAGTTTAATAAAACTAATATTTGTATCACAGCATTTCATGGAGTGACAGACTTTTAGCATTAGAAATCACCTTCAAAGTAATTCAATTACTTCAGACATATCCAGACACAAAAACAATTTACACAGTAGTTTGAATGTTCCTCCATTGTTGTTGTTGTTGTTGTTACTGTTTTTTACCTTTAGCTTTTCTTCTTCTGATATTAGATTTTCTTCTCTCTGGTGAAAAATAATTTCTTCTTGTCCAATTTTTGAAGTTCAGGAAAGTTAGAGGAGAGATGCTTTGTTTCAGTGAAATCTCTCATTGCCTTGAGAATTAAAAGGCACCCAAAGTTTCATTTTTCCATTCTCAACAACGTTAGGGTTAAACCAGCTTTTACCACAGTACCTTGCAATAAGCATGTGCAGAAGGGACTGCAAGCCTCTGCCTTCCTGGTTAGTACCATACCCCAACTGGAAGACTATTAAAGGAATGGGGGTGTCCTGCTCAGGTACACCGAGGACTTGTGCTATGTCTTGAGGCAAAAATTGGACAAGCATAGGCGCTGTCCTCCTATACCCAGCCATTTTACAAGAGCCGATGGACAAGGTCCTATAAGGGAAAAGAAAATGCACATTGAAGGAGCTGTCTGAGACAGAACATTCAGGGCCTGTAAACAGATAAGGAAAGAAAGGCAGGAGCCATGACAGAGGTTGCTTTGTGGGTACCTTAAGGAAATGAGAATGGTCAGATGTGGAGGAGTGGAGAGATCTGAGGCCAGACTGTTGAGTGTCATGCTTGAGAAGAAATCAATCATTACTCTGTTTGCCTTAGAGAATCATGAAGGGAGTTTAAGCAGGCAAGTGACAGCTGAAGGCTCCTGAAGGGACTAAAAAGATGCCCATTAAAACCAGACATGGTAATGCAAACCTGTAATCCCAGCTACTTGGCCAATGGAGGCAGAGGCAGGAAGATTGCAAGTTAAAGGACCATCCAGGCTACAAAGGCAGTTTAAGGCCAGCCAGGACAACTTAATGAAATCTTCCCTCAAAATAAAGTTGTTGTTACTATAATGAGGAAAGAGAATGGAGAGATAGCTCAATCAATAAAGTGTCTGCCCTGCAAGTATGAAGACCTGAGTTCAATCCCCAGAACCCATGTCAAAAAGCTGGGCATGAGCCCAAGGCTGGGAAGGTAGAAACAGGTAGATTCCTGGGCTTTGCTGGCCAACCAGCCTGGCAGAATCATAGTCTCAAAAACAAAAATGGACAGTACACAGTGCCTGAAGAATGACACCATGGTATCCTCTGGCCTCCACCTACATACATGCACATGCACCTGCACACACATGTGCACATACACATGTGAACATCACACATACACACACACACACACACACACACACACGCACCTGCACACACATGTGCACCTACACACATGAACATCACACATACACACATGCACCTGCACACACATGTGCACCTACACACGTGAACATCACACACACACACACACATACACACACACACACACACACACACACACACACACACACACACGGAGGCGGGTAGCTTGGGAAACAGCTCAATGGCAAAGGCTTTCCTGCCATGTACAAGGCACTGGATTCCACCCCCAGTATCACCCAAATTAAAACAAAACAAGGGCTGGAGAGATGGCTCAGAGGTTAAGAACACTGGCTGTTCTTCCAGAGGTCCTGAGTTCAATTCCCAGCATTCACATGGTGGCTCACAACCATCTGTAATGAGATCTGGCTCCCTCTTCTGGCCTGCGGGGATTCATGAAAACAGAACATCGTATACATAATAAATAAATAAATCTTCAAAACAAAACAAAACAAAGCTAGAAAAAGCCCCACTAACACAGAGGGCTTTCGATCTGGTTGTGAAATTCCAAATAAAAGTATAGACAGAGTTTTGAGAAGACTGAAACCCCATCTCCTCTCTGAAGGGTGTAGGGGAAGCTCGCATTGAAGGTGTGCTGAGAGGGAGGATGGAAAGAATGGGGCTCCCATGCAGGAGAGGTAGGTGTGAGCAAGGTTTATTGTGGTATCCTAAAGAAAGCACCTGGACATACAAGGAGTAGGTGTGGGGGAGAATAGAAAGCTAGATTTGGGGTGAGATGGCTCAGCAGGTGAAGGCACTTGCCACCAAGCCTGGCAATCTGAGTTTACTCTCCAGGACCCACATGCTAGAGTTTTGAGGACCGACTGCCTCAAGCGTCATCTGACCTCTGCACACACAGCACGGCGTGCACATGCACATACAAACATGGTAAATACATGTAATAGAAAATTCAAATAAGGAGGCCAGATTTGGTGGGCTGACAGAGAGCCAGATGGGAGTGATACATTTTAGTTTATTACAAATGGGCACATAGAATCTTGCAAATCTATTATTGCCTCCCTTTCAAGCACACAGAACAAAGTGTGAGCTTCCTGGGATGCAAAGAGATAAGGAGTAACTTAGAGGTGACTCGTGATTTTGAAATAGAATGCCATCCTTGTCTATTTACTTGGTTATTGTTATTTTTTAAAATGTCTGCTGATTCATCATAAAGGATTTTCTAGCGCACACAAATGGAGAGGTACATAGGGTAAAGTATGGGGGGAGACCCGACGAGCTTCCATGCTCTCTCTTGGTACACTAACATCACAGAAACTCTATGGGCTTGGCTACCTAGGAGCTTCCTGTCCCTTCTTCACTTTTTGCCTTTTTAGCATATGTTAATTCTATATAATAATGGGCTTCATTATGGCATTTTCACACGTGTGTATGTGATTTGATCATATTCACCCATCATTGCCCTCTTGTGCCTCATTCCCACTGGTGCATTTCAGAATGCTTAGCAGCACCCCTATCTCTGTTCACTACATGCTATGACATTTCCCTATTTATAACAACCAAATGTCCCCAGATGTTGTCAGATAACCTCGATGGACTAGGGGCTGGGGACGGAGCCATACTGAGAATGGTTTAAGAGTAAGAGGGAAGAGGAGATGTAGCTCAGTTGGTAGGGTGTATTTCTCAAGTGCAGGAAGCCCTAGGTTCAGTCCTCAGTACCTAATGCCAATAGCACATGCATAGAATCACAGCACTTGGGAGGTAGAGGCAGGAAGATCCGAAGTTCAAAGTCATCCTTGGCTACATAAAAAATTTGAGGCCAGCCTGAATTAAATGAAATCTTATCTCCAAAAAGGAGGTGGCTACTGAAAACCTTTGTGCACCACAATATCAAAAACAGTCAGAGTCCTGGCCTCATTGAGGACTTGGTTGAGCACCTCTGCAAATCAGGAGACCCCTGGTTAAAAAGGTCCCCTCTTTCCAGGATGAATGCTTGCTTTCCCCCTAGCTTAAGAAAGTTGTGTTTTGTTTTCATCCTTTTCTAACATTACCAGACAGGATTCTACTATAATGGGGAGCATGGCATACCATGTGACCCACGCCTTCCTTGAAGTAAAATGCACTATAAATCATCTCAATATTGCAATGCCCTGTCCTCCCCCTCTCCTGGAACGAGATGCCTGTTTTACCTTGGTTACTTTGTCTAATGCATAGTGCACTTTCTTACTCAAAGGGCTCTATCTCTGAAGTTTGTTTTGCTTACTAAAGTTGTTGACATTATCCTTCCTTGTTTCCAGTAAGTGGAAAGACATGAAGGAGCTAATCACATCCTTAATTACCACAATGGCCTTTCCAAATTTAGACTTCATCCCCTTAGCTAGAATCAAATCTAGCCAGCTTAAGGCTTTAAGGCCGCCTTCCTTTGGGCTGTCCTTAGGGCTGTGTCTTCATTAGGTTTCCCAAGTTCAAGAGTTGGATACAAGACTGACTTCCCCCTTGTTGCTCAGAGATCCTTCTCCTATAGCCACTGGATCTTCCTACTCTCCAGTCTTAACCCACCCTGGTGGAAACTATAAGTCATTGTTTACCCAGAGATCTGATCACAGTTGCAAAAGATGTTTAAAAAAAAAAAAAAAACAGAAGGCACACCAGAAGTGAAGACTGGAAGGAACTTATAAATTCTGTTATTTTATTTTATTTATGTGCATCAGGTTACTGCTTTAGGTGTAACTTTTACAACCTCTCCCTTAAAAGACTCTTTCAATGGTGGGTTTTCAAATGGGAGCTTGAATTCAGACATCTGTTCCTTCACACAGTGAGCGAAGAATGGAGGCCTAATTAGCAAAGTAATGCATGCACTTCTGATAACTTTATTTGATGCAGCCCCTTATTTCATATTGCCCCCTTCATTTTCTCTCTTGGCATGCTCTGACAGTTTCCATGGTAAGTAAAACAGAATCCAGAGCATTAAAGGCCTGATTCTCCAGTGTGAATTGCGGCCATTTTGCAAAGCTACTGTACTGGATTACCGAAAACTCTTTGGAGCCCTATTACATAATGAAGGCTTGTCATAAATCCTGTTAGATGTTTTATAAGAGGCATGGATATTCAAACTCGTTTGAAATTTGTTGGCATAAGATAGCCACGAAAAGTGGGCAGATCATAAGCGTACAAGTTCAATATATTTTTACAAGTGCAGAACACGGTCCTGGGCGTATTTCTCAGTGACTGAGTGCTTGCCCAGCATGTGTGAGGCCATGGGTTCTGTCCACACCACTGGGAAAAAAAAGGCCAAGCATGGAGGTGGACTTTTTAATCTCAGCTCTTTAGAGGCAGGGGCAAGATCTCTGTGGGTTTGAGGCCAGCGTGGTGGTCTACAAGGTGAGTTCCAGGACAGACAGAGCTACATAGTGAAACCCTGTCTCAAGAAAGGGAAGTAGAAAGAGGAGGAAAAGGGGGAGGAGGAGGAAGAAGAAAGGGAGGAGGAAGAAGGAGGAGAAGGTGGTGGAGGAGGAAGAAGAAAGGGAGGAGGAAGAAGGAGAAGAGGAAGAAAGAGGAGAAGAGGAAGAAGGAGGAGAACGTGGTGGTGGTGGTGGTGGTGGTGGTGGAGGAGGAGGAGGAGGAAGAGGAGAATTATTGGGAATCCCTCAGAAGCTTCTCTCAAGGGGCCTTTCTGTCATCCCCACTAAGGGTAATTACTAATTTCCAGCAGTATAGTTTTACATTTTATATTAATTGAATCATAGAATATAAATGCTGACAGCTTTTGCTCAATATTAACTGTTATTTTAAAACCCAGGGATATTTTCTGTCTGGAAGACAGGCATGTTTCTAAATCACTATGGTTAGAAGCATTTATGAAAAGCCTTTGTCTATAGAAATTTAGTAGAAAGGGTATAAAACGTGGGTTTGTACCTCCTATTTTATGTGTAAAACCCCACCACAGCAGCCGTGAGAGAACTTGGAAAAATACTTGAAGAGAGATGGGCTGTTTGCATGGAAAAACAGGATGGCACTGAAGAGACTAGGAAAATAGTCTATCCCCATGTGCGCCTCGGAGAAAGTACAGGCTGAGGAGCTACGCAGGGACAGGAAACTGCCACTGTTAGCTTAGATCATTCAGGAAATGATCAATATGTATGCTTTCTGGCTTCAGGATATAAGGCTGTAATAGATGCCAGGGCCTGTCTCCAATGAGTTTCCTGAATAAGATGGAGTTTCAGGATGTCCGTAAATCAGCCATAATTCTTCAGAAGCTGATGGTAAATAGACTGCAAGGTTGAAAAAAGGTCCGAAGAACTGTGATGATTTCTGATTGTCATCCTGAAATTACACGAATAGATACAGAATTGTCTTTGGCAACTGACTTCTTCATGTGTTATTTGGACATACACAGCTATAACCTGCCTGTGAGAAGTTTTATCTTCTTGACCACAGTAAAGACACGGTCAGCACAATGGATACTTTATTGTCCCAAATTCTATCATGTTATCATAGCTTTCTCAGTGATGACTCCCATATATTCTCCCACCAGGAGCATGTAAGAATTTTAGCTTCTGAGTGTCTTCAGCTTTGGTATAATTATATGGTTTCGTTTTTTAAAATCTGGTAGGTATGAAATGGTATTTCATGACTTTTATGTTGAATTTCCCTTAGAGAGGTTCAAAGTGTGGGCTAGGTTCTTGGCTACTTGGGTTTTGACTTCCATTTACATCCTTGTTCGTTTTCATCTATGTTTTGGATCCTAATCTTTTTTTTTTGTTTGTTTGTTTGCTTTTTGTTTTTTTTTTTTTTTGAGACAGGGTTTCTCTGTGTAGTTTTGCACCTTTCCTGGAACTCACTTGGTAGCCCAGGCTGGCCTCGAACTCACAGAGATCCGCCTGGCTCTGCCTCCCGAGTGCTGGGATTAAAGGCGTGTGCCACCAACGCCCGGCCTGGATCCTAATCTTTAGAAAAGATGTGGCTAGTGTGAGTTTTTCCTGTGTGTTACCCACCTTTAACTTTTCCAAACATGTCACATTGTACTGAGTTTTCAAATGGTCAGAAAGTCCCAATGATCAATGTTTCCTTTTACTACTTTATCATCTGTGCTTTTTATCTTCGACTCACTTAAAAATCAGTCTTAGCCGGGCGGTGGTGGCGCACGCCTTTAATCCCAGCACTCGGGAGGCAGAGGCAGGCAGATCTCTGTGAGTTCGAGGCCAGCCTGGGCTACAGAGTGAGTCCCAGGAAAGGCTCCAAAACTACGCAGAGAAACCCTGTCTCGAAAAACCAAAAAAAAAAAAAAAAGAAAGAAAAAAAAGAAAGAAAGAAAGAAAAATCAGTTTTGTCTATAAGGTGAGGAAAACTGGTTTTCTTTTCCTTTGTTATTTCTTTGAAAGGTTTAACCAAATTATACTTTGAATTTTTCAGTCTTTATTTGTCTCTGTTGCATGTGTGTGTGTGCTGATGTGTGCACGGGCACACAGAGATAGAGGAGACATCTATCACTTATTCCCTGAGACAAGATCTTTCATGAATTTGGAGCTCACTCAAGTTTGGCTTGGTTTTTGGATTGGTTTGGTTTTTATTGGGAAGTGGGGTCGGGCTGGTGGCCAGCAAGCCCAGGCAGTCGTCTTATGGCTAGCCCACCCCTCCTTACCTCAGCATCGGAGTTCTAGATGTCCATAACAAACGTAGTTTTTTTAAAGATTTATTTACTTTTATGTGTCTGTCTGAATGCCAATATGTATGTACGTGAACTACATATGAGCCAGCTGCACGTAGAAGTCAGAAGAGGGGGTTGTATCTCCTGGAACTGGAGTTACAGGAAGAGCCACCACATGGATGCAAGGAACTGATCCCAAGTCCTCTGTAAGAACAGCAAGTACTCTTAACAACTAAGCCGTCTCTCCAGCCCACCAACTCCTGCCAGCTTGTTATGTGTCTGCTGCGAGTTTGAACTCAGGTCCTATTTGTTGGGAATCTCTCCTCTGGCCCCACTCCTCCAATTCTAGACCCCGCCTCTCAGAAAGCCCACCAAGGATTGATCGGCTCCTCCCCAAGAGATGTTCAAGACCACGCCCACAGGGTATTTAAGACATGGTCCCTAGACCTGCCATGTGATTTCTCTCCTGCTCTCTTCTCCTGAGAATCACCCAGGGGTGCTTTGCTCATTAAACCTAGACTTTTAATTCGGCCTGATCTATTGCATTGGCGGAGAAACTCAATATTGGGGTACAGAAACTTTTCACTAATGCTTGCACATCAAGCACTCCCCAACCCTTTAGTCCTTTTTCTCTGTCAGAATTTTTTGTTTTTTGGTATAGTGTTAGGCTGAAAGTGTGTTATTTTATATAAATCTGTATATAAGCCACATGTGGTGTATAATTCATCCTTTTTGTGCTGGTTTTATATTTTATGCATATATACTACGTGTGTGTGTGTGTGTGTGTGAGTGTGTGTGTGTGTGTGTGTGTGTGTGTGTGTGTGTGTGTGTGTGTGTGTGAATGTGGCTCTGTGGTAATATAAACAGCCTTGATTATATCCATTTAAAATAAGCCTGGCAATCTCACAGAAGTTTCTTATTTTAGCTCTTCTTCACTGAGTTATTCTTGGTCTTTGCTTTGAGAATTAGCTTTTCATGTTCCACAAACATCCCTGGGTAGGATTTTGAGTGGAGTTGCAGTAAATGTACTGACCAGTGTGCTGATCACATCTTCAGTGATTTTGAGTCTTCCCATTTGTACACATTTGACCTTCATTACACCTCCCAATACTGATTTCACATCCTCTTACAACTATTTTAAGGTCCCTCATAGTATTTGTAGCTTTTTTAAAAAGTAAATCAAATAAAGTCAAATCTAATTCCATGGACTGTCATGCCCATGGTTCCCTTCTATACACTTGTGACTTTAGAAAATCCAGATAATGGACAAACTTAGTCAACTAAGTGAATAAATTGTCAATACGGGAAAGCTGATTCTGAGTTACCACATACTGTTGGTAAGAGCTATATATGATAGCTGTGCGACACTCTCACTGCTTCCGGGCTTTGTTTGTTTGTTTGTTTGTTTGTTTTTTGGTTTTTACAGACAGCCTCATTTAGCCCAGACTGTCCTGGAGCTTGATATACAGCTATGTCTGGTCTTGAACTAACTCTCTCTCTCTCTCTCTCTCTCTCTCTCTCTCTCTCTCTCTCTCTCTCTCTCTCAATAAACATTGCTCTCCTCTTTTTTTTGCACTAGCTACAACATCCCAGATCTCCACCTCATTAGTGCACAGACCTAGTCCTCATTTTCTTGTAGCTGCTCTGTCTAAAACTCTATCATTTATATAGTTAGTTCATTGGTGGTCATTTGAATCACTCCAGATTTTTGCTATTGCAAATGATGCATACGTCTAATCATACACTGGCGGGGTGCCTCCGAGGTAGATCTGTAGAAAGGAAATCACCAAGTCCTGGGGCAAATGCATTTATGAAGCTTTTCTAGATGTTACTTACTTTTTTGTGGCTGTGATAAGATACCACAACCAAGGCAACTCATAGAAGAGAGAGTTTATTTGGGTTTACAGTTGCAGAGGGCTGGAGTCCACGCTGGCGAGCAAAGGCAGGGTGGGGAGATGGGGGGCAGTAGCAGGAAGATGGGGGAAACTCTTTTTTTAATTTTTATTTTTAATGTACGTTGGTGTTTGGTCTGCATGCCTATTTGAGAGTATCAGATCCCCTGGAACTGGAGTTACAGACAGTTGTGAGCTGCCATGTGGGTGCTGGGAATTGAACTCAGGGAGAGCAGCCAGTACTCTTAACCACTGAGTCATCTCTCCACCCCTGGTCTTGAACTCTTGATCTCCTGCTTTCACCTCCTAAATGCTGGTATTACACATGTGTACTACCATGCGTAGCTTTGAAAATTGTTTTTTGTTGTTGTTTTTGGTTTTGTTTGGAGACAGGGAACTCGTGTTGTAGAACAGGCTAACCTCAAACTTACAGAAATATGCCTGCCTCGGCCTCCTGACTACTGAGTTTAAAGGCATGTGCCACTACTCCCAGCCTTTGAAATTATTTTTCATGGAGCCATGTTAAAAATTTCTTAGTCTCCCTTGGTGTACAACCATCTTCAAGAAATTTTCTACATCCAACCTAAGCCCTTTCCTTCTTTCTTGTATTCTGCAGAAAGACTGGAATTTGAGTCCCATCTTTAGGGTCTTTGGGGTCCTAAACAAGATCCCTTCATCACAAGATGATAAATTCCATCATTACGTGGAAATGGCACTTCAGCATTTAAAGTGTGGCTCCAGACTCCTGGGCTCCTGGGAAATTGGAAAGTCAGCAGCCACAGTTGCAGGATAGTCTCCACGGCCCACCCCCACCAGAGTGCCCTCTTGGTAGAAAAGCAGATTTGGATTCTCATCCTATATCAGTACGGCCAGGAGTTCTACATTCTTTGTGGAAATAACACTACTTAGAAAAAGCAGAATAAGTAATCATCTAAATAATAATAACTCATGGGGCCAGCAAGATGGTTCTGTGGATAAAAGTGTTTGCCACTCAAGCCCGGCACCCTGAGTTTAATCCCCCAGAACCCACTTAAAGGTAAAAGAACCAGCCGGGCGGCGGGTGGTGGCGCACGCCTTTAATCCCAGCACTCGGGAGGCAGAGGCAGGCGGATCTCTGTGAGTTCGAGGCCAGCCTGGTCTCCAAAGCGAGTTCCAGGAAAGGCGCAAAGCTACACAGAGAAACCCTGTCTCGAAAAACCAAAAAGGTAAAAGAACCAACTCCATGAAGTTGTCTTCTGACCCCCATACATGGCCTCTCATATAACAGATAATTTTTTTTAACTTGAGAAGCAGAGGCAGGAGGATCACTGTGCTTATGAGGCCAGCCTCCGCCACATAGCATGATGCTGTCTCAAAACAACAACAACAAAAACAAAAACAAAAACAGACAAACAAACAAAAACCAAAATCAAACAACCAAAAAACCTGGGAGTGGTAACACATGCCTGCAGTCTCAGCTCTTGTTAGATGGAGGCAGGAGAATCAGTAGTTCCCTGTTGGAGGAGAAAGGGAAAAAAAGAATTTTCCATTATATTTCAGCAATGTTCAAGTGTTACTTCCAAATTCAGTGATGTTAGTTGTGAAAAAAAAAAAAAAAGAAAGAAAATTTCATGGTCGATTCAAGATTACCTAGTTTCCCTAAGTAATTTAATGGAACACTTCTCCCGGAATATTTTATATAACTGTGAACCCTGGGAAGAGGAGGCCAGCAGTTAGCCTGTAGCATGGGCTTGATTTATTTCGGAAAGCAGCTTATTCAGCCGTCAAATGAGATTACGTGTGTGGCTGCTACCCATCACTTCATAGAAATATTTGTAATCTTCAACAAGGCCTCAACCTCTTACTTATTTATTTCAAGGGCAACAGAAACCGTAAATGTAATTTTCCTAAAAGATAACTTTGGGAATGTGATCTTTTAATTTTTATTTTGTTTTATTTTGGGGAGGGGAGGCTTTCTCTGTGTAGCCCTGGCTGTCCTGGAACTCACTGTGTAGACCAGGCTGGCCTCACACTCAGAGATCCACCTGCCTCTTTAAAAGAGTGCTGTTACTGTCTCATGGCCAGTGAAGACCCAAACCAAACTTGTGGATGCTTTCTGTGCCCATCTGTGGCCCTTCACTTACACACCTAGTCATGTTCAGATTTCAGCAGGCTTAATGGCTGTAACAATAAGAACCCATTCTCAGGGTTCACTTCTTTTATAATCTGTTTTGTCAATGGGTAGATTCATAATGTTAATATTTTACAATTTAAAATTCAAGTCAAGGGCTGTGGGCATACAGAGTTACTGGTGGCCTTGGAATCTATCTCCAACACTGCAAAATAAAAATAAATAAATAACAAAGTACATCAAATTGAAATGTAGCCTAAGGGTGTTCCTTAATGGTAGAGCACTTGCCTAGTGTATATAAGGTCCTGGGTTCAATCCCCAGCACTGTATAAACTAATGGATAAATAAATAAAATGGAAATATAGACTCAGGGTGTGGTTCAGTGGGGAAGTATGGGTTCAGCATGCACAAGACCCTAACTTCTGTCTATAACACCAATAAACAGTTTAACTGAAGTCTAAATTTAGATATGAAAATTAGCTTATTTTCATTTTTTACCATCTTATTTTAACCATCAGGGATTTGTGTAGACGCAGAATTACTGCTTTGCAATAGAACTACAGTTTTAACCTGGCAAACGACATATTTAAAAGAGAAAGCAGGCTAGGGATGTAGCTTTGTCTGCAGTGCTCTCACCTAGCATGCACGAAACTTTGGGACTGATCTCAAGAACCTCAGACACATGGGCTTGGTGAAACACACCTGTAATCCTGACAGCGAAGGATTGGACATTCAAGGTCATCCTCAGCTGCTTAGGGACTTCCAGGCCAGTATGGACTGCTAGAAAACTCTTTAAAAAAAAGAAAGGAAGGAAGGGAAGGAGGAAAGGGGGGGGAAGCTTATGCCAAAGTAACTGCATCTTTCTAGATAAATCCCACTCAGAAGCAGATGTAGTCCCAAGTATCACTTTGCTAGTAACAATGCCAACCTCCTCAGGATCACTCTCTTGGTACTCACAGGACTCTTACTATGAACATGCAACTGTGGCTGTTTGTTTTTGAGACAGAGTTTGCCTATATATCCCTGAGTGGCCTAGCAGCAGCTATGTTAGACTAGGCTAGCCTTGAGCTCCTAGGTGATCTTCCTGTTTCTGCCTCCCTAGTGCTGAGTTTATAGGCATGTGCCACCATGCCCATCAACACAACATTCTTTATTATTAAAGGGGGGCTGCAAATCATGATAGCATATACAAAACTGCACCGTATGAGCATCAGAAAAGCTTTTGTGCCCTAAATGTTCTGTTTATGTGTTATTTAACTGTTCTAGCCAACACTCACATAATTAATGTTACAACAACAAAAAGAGAGGATGGAATGCTGAAGCAAACCAATTATTTTTTCATTCATCATTTAATTTGAAGTAATAGGTTTAACCTTTTTATATTTTGAGAGCTGCTAATGAATAGTATAATGGCTGGTTTAAGCATAAGGTTGCCCTGACTTTCCAACAGCTGCTAGGTTGAGGAGTATGAATTACACAATATTTGGGCCTTTAATATATTCGTGGCTTTTTCATATGGCTTGTTCAAATGTGGCCTAATTGTCCAACATGCTATAAAGGGGGGATGGAAGCCATGGTCTCAATCTCAGACCCCAGAATTCCTTCCAGACACTTACTCTTGCTCTAAAACTTTGTCCATGATGTCATAATGTCATAGTTTCATTCTGATCAGTCTTCAGAAGACACTGGTTTTAGGATCCTCTGTAGACCTGGAGTCGCCCTCACAAACACAGTCCTGCAGAGGCATAGGAGGCCACTCTCCCTGCTGCCACTCCTTGGCAGAAGCAAAGATCTAATGTCCTAATGTCTGTCCTCTGCAGATGCTGCTCTCTGCTCAGGTGTGTGCAGTGCCTGTCTGAATGGATGCATTGTGTGGACAAGCAGAGCAAATTCTGTAGCTGGGTTCAGCCTCTTCTTTCACTTAGAGTTAATGAATGCTTCTGTGAGTTTTGGTGTTGGTGTATACAGTTGATGATAGGCAATATTTAGAGGAAAGCATTCTCCCTGTATATTGAGTTGAAATTGTTCAATCTATATATATCATTTCTAAATAATTATTAAGTGACAATGTTTATGTCCATGCAGTTGAATGATTTCTAAAGATATTTATGCCTCTTGTCAGTCAAGGCCTCACATAGAAGTGTACTTTCACATAGATGTCTGCACAGACTGTTAAGAAGTCTTATTTTTACTTATTTATACACAATTATTAACCAGTCATGAACATTATTAGATAAGAAAATAATATTTCTCTTTGATGGTGAAGAACAGGGAAGCCTGTGCCTTGATTTCCTAGAATTAAAAGTTGATCTATGGGCTGGAGAGATGGCTCAGTGGTTAAGAGCACTGACTGCTCTTCCAGAAGACCAGAGTTCAATTCCTAGCACCCACATGGCAGCTCACAACAGTCTGTAACTCCAGTTCCAGGGGATGCAAAAAAAATGTTTTTAAGTTTATCTATGGGCTGTTGAGATGGCTCAGTGGGCAAAGGTGCTTGCCACTGAGCCTGCTGACCTGAGTTCGAACCCCAGGACCCACATGATGGAAGGAGAAAACCAAGAAGTTGTCCTCTGACCTCCACATGGGTGCTGTGGTGTTTGTGCCTCCCCCTAACACACACAGAAAGAAAGACAGAGAGAAGTAGATTTGTTTTTAAGATTTAGCTAATTAAAATTTAAAAGTTCATCCTTGTGTGAAGCAGCAAGTAATAGAACCTTGTTCATCAGATAATTTACTTATATTTGTGGACATTTTTCTTTTTGTGGTGCTGAGGATAGAACCCAGGGACTCATACATGCTAGGCAAGCACTTTCCACCAATCCGAATCCCAGCTCTAACTGACTTATATTTGAAAGCAGGTACTTGTTCTTGAAAATATCAATGAAAAAAATCATAAAACTCCATATTGGCAAGTGAAGAAAATCCCCAGAAAATTCAAGACTGCCTTGGGCTACGGAAGGAGAGCCTGTCTCAAACAAACGGAAGGGCAAACCAACTCTCTTCTTACTTCCCCCTCCCATCCCCAGTCCATCTTTAATGATCCCTGCCTGAGCAGTAAGATACTATTTGAAATCTTCATGAAGAAAAAGTTAATGGCTGTGGACCCTTGCCTGAACTTGAAGAGTCATTACATGGTGAGTCCAAATAAGGAAGTTAGAGGGCTTGAAGTGTTAAGTAACCATAATGAAAAGGAAGGTTTGCCTCACTGTACATCATCTGCCTGAGGAACTAGAGGTTTTCTGTGCCTCCATCTTCCTGTCTATAAATGCTGTCGCAAAGGTCTGCTGCTTAGTCTTTACCCTGCCAGCTACAGCAGTAGCTGAGGAGAAAGGCTGTAGCCAAGGTCCAAGCTCCAGATGGCCACAGTAGCCATTTGGGGTAATGTTTCTACCTGTGTTAATGCCGTCAAAGGCATCCTTTGAGGTGTGGTTTTCTTTCCTAGCCAGCCTCTCAGATCTCCTGGTGCACATTCATTGCTCAAGGGCAGTTTTAAGTGTAGGTTACACACTTACACCTTATATGCTCCAGTCCTTGGCTTCAAAGTGGACTCCAATAATCTGGTGGCACAGACACTTGCAAGCAGAGAGATTTGTTTATTTTTATTTTTTCCTGGGGAGTGGGGGCATGTCATGGCACACAAGTGAAAATCAGAGGACAACCTTAGGAAGTCAGTTCTCTCTTTCTACCATGCAAGTCCCTAGGATCTAACTCAGGTTATCAGCCTTGGAAGCAAGTGCCTTCCTTTGCTCTTTGAGTTATCTTGCTGGCCCCAGAAGAGAAGTTATGATAAAAGTAAATGCAAAGCAATAAAAACATATTCAAGAAAGCATTTCCTGTGGTGATACAATACAACTTAACACATACATGTGTGTATATATAATTCTGTCTTCTTTTACATTGTAGTTGCCTGTTTTCATGACTGTATTACCAAGTTTCACATTTTACTTACATCATGCGCTGCTCTTTTTGCAAGTGAACAATCTGCTGAAATGAAATATGCAGCTGAGAAGATCCTGACCTTTCCAAAAGGGCATTTTCTGAATGTAGCAAATTATCATTGATAGTGTTATGCAATTAGGAAAATAGAGATGGTTGGGGATAAGACTGATCAAAACCACAAGCTGTACAGGATAGCCAACCATAAACGTCAGTAGCTCTAAATGTCCTGATGAAACATCAGCATTACTTGGTGCTTCCTTCTTCATAAGCCTCATGACAATGTCATGCCCTATCAAAATGAATTAGAGCAATGGTAAGATAGCTCAGACAGTTAGAGTGCTTCCTGTTCAAGCTTCACCACCTAAGTCTGATCTCCAGAAACCATGGTAGGAGGAGAGAACTGACTCCAATCTTAATTCAAATGCTCGATGAGTTCTAGTCTCAGATGTTACTGTCTGATCTTGCAATCCAGTTAATTATATTTATATGTTTATCACCTATGATAAGTATCTTTGGGGGTCACAGAGACAAGCTACATGTTATTATTCCTATGGTAAGTTTGTAGTTAAATTAGCAAACTGTACCTAGTTGATTTAAAAATATCTACAGTTTGATTGCTGGGAGAGAAAAGGAATGACACCTCTCTGTGTAATTTCTTCCTGTCCAGTGACCAAGTCTTCGTTTAACGGGCATGTCACTTGATCATAAACAGTCTGGAGAAATAACAAGTTATTTAACAAAGCACTAATGATATTTAAATAGCTGTGACTGAAAACAAATGTAATATTTTTAAAAACTACTGTACACGTGTGCTTGCCATGTTAACAGAGGGAATCCACCTTAGTGGAGTGTTTCTTGAAAATCCACAGACACAGTCATTGTGTCTTGAGTGTGACAGGAATCTTCAGCTGATAAGCCATCACTGAAGCCACCAACTTTTCACAAGTCTGTGCAGCACCTCATTTGAGCTTGTCAGTCTGTCCCTCGCCTCTGTTGTCACAGAGGTCTCTTAAATCTTAAATACCTGTTTAAGCTGGAGCTTCCTTCCAACAGGCACACATTTATGACCAACCACATACTCCTTTCAAACATATATAAGCAGTAAAGTGTGCTTCATTCTTTCCCATTCAGTAGCCTGGTACCCAGGAGTGGCCCCATCTTAGGACAGTACACATTAGTCAATGCTAATGTGGCAGCATTGACTGCTCTGCCTTTTGTACAGGACTGCTTTGCAAATGGCTGAGGCTTGACATTCACCATAGGATAGTAGGGAATATTAGTTTGTGGGGCTATTGGGTTAATATTGGTGAAATAAATATGCCCTGCTTTGGACATAAGCAATGACAACTGCCTTTTGTTTGTTTCTTCCTCTGATTAGATTTCCATTCCAAAAACTTGGGGGCAGCATAGGAGAGAAATTCACTTCAGTTGAGAGCTTCTCTTTGCTCCACTCTGGCTGTTATGGAAACCTTTCATTGACAGTGTCTGTATTTCTGTGTTTGTATCTTTTGAGTGGCTTAAACAAGCTCCCTTGGTCACTGGGAAAATAAAATTATAGCTGTAGCCTCCCAAGGGCAGGCTCAGAGCCTACTGCCTACCGTGCCCTTCCTGCTCTATACCCATGTGTCTCCTTCCCCTGCTGAGGGTGGGTCCCCAGCAGCTGAGGCTCATGCTGGGCCTTTCACAGCCCCTTGCGGGGGATGGATAAGTGGCAGATGCACTTAATTAGCAGACATGTTTCGAATGCAGGAGAAGGAGCTTTGACAAGAGTTTTGAAGTCCGGACAAAAGGACACTGCTGTTATGAGTCAACTTGATTTTCACAGAAACTGGAATATATGTGCATATCAGTTTAAAAAAGAACATAAACATACACATAAGACATATAGCTCCTCCTGCCACCGTCATCTATGAAAGAAGCATATGTCAGCCATTATGCATAGATAATGTATGTGCTAGCTAATGTGTGTTGCTTTCATAACAAACACAGTCATTGTTCATATATACATTATAAGCATAAAATATGATATGTGCACATATATCATATATACATGACACACACATATTTACATAATGGACTGAGCCCCTACTATGTATACACTATTCTAAATGCTTTCCTTGATCAGACATTGTAATCCTTACCATATCACATATATGATGACTGAGACCACATAGCTTGGAAACATCAATACCAGTCAGTGTTTGAAGTCAAGAACTCTGGCCCAGTTCTGTGACTCTTATCTCCTCTTAGTGGAGATAGTGCAGTTGATAGCATTTAATGGCACCATTGGTTTGGTTTGGTTGGGGTGAGCGTTGTGGGGGACAGGTAGGAGAGAGAGTAGATGAGGGAGAGGGAGAACAGAGAGTACCCTGTCTCCTCCCTGAGTGCCAGGATTACAGATATGTACCATCATGCCTAGTTTATTCAATGCTGGGGATGGAACTCAGGGCTTCATGCATGCTGGCAAATACTCTACCAACTGAATATACTTGACCAAGTATATACTTCTTTATATGGATGCTTTTTGTGGTTACTTTTAAACAATTTTTACATTATCTATTGTGGGGAGAGGTATACTGAAGTGCATGTGACAACTTGCAAGAGTCAGTTCTCTCCTACCTTGGGGATCATGGAGATGGAACTCAGGTAGTCAGGCTTGGTAGCAAATGCCTCTGCCCACTGTGCCATCTCATCAGCTTGGTAATTACTTTCAATACAACAACATTTTTCTCTCTTAAGACACAGTCTTGTTATGTCAATCATGCTGGCCTTGAACTCCCAGCAATTCTCCTGCCTCCACCTCACTAGTGCTGGGATCACAAGAGCATCACTCTGTTGGTTCAATTGTAGTGATATTTTTCAGCAGCAGACCAGTGGGAAGACCTAAGAAAAGTTGTCACATTTTGTCTAAGCAGTACTTTGCAGAATGGAAATGTCAAAGCAGGAAGGCAATATTTGGGGGATTTACACCTAGATTTACTACGGACTAAACCTGTAATCAGACTGTTCAGCGTTTCCTGTCTTGGTGTTGGTTTGCTCAGTTATTTAAAGAAAAGGGTAATAGGACAAAGGGAGTGCTGAACACCATGTGTACTTGTTGGCTGGGGAGAGTGTTGGGCAGGTAACTTCAACATCACTACTTAGGGAGGTGTTTCGGGTCAGCTACGTGATTGACTAGTGGTGAATAATGCTCACATTCGCTTTAGCCCAACACATTTTCCAGCTCCTTGAAAACAGACTCCACCATCAATGAGCATGGCGCAATGGGAGTGGTTTTTCTTTGCAAGAGGTCTTCCTTGACTTCACTCCATTTTGCAAAGCCAATACTCCAACTCTCAGTAGAGCCTGCTCTGCTGATCTTGCCAGGCCAGGACCCAGAGAAAGCATGGCACTCAAGCTTGTCCAAACTTCCTGGTAGGATTTTCTTTCAATAGAGTTTGAGATGGACCAATGAGCAGCAGTTAAACGGTCACAGACACAGAATCTGCATTTGGAAGTGAAGTTGTGACCAGAGTTTTTAGGATAAAAGTCTAGGCTCTACCACACACTACTGACATACCAATGAAAGAAACAAATAATAATAGAAAGCAGAGAGAGAGGGAGTTTTCCACTGTGGCCACATTAGACAGTGGACTAGATACAGAGGCACAATGCCTGTAAGTGTCTCCAGAATACTGGCATGAGTTTTGACTTAGAAAAAGAATTTGAATCGGGGTGGAGATCTGAATAATTAAGCAGTCCCAGTCAACCTGGGAACACATCAGGTTTCTTTCTGAAGTCCATGGCTACTTTAGGTTTAAGGCAATTAGACAGACTCTCCTGGAGTAACATGCCTATGCAGAGTCAAGCAAGAGTTATGACCCAAAGTGAATGAGATGGGTGCAAAATGAAGGCAGAGAGAGGTTCCAGGTTTTCATCCTGCGTAGTTACCCTGTGAGTACTGTGAGTCAAGGCTTTTCAGCAAAAGAAGCTTCACAGTGCCTGTTTCCAATTTGGTTGAAGCGGTGATTTTTAAAGGGTGCAAATAACAGACATCACCAAGACTTCTGTTGCTGTCTGTGCAATATGGCTGTCATTAGCCATTCCAATTTGAGCTGCTTAAAATGAAACAAAATGCAGTTCTCTGAGGACATTTAAAGACTCCAGAGGCCACACATGGCTAAAGGCTACTAGACCAGACAACCAAATATAGTACATTTCCATCATCCCCCCAAAATGACACCAAATGGCACTTGTCTCCAGCAGTAGGCTTGGAATGGGAGTTTAGATGATGATGATCCTGTTTTAGCCTGCGATCATAAAGGCTCTGGACCATATCTTAGAAGTGCGCTAAGCCTCTGAGAGCATATCTACCCTATGACTGCTACTTCCACACCCTTGTGTGGAGCAATATTGTGATGCCAATGTGTGGGTCAGGTAAAACCATTATCCTTTTGGCTTGTAAATGTGTCCAACCTGCAGCTTCATCATGCCTTCCATGTGCCCAGCACTGGTTTTCCCGTGGAGTAATTTGATTTGACAATGAGAGCAAATGCCAAGCCAGTGGATCCCGTATCCACCCTGTGTTGGACATAGTGACTGATGGTGTTCTTTTTGCATAAGAACAAAGGTGTACCATAGCTATGCACTGTTCTCAACTGGACAACTTTGAGAATGCTAGTGCCTAAGTGTAGGTCCCACCCACCAAACTTGGGTGTAATTCTCTAGGATGCTGCCCTGAGCATGGGGAGTTTTTGCACTTGACATGTAATTCTAAAATACAGCTGGGTGCATTGAGCTAGACTATACCCAGTGATAAGGAGTGGCTACTTTTGAAGGGTGGCCCAGCCACTGCTTATTAAAAGGCTACACAAACCTGGATGGAAGTAGCTGCTGGTTTTCAGAGGATTCTGTCCAGGGCCTTTGTTTGTTGTTGTTGTTGTTGTTGTTGTTTTAAATAGTATCTCATGTAGCTGAGGGTGATCTTGAATTCCTGATCTTCCTGCCTCTACATCCTGAGTGATGGGATTACAGGTGTCTGCTACCACACTCCATTTATCCCATGCTGGAGACTGAACCCAGGAATTCATGCATGCAAACACTCTACCAGGTAAACCATAGCAACACCAACACCCAACCTTTTTTTCTTTTTCTTTCTTTTTTTTTTTTTTGAGATGGGGTTTCTCTGTGTAACCCTGGCTGTCCTGAAACTTGCTCTGTAAACCAGGCTGGCCTCAAAGTCAGACATCTGCCTGCCTCTTTCTCCCGAGTGCAGGAATTAAAGGCATGTGACACTATGTCTGGCTTTTTTAATTATTACAAGGTTTCTCTCTCTGTAGCCCAGACTCACTTCAAACTCATAATCCTGCCCCCGCCTCTCAAGGGCTGCATAAGCATGCATCAGCACTCCTGGCCGAGGTCTACTTTTTTGTCAGGGATAGGAATGCATGCCTAGCATATGAGTCAACCCCAGGAATGATGATGACATTAGGCTGAAAAGAGTAGACACTGGCTGACAGGTGCTAGAAGCAACATTGACAAGTTAGAAGGAAAAATGCACATATCTAAAAGGAAACCCAAAAGGAACACAAAGAAAAAGGCTGTTTGATTACTTGAAATAAAGCCAGTTGAACATGCTTATGATGTGGGCAGCTTCGTTGAACAGCTGTGTTGAGGGTTAGATTCATTGACAGTTGCAGTAGTTAGGAGGAAGCCCTCAGAAACTGTCTTAGAGTTAAGTCTGGCTTCCCTTTTTTTCCCAGGATGATCTGAGAGGCATTTGGCATCCTCTCTGTGCTTCATTCCCCCCCCCATTTAGTGGTAATAAGAAAAGGCACCCATCTCGTTCCATTGTGGTGATAATTCGATGATTTATGTGAACTGAAACTCCTGGCCTACTCTCAGCATCTATGATTATAAATTAAAAAAAAAAAAAAACCATGGGCTGTGCATGCAGCTTGTACAGTGCTTGCCTAGCCTGCACTAAGCCTTGGATTTAATCCCTAGCCCCAAATAAACTGGGAATGGTGGTGCACTCCTGTAATCCCAGCATTCAGTGGGTGGAGGCAGGAGGACTAGAAGCTCATGGTCATTCTCAGCTACTTGGTGAGCTTGAGGACAGCCTGGGATGCATAAGACCCTGGCTTCAAAAAACAGAACAAAGATTTGATTAGTATCAAGTTGGTCTTCATCCTTATCAGAATAAAGAGCCTACTGGTAGCCAGCAGAGTAAGTCATGGCATATTTAGAAGTAGTGGGTTGCACGTTAATAGGGGGACTGAGTGTGAAGTACATCAGAACTCTGTGGAGCATTTTGACAAGAATTCTGTAAACCTAAGAGTTCTAAGATAAAATGTTTTAATAACTTGTTACCACAGGAATACTGTCTTAGTAAATGGGAATGAGTTATTTATTCATCACTCAACAAATATTTATATGCCAGCCATGTGCTCAGTAAACCTGATACTAACCCTTTTCATAAAGAACCAACGTTTTTATTTTCCATATCCATGGGGAAGATATTTCTAAGATACATATTTCCGTATGTATGCTTAACCAAATTGGATTCATGTAAAATTTTTGTTTACTTCAAAAAATAATTTCATGTAGAAAAAGTCAGGAGTGATGGTGTATACCTGTAATCTCAGCACTTGGGAAGGGGAGGCAGGATGGTCAGGAATTTAAGGCAAGTGTGGGCTCCATAGGACCCTGTCTCAGAGGGAAAAAACCACAACCCAATAATAATGATAAAGCACTAATACTTTTAGATAGAGAAATGCAATAAAAACATCACAAACTTTCTGTCTACTCTTCACATTTGTTTACATAACTGTAGTACTATGATCAAAACCAGGACATTGGCACCAGCACAATGCTGCTAACTAAGCCAAGACGTTCCTCTGGACCTCACTAGCTTTTCTTCCAATGGCCTTTTCTGTAGCAGCATGCAGTTCAGGATCTCACATGACATTTAGTTCTCATGTCCCCTCAGTCTCCTCCATCCCATGTCCCATGATAGTTCCTCACTCTTTCTATGGCTTTCAACTTCAATTCTTTAAAAAAAAAATAGATGGGGTCTCATGTAGCTAGTAGGCTGGTCTCAGGCTCACTGTATAGCCAAAGCTGACCTTGAATTTCTGATCCTCCTGCCTCTACCTTTCTCAGTGCTGGGATTACAGGTATTCAACACCCTGCTCCATTTTATGCAATGCTGGGGACAGAACTTAGGGTCCCATGCACTGTACCAAATGTGCTTCATCCCTATCCCTTGACCTTGAAGGATGTACATCAAGTTTTTTGGAGCAAGTCCCTCAACTTGGATGTGTCTGATGTTTTCTCATGGTTTGGGGTGTATGTTTGGGGCACAAATGCCACACATATACTATCAGGGGACATGTCATGTCAATATATCTCATTACTGGTGCTGCTAATCCTGATAATTTACTTAAGGGCACATCTGTAGACTTGAACTCTTTAGAACATTTTAGATTCACAGCAGAATGAAGAAGAAGGTACAGAGATTCAAAATGGGATCTATTTTCATAAATATCTTTCATACTAGACATCCTTTGTGTACCATGCTACAATATAAAAATGACATGGGAAATATTATGTTCACATATAAAATGGTTTCAAATAGCCCATGCTTCTGACTTTTTGTGTGTCATTTTTGTAATGTGCCTCCTTTCATCTCATGGGTGCTCTCAACATGCTTGCTTGAAGGTTTCAGAGTTCTGCTGCTGGCACTGGTTGACAAAGCAGCTCATCAAGCTGTTAGAATTATGTGCAGAGGGAGGGAGGCTATGAAGCTAGACTTGAGAGAGTGCTCAGGAAAAGAAACACGTTAGTTAACTTTGGAGCATATTCCTGGAAGCATTTGGGTTTTGCTGGCTTTTGAAATGAGTACACTATTTACAGCTTTATAGCTTTATAGCTTTTTTTTTTTTTTTTGGTTTTTCGAGACAGGATTTCTCTGTGTTGTTTTGGTGCCTGTCCCAGATCTCGCTCTGTAGACCAGGCTGTCCTCGAACTCACAGAGATCCACCTGCCTCTGCCTCCTGAGTGCTGGGATTAAAGGCACGCACCACCATTGCCTGGCTCTTACAGCTCATTTTATATCATTATCATCATCATTATCATCATCATCATTATTAATTATTTTGAGACAAGGTCTCACTATATACCTCTAGGTTTCCTGGAATTTACTCAAGCTGGCCTTGAACTCACAGAGATCTGTTTGCCTCTCTCTCCCAAGTGCTGGGATTAAAGGCAGCATTAAAGCATACTTGGTTACTGTCCATTTTAAAGCTTCACCAACTTATTTTGGAATCTGACTTTAAGGGTACGTGTTGAAGAGTAACTTATAGCCAGGTATGGAGGCACATAACTGATGTAATGTCATCACTTGGAAGATGGAGTCAAGGGGATCAGGAGTTCAAAGAATTCCAGGCCACCATGGACTACTTGAGAGTCTGCCCCAAAAGCAAGCAAGCAAACAAAATGAATTGAGTCACACAAACCTGTTGGGAAGTTCTGCTTCAGACCCACTCCTCCAATTCCAGATCCTGCCCCTCAGAAAGTCCGCCAAGGGTTGGCTCCTCTCCCGGAGAAGTTCAAGACCACACCTACAGGGTATTTAAGACATGGTCTTTAGATCTGCCATGTGATTTCTCTCCTGCTTTCTTCCCCTGAGAATCACCTGGGGGTGCTTTGCTCATTAAACCTGGACTTTTAATTTGGCCTGATATGATTTATTGCATCAGCAGAAAACCCCAATATTGGGGTACAGAAACCTTTCACATCCTACATAAAAATTGTGGCTTTACCTCTCACTAGCAAGTTCCTTAGCTTTCTAAGAAAAGCTCCCTGCGGTAGATACAAGAGTTAAAGAGAGGGTGAGAGTGATATGCTGAGCTCTACATCTGTCACTGACAGACTGCATATACTACAGCAGTTCCACAAGATTAAAGTGGAGATGATATGGGACGTGGTGTCCCTTGTTTGGAATCCCAACACTTGGAAGACTAGAGCAGGATTAGGAGGTTTCGAAGATTATCCTGGACTACAGAGGAAGTTTGAGGCCACCCTGGGCTACATGAGATCCTATCTCAAAACAAACAACAAAATAGTAATAGAGATGAAGAATTCCTATCACCTGGTGACAAATGCTATACAGCAATGTATCACTCCTGTTTGGGGTGAAGCCTGTATAAGGAAGCCAACTATAGAGCATTGGATCATTGGTTAAGAGCACTTGTTAGGCAATCATGAAGTCCAGAATTCAGATTCCAGCATCCACATAACAAGCTGGACTTGGTCTCCTATACATGCACTATAACCCCAATAACAGGGACAGGGGAATGAGGGCAGGGAAATATTGTTTTACCTTCATCACAGTGGCTGCACTTTAAACTATTAGCCAGACAATGGCTCTGTTGTTGCCACTAAAGGTAGATTTAACTAAATCTCTATGTAGTCATAAGTTTTTCTGTGTCATGCCCGGTCTACAGCCACTCAGACCCAAGTAAACACACAGAGGCCTACATTAATTGTAATACTCAGCCATTAGTTCAGGCTTAGTATTGACTAGTTCTTACACTTAAACTCAGCCCATTTCTGTTAATCTATATGTTGCCATGTTTTCTGTGGCTTTACCTGTGTGTCATTACATCTCTATCATTTTAATAAAACTTGAGATGCAAAGGCTAGGGTGAAAACTTGTGAGCTCAGAGAGTTGGAATAGCAACTGGCTAACTTTCTCTCTTTGCTGGCCCTGGAAACCTTTCACACCACCCCATCTTCAGACCTCTGAGAGCCAAGCCTAAGGCTCATGGGCCTGGTTGGAGGTAGGAGAGGAGTTGCATGACCAGGAACTGCATTCAGTGTCCCCAGCTCTAGAATGCCAGTGCCCCTCACTGTGGCAGGTGTCCCTACCCAGCACACTGTTTCTACTTAGTGGGGAAAAGGCTGTTTAAGTGCTCTGCTGTATTACAGAACTTCTTAAAGGAGCCATATCTTTTTTTAAGAGAAACAAGAGAAACACTGGGGCTGCTAGCTTTATTTACTGTAATTTTTGTCTTCTTTTTTGTTGTTGTTTTCTTTTGTTTTTGGTTTTGTTTTTTTGAGACAGGGTTTCTCTCTGTAGCATCTCTGGCTCTCCTGGAACTCACTCTGTAGCCCAAGCTGGCCTCGAACTCACCGAGATCCACCTGCCTCTGCCTCCTGCGTGCTGGGATTAAAGGCATATGCCACCCAGCTATTTACTATAGTTTTAGTCATTGTCTTACAAAATATTCCTTCTACTTATACAGCAAGTTCACTGTAAAATAGTGTGCCAGGCTATGTTGGCAGCAGCCTCACACACATTACTTCACCTTCTCTTGGGCATGGTTTCATCTCACATTATTCTGTTCATCCTCGTCCCAGGAGCTTGAGGCTCTGCCTTGTATGGGCCATTCAGCCTAGTTGGGTAGTAAGCTATAGCAGCTAGCTTTAAGTTCATGTTACAGTTATTGCACAAGCAGCATAGGAGCATACACAGTAAGGGTCCCATCAATGACAGCTTTGATCTTTGATGTTATCCCATATGGCTCTTGTGGTCCCTTGAGAATTGACAGACCACAAAAGGCTAAACAATTAGCTTTACATCCTTCTAAATCTGCAAGTGGGTTATAGAACTAATGGGAAGCTGCCAGGCAGCAGTGGTGCACGCCTCTAATCCCAGCACCTGGGAGGCGGAGCCAGGTCAGGTTCCAGATCAGCCTAGGCTACATAGTAAGACTGCCTTAAGCCCTTCCTCTCTTCCCCCAATCCCCTTATGACATAACTCATTAAGGAGTCATGTCTGAAGTGTTCAAGATTTTTTTTTAAATTGATTTCGGTGAGTTCAAGGCCAGTCTGGTCTACAGAGCAAGATCCAGGACAGGCACCAAAACTACACAGAGAAACCCTGTCTCGAAAAAAAAAGGAGGAGGAGAAGAAGGAGAAGAAGGAGGAGGAGGAGAAGGAGGAGGAGAAGGAGGAGGAGGAGGAGGAGGAGGAGGAGGAGAAGGAGAACTAATAGGAAGCATAGAAACAGGAACAGTAGAAGATGCTTGGACATTGATTCCCTCACCTTTAAGTGCAGTTAGGACATTCTCAACTTGGTAGCCCTGCCTTTGTGGCCATAAGTCCTGAGTTCTAGAGATAACTTCAGAATACAAAAGGACACATCCCACCCATGACCCCATAACTACCACATAATTTGACTGTGGGGGCTCATGTCAATGTATCCTAGCTCTCAGGAGGCTGAGGAGGATCCCTTGAGTTCAAGATCAGCCTGAGCTTTATGGATAATGGAGTTTCAGGTCAGCCTAGGCTACATAGTAAGACTGTCTTAAGCACTTCCTCTCTTCCCCCCAATCCCCTTATGACATAACTTATTAAGGAGTCATGTCTGAAGTGTTCAAGATTTTTTTAAATTGATATTTATGTATGTATGTGCATGTATATGCATCTATGCTCTCTCTCTCTCTCTCTCTCTCTCTCTCTCTCTCTCTCTCTCTCTCTGTGTGTGTGTGTGTGTGTGTGTGTGTGTGTGTGTGTGTGTGTGCACCCAATGTGGGTGCTGGGAAGCGAACTGGGATCCTCTGAAAATGCTCTTAAACACTGAGCCATCTCTCTAGCCCCCTGTATGAGGTTTCAAAGCTTATTAAAATAGGTCTTTGAAGTTGATGTGGGAATAATCTCATCACTGGGAAAAGCACATGGATTTGGGGAATTCTTCTTTCCCAAGAGATACTCTGGTTTTTGAATACTGAGTATTGCTGATGAATTCCCAAAATATGAAGTCCAATGAGTTGGGTATTTCTTACAAAATAAAACCTTAAAAAGAAAAGACCCCTCAGTAATAGAGCTCTTGACTACCAGAGATGAGGTCCTAGGTTCATGTCCTGTTAGTGGCAAAAACAAACAATACCATAAAAGCTAGGCTAGATTGCCTCTTTGTCTAGTTAGGTTATAGATGGAAAGATAGGATTATGTGATTGACATGTAGTGTATCCATTGACTGTAAAATTTCTTTTAGTCATAAATTGATAGTTCAAAGGAGTCTCTTTATAACCTAGCTCTGAGAAACTGTTGATTTTTAAAATATGGATCAAATATTTGAAACACAGTGGCCAATCAAAGCAAATTTAGCTCCCTTCCCCCTCAGCAATAGGGACATGGTGTCCTGGAAACAGCCGGACCTCTAACTAGATCCCAGTTGAAGCTGAGCCTCTAGAAAGGGTCTTTAGAATTAAATTTGGCTATTAGCCCAGATTTACTCAAATTTGTAACAAGCTCAGCTTTGTGTCCAGCATGCCCTGGCCCCCAACTTTGTAAGTGGCTAGGGGAGGGGAAGGGGGAGGAGGCAGTCGAACAAAAGACAAAAGCAGCTGCTGGGGAGAGAACCCAGCCAAGGGAGAGAAGAAAAACAATTCCCTCACAGCAGCTGTGCAGATTCTCTGAGAAGCAAGCAGCCATGGATTTATACTGGATCACTCTGGTGATTCTGACACTTTCAGGATGCTCTTTATCAGGGGAGACATGAAAGGCAGTCTGGGTAGGAAGAGGAGGAATTAATGCAGAGATGAAACGGGTTCAAGAGACCAGTGACTGTTAGATCAACACGGCTTTTACCTGGTCACAACAACTCTGGGCTGGTGCTTACTATGTAACATGAAGATGGGTTCTCAAGGCAATTATGACTATGATTTTCTTTTCTGATTTATTTTTTAAGTGTGATCCCATTATTTCATGAATAAAGGGTATAGATGGCTCAAGCTGAATCTTCTCAAGTCCAAGACCAAATGGGTTTTCTTTTCTTTTTATTTATGTACATGAGTGAGTGCTTTACTTGCATGTGCCTATACCTGGTGACAGCTGAAGCCAGGAGAGAGTTTCAGAGCCCCTGGGACTGGAGTTAACAAGCCTCCTAATAGGTGCTGGAAATCAAATCCAGGTCCCCTACTAGAGCAGCAAATGCTCTTAACCACTGAGTCATCTCTTCAGTCCCAAATAGGGTTTTGAAAAAATATGTCAGTCAAAGAACAATATGGTAGAAAATGGGCAAACTGGAAGGACAGGCTGCACGGTAACACCCTTATGTTATGGGAAACTATTCTAAGACATAATTAGAATTACTGGCTTTAGTAGAGTGCTTGCCTAGCATTCAGGAAATTCCAGGCATCAACCTGGCATGGTGGTGCATGACTGTGGTCCTAGCACTCAGGAGGTAGAGTCAGGAAGATCAGAAGTCCAGTGTCATCCTCAACTACATAAAAGGTTTGAGGCCAGCCTGGGCCACATATGACCCTGTCTCTAATAAAGCAAAGCTAGAATTACCGGAGGAACATGGAAGAGGCTAGATTAGCTGGCTCTTCTTGGAAGTGCCTATCGCCAAGGTTACAGATGGCTCATGTGTATGTAATACTGCTGTCACCCTACTTCCTAGCACCAGAGTCCTTCATTTTACAAGGGAATGGACATTGTCTTCTGGCATGTTGCCACTAGGGCTAAATAAACTGCAGAGAATTCAAATGAATTCTTAATAGAGCCACATTTGCACACAGGCGGACCTAGGGAAGGGCACTGCACAACTTTGTATAGAAAGAATTTGACTTTTGTTTTCCTTGAGGGGCTGGGAGGTTGGTCCTAGGGCCTCACACATGCTATAGTGCTCTGCCACTGAGCTGCACTCCCAGGCCACACAAGTAATCTGTTTTTTCTTGAAGGTATAAGCAGATTTAAAGTTGAAGAAGACTATGCTGAGCCTCACTCTTTCTTGGGTTCAGAGAAAACCGGCTTGAACAGTGATGGCCTGCTGCCTCAAGTTCAGAATTGTTCAGGAGGCTTGGAGGGTAGGTGAGGCCCTAAGTAGGTTAAACCTTAACAATGAGCTTGGATTCTACAGACTCCTACCCCGAAGAGGGTCAGGCCTGAGCCCCACCTAGTTCCTGGGTTCAGAGAGTTCCAGCTCACTGAATGTCCCTATGTCCCCACCAGGTATGACCAGCTCAGCCTTCAAAGCACTGTGTGAGTCCCACTGATCTTCCGCTGGTTCAGCTACCCCTGGTGCCAATCACAGACACTCACCCCAAGCCCTTCCTTGTTAAAATGTCATGACTTGCTTATGTGTATTATTGAGGCTCCACAGAGACTGTCAGCTCTGAAATCTAATGGGTTTGCAATTTGTTGGTGAAGAGAGGCCCTTCTCCTGCATAGTGATGCATTGGTGTTGACTAGCCTTGGCCATGAAGATGACCTTGAGCCACCCTGCCCATGCTGGTATCTCTTCCTAGAGGCTGGCCTCACATTGGAGAAGTTCCAAGAGCCTGCACAGCAAAACCATAATGAGCAGGAGCTTAGGGGCAGAATGCTGATGTGCCCATTCCACTAACTATGTGCTTGGGAAGGGCCTCTCTTTATTCTCTCTGAACTTCAATTTCCTTGTCTGCGAATTAGGGATTGTACTTACTTGATAGGATGCAGTTAAGACTAAATAATAGACTGACTCGAGAAAAAGTGCTTGGCCTGGTGCATGGAACACATTCAGTATTTGAGAGGTAGTATTTGCCTGGGCCAGTCAATAGTTGGATGCCAGGGGTTTGCCTGGTGTAAGTCCAAGCTCTGAGTCATGTGTACCCAGAGATGCCCTGAGATCCCAATGTGAGAAAAACAGGTGGTGATGTCTGTATCAAGGAACTCACCTGGCAGAGTCACAGTGGACAGTGGTATGCCAGGAAAGGATCCCCTGGACAGACTGGTGTGGTGTAACAAAGCATGAAGTAAGTCTGTCCAACACTCTTATGGTCCCGATATCTCTGTTGGTCATTCATAGGACCTAGTAGCCTAGGTCTCACTTGGAGGAGAGGGTTTCAGAGATCGCTCCATTGGGGTAGAGTGCTTGCCTTTGGAAGTGTGAGAACCTAAGTTTGAGGCTCAGAACTAGAAAGAAAGAACGAAAGAAAGAAAGAAAGAAAGAAAGAAAGAAAGGAAGGAAGGAAGGAAGGAAGGAAGGAAGGAAGGAAGGAAGGAAGGGAAAAAGAAAAGAAAAGAAAAGAAAAGAAAAGAAAAGAAAAGAAAAGAAAAGAAAAGAAAAGAAAAGAAGAGAAGAGAAAAGAAGAGAAAAGAAGAGAAAAAGAAAAAAAGGCAGGCCCAGATTCACATGCCCATAATCCCAGAACATGGAAGACTGAGACAAGCAGATCCCTGGGGCTTTCTGGCCGTCTAGCCTATCCTACTTGGCAAATTCCAGACTAGTGACAGCCCCTGTCTCAGAAAATAAAGTGGATGATACCTGAGAAATGATACCTAAGGTTGACCTCTGCATATGTACCTATGCACAAGTGCACATGGACGCATATAGACAGATCCCTCTATGTATGTATCATGTGATTCTCCTTTTGTCTTGATGGAGCTGTATCTTCAGTGTGTTCTCTGGACTGGGTCCTGTGGGCTTCCTGTGGGCTCAGCCTGTGGCACTGTGGGTCATGTGATTGAGGTACCAGTGACTCACAGGAATTATTAAGGCCGTTGGGATGATGAGAAACGGGCTTCACTGCCATGGTTCAGCAAGAGCTCTGTGTGTGGGTCATGGGCCCTGACAGGTTCAGACAGGAGCCTGAGGTTCTCAGTAATTTGTTGCTCACATTTAGGCAGCCCCTGCAATCCCAACTATTGTGACAGAATAGAAGGCGTGTTAGACTAAACATCAGAGACAGGGACCTCTACTACCTTTCTGATCTTGGGCATTCCAATCCGCTGAACCTCTCTATGTGCTTAAGTGACTGTCAAAAGTAGGGTAATCCCTCCCTAAGCAATAAGTTAGGGTAAGGGTTAGGGTTAGGGGCTAGGGTTAGAGTTAGGTGCTATGGTTATGGTTACGGTTATGGTTAGGGGCAAGGGTTAGGGTTAGGGGCTATGGCTATGGTTAGGGGCTAGGGTTAGGGGTTATGGTTATGATGAGGGGCTAGGGTTAGGGTTAGGGGTTATGGTTATGAGGAGGCATGGTGGAAAGATGTGAGGCAGCTGGTCACATTGCATCCACTGTCAGGAAGGAGAGAGCAATGAATGCTGGTGCTCAGCTCACTCATTTCCTTCAGCTCATTACTGCAGCCCAGGGAATGGTACCTCCCACAGCTAAGGTAGGTCTTCCCATCTTAATTAACATAATCTAAATAATCCCTACAGGCATACCCAGAGGCTTGTCTCCTAGGGGATTCTAGATCCTGTCAAGTTGACAATCAGTGTTAATCATGACATTACCTCAACCATGATGATCCCAAGTCTAACAGGAAAACCACACCCACCCAGATGACATAGTCAGCCACCTTTCTGCTCTTATGATGCCACAATTCTGCACTCAAACCAACCAATGAGTCTCTCTCTGAGAAGCTCATACATGCAGTGTAAGTCTGCATTGTCATCTTTGACTTCTGTGTGACAACTCTTTAGACATTCCCTGTAACAAAATGTCCTTAAAATCAAAGTTCATTTAATGAATTTGTAATAAATAAAAATAAGCAGGCAGATAGACTTAGGTTTGCTGATCCCTTTCCTGGCTTCGAAAGTTTCCTGGCTCTAGGTAAAAGTTTCCTGGCTCGACGCCTGGTGTGTGGCATATGTTCAGTACTTGAGGGGTAGCAATTGGGGTGGAATGGGGCATCTAAATTTCAGTATCTAGTTCAGCAGGAAGAAATAATAAGTGGAAGACACCAAAGGACTTCAGTCAGATCTCAAGATCTGCTCCAGAAGTAGACTTCCCAGAATCCCTGGGACGAGCATGCACAAGTCTCTGGAGGTTGCCTCATGACCTTCTCTGTCTGTCTAGACTTCAGAACAAATGGTCCTCATTCCTGACAGATTTAAGGGAAGAATGGAAAGCAAGTCAGATGGCTCTGAAGTTCCCTCTAGCACCATGACAGGAAGAAAAGATTGGGCAAGAACTATATTTCAGACTCCAGAAAATGAATCGTCTTTTTAGACAAGGAAATGGGACATTCCAGATGTTCATACCAGAAAACCAAGGCATCGAAAGCTAGTGAAAACTCAGGATGAAATGAAACTCTCCATGGCTCTGTTGAAGCAGCTGATGTTCCCCATACTTGCCCATGTCTCTCAGCTCCCTGGTGCCTGGCATGTTTGTTTTCGATTCTGTCTGTGTTTTCACAGCTGCTTCAGTGAGCACTTTATGCTGAAGCAGTACAGACATCTCCCGCAAAGAGACAGGTTATGATTAAGGACTTCGTCCACATTTTTAGTCAGTTCCTGGTTTTCTCAGCCTGGCTCAGGTAATTTCAAACTATGTTTTTTTCATCCAGTCCTCAAAACAACCTCTTTGGAGAGTTAGATAATAAGGTTCCAAGCAGGTCATGCGGGGGTCTGTCAGCTGCCTCCTGTGTTCAGCACATTATACAATTTTTGACTCTATGGAAACTGAGAAGTGGAACATAATGTTATGTATTGGAAGTGTCATGAAGAAAAAAATGGGCTTCTAGAAAGCCCTGCTTAGGGCTTCAAGACTATAGTTGGATCTGATTCTCAGCTAAAATGCCCTCCAGAAAAAAAGAATACTTTTTCATATGATCTATCTGAGATTAAGAAATTAAGATGGGCATGGTGGCACACGCCTTTAATCCCAGCACGCAGGAGGCAGAGGCAGGGGCATCTCTGATTTTGAGGCCAGCCTGGTCTACAGAGACAGCCAGAGTTATGCAGAGAAACCCTGTCTCGGGGGCGGCTGGAGGAGAAAGAAAAAGAGAAATCAAACAGCTAGAAGATTTTAAGTTTTTTCACCACAAAGAATACAAGTTTGAGGAGATTAATATGTTTCACTAGATTTGAATTGTATAATGAACATTACAAGGCACCCTTCATTGGTATGTACACCTTTTGTGATTTAGTGTTTCCTGTGTAGTGAGGCAGGAGACTGATGGCACTTACTTCTGTACTCCCTTGCAGTCTTATTTTTTAATTAATAATTTTTGATAAGGCCTCATGTAGCCCAAGTTGGCCTGAAACTTCATATATAGTTGAGGATGACCTTCAAACCCCCAATCTGCCCACCTCTACTTACTAAATGCTGGAATTACAAGTGAGCTCTACCCCATTCAGTTTACAGAGTACAAAGAATCCAACCTGGATTCTGTGTGCGCTGGGCAAGCTCTCTACCAACTGAAATACATCCCTAGCTCAAGAGTGATTTAAACAAATTGGTGTGTGTATGTCACAGGTGTGGAGGTCAGAGGACAACCTTTCGAAGTCCCTTCACACCTTCCACTGTTATGTGGGCTCCAGGTATCATACTCAGGTGACCAAGCTTGTATAGCAATCAACTTTACTTTCTGGATCTTCTATTGGTTCTGAGAATGATCATTTTTAAGCCACCCCATGTTGGTCACATTCTAGCATAACTTCATGCTATTTAATGCTATTTTTCTAGATGCAATAAGAGAGACTCGCCTCTTTATAGACGTCTCTCTATAACATGATAAAGTTCTATTTGTGATTTATCCAAAATCTGCATAAGAAATTATAGCTCTATTTGCCAAAGGAACAAAATTAATGACATTTCAAACCTGTAGCTGGAGATGGTGTCTAATGAAGAAAGAGGAACACTTGTTGGGTGCCAGGTCTCCATGGATGTAGTTGCTATGCTGTGTCTTCATGGCAACTCTTTCAGGTGATAAGTGAGAAATTGAGGTTCAGAAGTGATCCACTCCAGGTCATGGCTGCCCAGAGCAGTGTGATCCAAGACTGTCCTCTGACCCCACTGTTAACTGCCATTCTGCACTTGCGTGTGTGCTCTCTGCGTATTGTTGGCCATGGTCCGTGCATTCAGCAAAGCTAAACTGGCATCTTAAGACTTAAAATTATATTTATGATTTTACTGGGGGGGGGACAGCTCATGTGCCTTCATATACGTGTAGAGGTCAGAGAACAACCTTTGTGAATTGTTTCTCTCCTTCTGCCTTGTGGGTCCTAGGCTTGGAGGTAGTGCCTTTACCCTCTAAACCATCTTGCTAGCCCTAAATTGGCATCTTAGAAGACTTTGCCCTTTATCACATTTTTAAGCCATTTTTTGGTCAACCTATTGTTTCTTTTGTGGTGCCGTGAATGGAACCCAGGGTAGCATGCTTGCTAAGTGAGTGTTCTACCACTAGGCCATACTCCAGACTAGTAGCTACACTTTAAATAGCAACATCCTAAGAAAGCATGAAGGCAAATACTATTTTATTATCATTAGTTCATCTTTTAAATTTTTTTAGAGAGGTTCTCCTGTGTCCCAGGCTGCCCTTGAACTCACTGTGTAGTCAAAGATGATCCTCCTGCCTTCACCTACCAAGTGCTAGGATTAAAAGCCTGCACAACCATGCCTTGTTTATGTGGTGCTGGGTATTAAACACAAAACCTTCAGCATGTTAGGCAAGAGCTCTGTCAACTGAGGTATGTTTTAGTCCTTAAACTGTTTTTAGAATTCTACAAAGTCTAAAGCAGTGGTTCTCAGCTGAGCACAGTTGGTTGTCCAAGACCATTTGGTACCATCTGGTGATATTGGCAGTTAGTGGTGGAAATCTGGGAATACATTACAGTGCCAAGATAGCCTCCACCACAGAATGATGTGGCCCCAAGTGTCAGCAATACTGCAGTTGGAAACTGTTCTTTTGAAGAGATCATATTCTCAGTGATGCAGCACAGACTAACACAAATGCCCCCTCTTTGGTCAGAGTCATCTTGACCCAGCCTGTTGGTACCACATAGTTTATAGTGGTAAAACTTGGCGGATGCCGTGAATAGATACCTTCAATTGATTTAGAGTGAGAGCATATATTAACTACAGTCTAAGTAAACACAGCTAATTAAGTTAAAAGGAAACCAGTCTGGGCAGCATGAGATCTACAGAGAGACCTATGTATATCGTAGAGATCTTTGAGTATCTTTGGGAAGGGTGGATGCCTACTCCTTACAGAATGTGCATGTAGTGAACTGACCCGACTCTGCATCCATCAGTGCTGTTACTGGAGTGGTATGTGAGTGAGTGCAGCTGGACATTTTTGGAACAAGTTTAGGACATTCCTTGGACTCTTGACTATGACTTGCAGCTGGGTAACAAAGTGGTGCAGTATTATGATCTGCAGACCTCAGATTCTCTGCAAGGATAGAAATGTCCCAGAATTCTCTGTGGAAGAGTTTTCTCTTCCAGGAAACAACAAATACAGACTGATACACAGAAGTTCGTATGCTTGTTAACAAACCACTCTTGTTCCCTAGGACATACATATGACAGCATCTGGATTTTTCCATGCAGTGATAGAATCACTTTGTGGTTGAATCATTTAAAACTACAACAGCTACACGACATTGGAGTAGATTATCTGAAAATGGGCTGCTTGAAAGCTTTCTTCTGTTAAGTGTCATTTTCAGGATGCATTAAGAACAATTTAAGGGGCTAGGGCTGTAGCTCAGCAGGTACAGTTTTCATAGCATGCATGAAACCCTGAGTTTCAACCCAGCATCATCAAAAGCTAGGCATTGTGGCACACACCTATAATCCTAGTACTTGGAACGTAGTTGTGTAGAGAGGATCAGAAGTTCAAAGTCATCCTCAGCTATACAGTAAATCCAAGAACAGCCTGGACTACATGAAACCATGTCTCAAACCAAAACAAAAAACAACAAAAGAAATTTAATATGCTATAACTTTCTCCTGAAATATATTTGTAAGTTACCTATAGTACAGACACTGGAGGACAATGCAATAATAAACCATTGCCAGCTAGAAAGTACCAATCTATTTGTGGAAATAAGTGTTGAATCATTTAAGATGTCTTTAATGCTGGGCAGTGGTGATACACGCCTTTGATCCCAGCATTCAAGAGGCAGAGGCAGACAAATCTCTGGGTTTGAGGCCAGCCTGGTCTACAGAGTAAGTTCCAGGACAGCTAGGGCTATGCAGAGAAACCCTGTTTTGGGGAAAAAAAAACAAAAACCTTGTTGACTGTGACACCCATAGCTGGTGAGGCCATGGACCCTAGAAGAAACCCTATTGCTACCGCTTTCCTAAACCAGTGTGATTTCTAGCTGCCTTTTAAGTACTTATCCTTATAGCCACAGATAAATGTAGGTCTCATCCCTCATCTGAGAAGCTTCCCTTTGCAGTAGATAGAGAGCATTACAGAAATCCACAGCTGATCAAAATGCAGAAAACAACAGAGCATGAGCTGCCCAGAACCAATGGATGTAGCTATAATATAACACTTGCACTCAAGGCTCAGGGAGCATCACAGAAGGGGGCAGAAAGACTGTAAGAGCCAGAAGCCAAGGACATCTGCTGTGAGACAGTGTCTCTTACATATGGCAGGAAAACTGCACCTATGAAATATCAACAATACAGTCACCTAAACAAGACCGGAACAATGCCAGTGCCAATGCCAATCGATATGCCAACACAGATCAGGGCAATCTTACAAGTCTGTGCCCTTAGATGAAGAGCTACAGGCAGAACTAACAGCTCAACTTTTATATGGATGTAGAGGGAGACTCAATCTTCTCCAGGGACAGGCCACCCCAATAAATTATCTAATCCCAAGTGTGTAGTTAAAGTTTTCCTGTATCTCAGCCTGTCAGTGGTCAGGACAATTCTCTCTTACCCATCAGTCTTGCAGCCACTAGGACCCAAGTAAACACACAGAGGCTTATATTATTTATGAACTGTATGGCCATTTGTTCAAGTTTATTACTGACTAGCTCTTACACTTAAATTAACCCATAATTTTTATTTATGTTTAGCCACATGGCTTGGTATCTTTTTCCAGTTCTGCCTTAACATCTTGTTTCTCCTGGCAGCAGCTGGCACTGTTTCTTGACTCAATCCTCCTGTTCCCAGAATTTTCCTCTCTCTTTGTCCCACCTATACTCTCTGTTTGGCTACTGGCCAATCAGCCTTTTATTCATCAATCAATCAGAGTAACACATTCACAGCATCCAGAGCTGTATCCACAGCACAAGTGGTCAACACTAAATGCATATACATATGAGCAACACTAAATGGACACAGCAGGAGATATTTGTGTATGTGTGTGTGAAACAATAAATAATTTATATATAGTAATTTATACATAGCAGGTCATAAATTTGAGTGGAGAGGGGTTACAGGGAGGAGGAGGAGGAGGATAGAAATAATGTAAATACAGTACTCATGTGTGATGTTCTTAAAAAATTAAATTTAAAAGGCTAATTCTGTCAAGTGACCATATAAAAGTCTAGCCAAACAGTGCATACCTGTAACCTCAGCCCTGGGAGGTCACAAGCAAACATATCTGGAGGCTCACTGGCCAGCCAGCCTAGCCAAAATGGTGAGCTCCAGTTTTGTGAATAAATATAAGGTAGAGAAGACATCCCGAAGTCAGCATCTGCCCTACATAGGAAAATGGGAAAGAACATGTATACACACACACACACACACACACAAAATGGTACATACTTTTTAAAAATAGATAAGAAATAGAACACTTAAGATTTGGGCTAAGCATGTTCTGTTCTGTTACAAGATAAAATAAAATAAAACAAAACAAAAATCTCCTAACCATTGATTCTATCATGTGAAATAAATGTTTCCTATTTTTTCTCCTGCAAGTAAAGTCAAATTGATTAGTTGAACCAACACAGTTGCCCTCATTTAATTTTTAAAACTCTAGACCGCCCTAGCTTGTACTTATCTCTTTATAATTTCTTTTAGAGCAAACCATGTCAAACTGGGAGTATACAACCATTGTCTACCTAGGAAACCACCTAGGATTTCCTATGGCCCACTGTACTATTTAACACTGTGTTTTCATTTTTTGGTTAAAACTAGCTTTCAGAGAATGAGGTGAACAGCCGGTTTTGTCTGTTGTAGTCTTCATCTCTACATAGTTACCATGTCTCTCTCCCTTATGAAAAGGGCACCTTTACCAAGATTCCAGCAAGGCTGGCTCTTCTCATTGTCTTCAATTTTTAAGATAAATTAATTTAATGTATATTTTATGGTTATTTAATTTTTTCATAAGCATCATTTCAAAGTTTTTCTTGTTTCATTTTGTTCTGTTTGAGACTCGGTCTCTTTCTATGAGCCAGGCTTGCCTGGAATTCACTATGTAGCCCAGGCTGGCCTTGAATTCATGGCACTCTCCCTGACTCAGCCTCCCAAGTGTTGATTATAGGTGTGAACCTCCATGCCCAGTTCCGGGTTACTTATTAAATTCTGACTTCTAATATTTTTTAAAACCCTACTTGTATCCCAGCTCTTCTGTCCCATTAGCCACATATGGCACGATATTGGCAGATATTTCTTCTGGAGAAGTGGGGTTTGTGAGGTCTGGAAAATCTTTTTCCTTACTAGTCACTTTCCAGAAGGAGTTGTTAGCAATTGGCTATGATTTTTTTTCCTTCCACAATGATAATCTGTTGGGTTGTGCCCCTCCCCCAGTTTTAGATCCATTCCAAAATACACATGGATTTGACCCAGGAATTTTGCTAAAAGAATATTATCCCTCTCCAGGGAAATGAAAGCTGCCTATTTCAACACAAGTTTAGAACTCCTTAAATCAACTATAAATGAAGAAAAAAATAAGTACCAGAGCATTATGCTCTGGGGGAAATTGGACTCATTCGTTTTCCTGTGGCTTTTGCCAATGTCATACAGAGAGGCAGGATCATAGCAGGAGGTGCTGAAGAGCTAATTGTCGCCCCCTGGGCTGTCGTGATTATGTGGGTAAATTCAGAAGCCCTAAAGAAGGCAAAACATCAGCCAAGAGGCCCCAGTAGACACTGTCAAATTAATATCTCCCCCATGATGAAAAGGAAACCCCAAGTGAAAATATTTACGTGGCAAGGAATGGCAGGCTCATTCTCATCAAAAGGATGTAACGGTTCAGGGAAAATAGTGAGTGTGACTTATTTTATTGTCATTTCTATTTCCTAGGGCTGAGCAGTTGTCAGAGAGGAGAGGGAGAGGGAGCATGTGGGGTGCCTACTTTGGTTCACTGTGTACACAATCCCCCCATTTTTGAGCAAATCTTTGTTTTATCCTTCAAATAGATTCACAGCAGCACACTCCTTTATTCCAGGTGCCAAAGATAAAAGTGAGGTGTTTCTGTAGCTAAGTGCCCTCCCTGCCCTGTTTGGAACCAACCTCAGATCTGCTGAATTCTCTTTTTAAAAGTTAGGTACATTTATTTATTCATGAGTGTGTGTTCACGTGTGTGCACGTGTGCATGTCACAGCAAATGTGTGGAGCTCGGAATACAATTCAGGTCTGTAACTTTTAGTGAACATCCCACCAAATCCAGGTGTGTAGCTTAAGGATGAAGTCTTGTTATAAAATGACTACCTCATACCAGAGTTTGGTAAACTGTGACCCATGGACCCATAATTTTGCCTACCATCAGTTTCTGAACAGTCTGTAAACTAAAAATGATTTTTACCTTTTTAAATGGTTGAAAAAAAAAGTAAAAGGGCTAATGGGATCGGTAAAGGCCCTTGCCACCAAGCCCGATAACCCAGGTTTTAGCACCAGGACCCACATCATAGAAGGAGAAAAACAACCACCAAAAGTCATACTATAGCCTCCACAAGCACACTATGGCGCGTGCCTGTACCCCTACACACACACACACACACACACACACACACACACACACACACGCGCGCGCAAAATAAATATATAAACATAATGAAAAAGTTCAAAAGAAATATAAAAGAATATTTATGAAGAATAAATTATAAGAAATTCAAAGCCCTATGTCCATAATAAAGTTTTATTCCAACACAGGTCTCTTGTTTTCATGAATTCAGGCTTTTTTATTTTTTTATAGAATCTTTCAGATCTCTCTATATTGACTGGTCTGGCCTTGAACTCATGAGCTGAAGTGACCATCCTATTTCCGCCTTCTAAGTAGTTGGAGCTACACATGCCACCATGCCTGGCCAGGTCCATTTGTTTGCGTATTGCCTATCTTTGGCTGTGGTTTTGTCAAAATGAGAAAGTTGACTCTTTGTGATACAGGCCACCTGTCGCTCACAAAATCCTAGCATCTTCACTATCTGGCCCTTTATGGAAGCAGTTTGCTGGTCCCTGAGTTAACTGATCCAGGTTGCGACTGCTTTGTGTCTTATTAGATAACTCTCCAAAGGCAATCACAAGGTAACATTTCTTGTAGGTAACTGGCTATTGACTGTGATGAAATGTAACCGCTTGCTCTGAACAAGGCCAAGTGAAAACATGACTACAACTTCAGCCTTGAGTTATTCAATTGTGTGTGTGTGTGTGTGTGTGTGTGTCTGTGTGTATGTATGTGTGTGCAAGTATGAATGCGTATGTGTATGTGCACATAGGAAGGTTAGAGGTCTACCTCCAGTGTTGTTCCTTAGAAGCTGCCCATCTTGGCTTTAAAAAATAACTTATTTACTGTTTATGTTCATATGTGTGAATGTGTGGTGTGTATGCAGGTGTGTGTGGGCTCGGGTACCTGCATGAATGAGTATGGAGTCCATAGAAAGACAACAGGTGTCCTGCTCTATCACTTACTCCTTTGAGACTATATTTACCACTGAAATGGAGTTGTGTTGGTGGCCAGCAAGCCCCAGGGATCACCCTGTCTCTGTTCCCCACAGCACTGGGGTTATAGGCCTAGGTGGCCAGCTTCTTTTATGTGGGTTCTGGGAACAGAACTCAGCTAAGATTGACCTCAGTTTCTCATGCTTGCAAGGCAAGCCCTTTATTGACTGAGCTTTCTCCCCAGCCTCTAATTTTTCAGTCTTAATACTGAATATCCCAGCCCTCCACCAACACACTCAGTATAAGCACGGTTAAACTTTGTCTCCTCTTGACCTACTATGACGGCATTGAGAGCTGCAAAAAAACGTGCCAAATTGGAATATTACCTCTTTCCTCCAGTGCTGTGGTCAATAAGAAGGTAGGACCTAGTGTTTGACAGGAAGAGGGTTTTTTTCCTCTTTGAGGGTTTAATATGCTCAGCCTTAAACTCAAGAGAATTAAGTGATTATTTCATTCTTCTATGCATCCTGAGAACTTCTGCAAGGTGGATGCCGTCTCTTACAGATCGTGGTGTCTCTGTCATGCATTAAAAGCCTTAAGTGTGATGTGGTTTGTTTGTTTAGTATCTATTTTCCCAGGAAATAGTAATTATTACTATGAAGATAGGGCCCCCTTATGTAGCCAAGGCTGACCTAGAACTCTCAATCCTTCCGCTTCAGCTTCCCAAGTGCTAAGATTATAGGCCTGTGCTACTATGGACTGGGCTCAGGGAACATTTCTTGATCACCTCTGTCTGCAGGGGTGGATAATACACATCTCTTGGCCAACCCTAGGGTGAGAACCCCTGATCAGAATAATGAGAACTATGGTTCCTGAGATGGTACTTTCCTTGGTAATGTTTTCACTCTTCTGGATCATGATGGGCAAATTGCACCCAGTATGTCACGTGCCTTTGTTATTGGAGGAAAGTATGCATTTCTGTGTGGAAAATCATTCTGTTTAAATCGCCATATTTGCATTGATTTGTCCGAATCTGCTGAGTGCAGTTGACTGCAGGCACAAAGAACAGTAACACAAGCCTGGGTGACTCTGTGACTAAAGATTTTGTTGTACGGAAGGAGTTTCCGAGAACAGGACTAAAAGGAAACTTTATTCTATATGTACTAGATAAACACTATTTACTTAGGCCCCAGATTTTGTCTGAAGCAGTGATTATTCCCAACTAGCTCCAAAACGTCAGACTGGGAGCAATCTTGGAAGGCCACCTGGCATACTGGGAGGGTATGTGGAATGTGCTCTCTAGTTCTTGAGAGATCTTAGTTACAAAGGATTCTGCTATGACTTGCCAAATGAGTCACCACATCCTCACAGAAACTTGAAGGCAGGATGAGGATGCTGAAGCTAGAGAACGGCTGTGTCTGCAGGGACATTCTTGAAACCCTTTTGGGACGCCATCTTCATGTAGCCGGGCCACTGCAGCCATTTTGAGCATCTGCCTTTGCTTCAGAAAATGGCTTCGAGAAAAAGAAATGATGTCTCTCATACCTGAGAGCTACGCTAGACGGCAGGCACAAATGTTCCTTTCCCTGCCCCGACAGGAAATGTTTCTTTGGTCCACAATTTGCTGCCCAGGTCTAGAGCACAGCCCCAGAAAGAAAAATGCGCAGTGCTTGGTAGGCAGAAATTTTTGCCCGTGGACATTCACAAGGCTGCATTGTGGAAACAGAAGCCGTTCAAATTGTTCATTGTTCGGAGGCCCCCTACTTTGGCAGCCAGAAGCGAATTCATTATGCGGTGATTGGCATAGTTTTCTTCTGTTTATTTCATGCCATGGGTACAGCAATGCTGAAACTTCTTGCTTGGCCTCTTACCTCTCCCCTCCAGCACCCCCTGCCCTGCTGCTCTCCAAAACCTGGCCGCAGGCTGAATTTTGCCTGCCTTCCTGAGGTCATATGCAATGGTTAGGTAGCTATATTTTCTCCAACTCCAAGGAAAACACACTTTGTTCTCACATCTGGGTGAGCTAGGCGGCCAGCAAATATTTATTAAGCACCCACGGAGTTCATAGCGTGTGTTGGGCTCCCCCCCCCATGGGGGACTGCAAGCTCAGACAAATGGTAAACACAGCACGTTTCACCAAAGTGTGGCCTCCTAAGCTTAAAAGGAAATTAAGAAGCCATCCTTTCACAGTTAGCAGTTGTTTTTATCCAAGTTGTTTTCTGTAGCTGGAAAGGAAGATTAGCATGTCTGTCATATTCTTCTTACGAATTCCAGAGCAGTTGTTTCTGCAGTGGTTATGTGCATTTGAGTCAGCTGGGGTCTGGTTCCGATTAGTATTCTGCAGTTTATAACTACTTTCCAGGTCCAACGGGAGGCTGCGGTGGATGGACTGGGTACCCCTATGCAGCTAGTGCTCCATCAATGGGGCTTGACCTTGGCATCAGGTGGGATCGCCTGGGGCCCTTTCAGAACTGCTCCTGGATCAGGAACTGGCTTAGCACGTGAAGGTGCTTGTTGCCAGGCCTGACAGCCTGAGTTCCATCCCAGGAACCCACACGGTAGAAGGCAAGAGCCAACTTCTTTCTGCAGGTTGTCCTCTGACACATAAGCGCACACACTAAATAAGTGCAATTCTTAAAAATATAAAGAACAACTCCTGGCCCAGCTCCACCCTCAGGGATTCTGTATTAATTAATTCTCTAAAGTAGTGATTTTCAACCTTCCTAATGCTGTGACCCTTTAATACAGTTCCTCATATTGTGGTGACCCCAACCATAAAATTATTTGTATTGCTACGTCATAACTGTTATGAATCATAATGTAAATATCTTAGGGGACCCGTGACTGCCCACAAAGAGGTTGAGACCCACAGGTTGGGAGCCACTGCTCTAGAGCTGGCCTGGGCAGAAGGTGGTTTAAAAATGCCGTAGGTTGGGTCTAGGAATGGAGCTAGATAATTGGTCCAAGGTTCAGCCCCCAGCACAATGTCAACAGGATGTGATGGCACACACCTGTAAACCTAAGAAGCAGGGATCCAAAAGTTCAAGATCATCCTTGGCTATATACCAAGTTTAAGGGCAGTTTAGCTACATGATACCCTGAGATGAAGGAGGAGGGGTGGGGGGAATCTTGTGATTTCTTGATCATTGATTGGTTGGACCATAAACCATAGGCTTCCCTGATTCTAATCTGGAAACACCAGGCTGTCCTGTCTTCACATTAGAGTCAAAATATTTGCTTCCTAGCACTTAGGGCGTGAAACCAACCTGGCTTTGCGTTACTGAGTGGTGCCCTTCCTCACCAAATTGTCACTTTCTGACAGCAGGGACTAAGTCTGCTTTATTTGTCACAGGATCCCTAGTACCCAGGAGCATTCCTGGGATTTAACAACTGTCCCACAAATATTTGCTGGCTGGATGAATCTGGTAGGGCATCTGTTAACCTCCTTAGGGACAGGAACTCACTTACCCATGCATTCATATTTAATATCTCTGACTTCCAGCCCTCTGGCTGTGGGATGAGTTGTGAAATGGGCAACTTGAGGTTCAGTACTGTTTTCGTGATGTTATTCTCTGGAGACCGGCATAGATTAGAATCACCTGGAGTGGTTTATGCCCATTAATGCCCAGGCTACAGGCTACAGATTCTCCTTCCATTGACCTGAGGGCCTACCAACCCTCCAGCCTTTATAAAGGAACCCAACAGATGCCAGGGCTTTGAACTGTCAGCTAGGTCTCTGCTTCCCAGAGCGAGGTCTCGGGACCAGCAGTTTCGGGAAGACTTCAGGGCTTCTCTGAGACAGACATCTGAGTCACAAGTCCAGCAGCCCGAAACTACTTCGCCAATGGCCTCAGGTGAATTGTTTGTGTGTTAAATCAGAGCAGCCTACAGCCCCCCTTTGTTGTTAAGGCTGCACTGTTTTAGTTGGCCCCGCGAGCTGGAGATCGGCTGGCTGCACCATGAAGGAAAATGTTGTGTATTTCTGGAGGCCACAGACGCCGGCAATGCAAAATTAAAAATAGTCCACAGAGAAAGAGGTATTGTTGCCATTTGAAGCAGTCATGATTCTATTTTCAATAATTGGCTTTGGAGACAAAAGGCAAAAAGCGGTTTTTTGTTTTGTTTTGTTTTGTTTTGTTTTAATTTTCCCTATTTCATTTCTAGTCTCAGCTTGTAACACCACCACCAAACAGATCAGGAGAAGAAAAGGGGTAAAGGGAGACCCCAAATAGATTAAACAAAATAACCTTAGCCTATGTAGAAGAAAAATAAGAAGCAAAACGCTACATCTTTTTCCTCCAGAGAATCAAACATATTTCCTGTTTGCTTTTACCAGAGGCCTGAACATAATGCTTCAGCGTATGCAGAGCTCCTGAACAAAGAATGTTCAAGAAATGGCCGAGAGGCTTGAGTTGGAACTGCCAAATATTGGCTCAGTTAGAAACCATGTGACAGATGAAGATCTTGATTTCATTTACCAGGGCAAAAGGCAGTGTGCACGTTTCTATCCTTTGTGGGTTCCCATGGAAAAAAAAAAAGGAGGGTAATTAATGTTACCCACAAAGAGTTTGTGCATGTACATTAGAAGATCTGTTAGGGCTGAGAATATTTTTCTAGTCCGACCTCGTAAGCAATGGCTTTCTTACAGCAAGTGGGCTTTACAGTAATCCCTGGCTGCTTACAGAAATATTTGAAGACTCTAGGGGGCAGAGACATGGCTTAAATCCCATCCTTGGCAACCATGCGAAAAGGCTGGGTGCAATGATATGAGTTTGTAATCTCGATGCTGGTAAGATGGAGCCTGGTGGATCCCTATGGTTCCCTTGCCTAGCAGCCAGCATAGCTTATTGTCGAACCCAGAGTCCCAATAGAAGACTCTCCCTCAATAAACAAGGTGGATTGCACCTAGGGAACGATACCGAGATTGACACCAGCACCCACCCACCCACACACAAACACCATGCACATACACCCACAGATATACACACAGAACAAAAATTAAAACCTGAGCGCAGTTTGCCGCTTTTCCTTAATGTTGATTCCCATCAGGAGATGATGGGAGATGTTTTTACAGTCACCGAAACATGGCCTCTGAGTGTTGAAAGGGGTCATGGAATTCAGTGCCACCCCATCTGTTTTCCTGCCCCCGTCACTTGCATAAAATATAAAGGCTGCCTGTAGCATCAGCTGCCTGATCCGGGGCTGTAAGCCGGGTGGGACACAGCAGAATCACAGGAAGGCTTGAAAAGAGATCACTTTGGAGCAAAACCACTGCAGCCAACTGCTGGCTCTCAGCTAGGCTGTCAGTGGGGTGCGCTGACTGTCCTCTGGTTGCACCCCGAGGGGCTCTGATTGATTGGACTTACGGGTAGAGCCGCAGCAGCAGCGACAGAATGCTTCCCCAAGTGATTCTAACGGCAGCTGGTGTTCAGACTTCCTCCTTACACACCACTGCCCTTCTCTCCTCCATTTTCAGTTCCTGGAGAAGCAAAGGAAGAAAGGATGGCAAGCTGGTGATGGAGAGTGCCTAGTGGCCTTCTGATACTCTCTTTAAAGCCCTGCTGTCTTCACAGCCACTGCGAGAGGGGTGTAACAGAGTTGGTGGTATGGCAGACATGGAGAAGAGTCGGCACTGTCCCTCTAGCAGCCTGGCCTCTGTCTTCCCTCTAGGTAGCCCCCAAGTCCCCAGGAAGGAGAAGCCCCAAAGACTGAACTCATTCCCCTGTGCCCATGTCATTAGATTTTCACCTCTACCCCAAATGAAAACACAAAAGCATCCTTCAGTGGCTGAACAGGCATGAGCCGGAGCACACTTGCTGGAAGATGAAGGCTATCATTCCTGGGGACACTTGTAGCCGAGCACCCAGCTCCACACCTTAAACAATAAGAGTGAAAACGTCTGTATTTTGACATCAGTTTCTTCAGTAATAATAGCTTGGGTAGAGACTGAAGGGAGGGAGAGGGAGCTGGGTTCCATGTCGAGAGCTTGGTGAAGGAGTGATGTCACCGGGAGAGTGAGCCCTGAGAGTAGTGTGATGCCTTCTCATGTAGGCAAAAACAGGAAATGTAAGAGGCCTGGAATGACAGGATTATATAGGGATGCTATCCGTTCCTGGCCCTGTAATGTCAACAGTGCTGGGAACTTATAAATAGTGCCTATGTGTGAAAGCATTTTTCACATGCTCCAGCAATGCAGCTATATCCTGATACATAGTCTACTGTAAACATAAAGATGGAGGAATGTACTAGTCACAGGCAATGTTTACACATTTCTCTGGAGAAAAATGATGTGGACTACAAAGAGATCAATTTAGCTCCTAAAGGCATTGGGTTAAATTAATCATTGATTAAATGTGGAACTTCAGGGTGAGCTTTTGCTTGCTAATTCATTAGCTGAAATTTGAATAAATTTGCCTCCTTGAATATGTTGAATACTAATTCAGCAAAATCTTTTTGGCTCATAACCCAGAAATCAAGAAACATTTTATGCTCATGAGTCAGAAAATCAGGAGACTGGCGTGGAGAGCAAGGTCAAGATTTCACCTCTGTTGCTGATTGAACAAATTACAAATGCAGTACAGATGTACACATGTAAATTCTTTTGTTTTGTATTCATTTTCTGTTCGGTTTTGGTTTTCAAAAAACTCATGTGTTTGTGTGCGTAGGGTTTGGGTTTTGTTTCTGTTGGGGGACAAAGTCTCCTTTAGCCCAGGCTTGCCTCGTCCTCCTGAGTTCACAGGTGTGTGCCATCACACTCAGCTCAAAAAGCTCAGCTATCACATTTGAAAGCAGAGCGGGTGAAAAACTAAAACCACTCCAAACTCAAGTAAAGAATCAGGTTGGACTTTTGAGTATAAGGCCAACCTCTTCTCTTTTGGTTCATTGTAGTCAGCCAAACACCCTGACCGTACTGAAGGGAATGAAGGTTTTGGACCCATAATTGTACATATTTATGAGTACAGTGATATCTTGACAGAGGTTTATAGTGTGTAGTGATCTAATCAAGGTAGTTAGCATGTCTACCACCTCACAGGCAGTTTTAGTGTCTTTGTGTTGTGAACATTCAAAATCCTTCCACCTAGCTTTGAAATTTCCTTTGAAATTTCCAAGAAATTAAATATATTTGTCCTATTGTGTTATAGACAGGTTTCTGTCATCTTGACACAAACTGGTGTCACCCAAGAAGAGGAACCCTCAATGAAGGAATTGCCCTCATCAGATTGGCCCAAGTACATACCTGTGGGGCATGTTCTTGATTAATGATTAGTGTGGGAGTGCCCAGCCCACTGTGAATGGTGCCCTTCTGAGGCCAGTACTCCTGGGCTGTGCAAGAAAACTGGCTGATCAATCATGAAGAGCAAGCCAGTAAGCAGCATTCCTCTGTGGTTCCGATTCAGTTCCTGCTTCTGAGCTCCTACCTTAAGTTCCTGCTCTAGCTTGCGCTTGATGATGGCCCTTGTAGTGTGAGATGATTCAGACCCCTTCCTTCCCCAGGTTACTTTTGATCGTGGCGTGGATCACAGTAATAGAAAGCAAACTAGAACAGCCATTGAGCTTTAACTTCTAGACATCTGGGTGTTGTCTTCTGTTTGCTTGCTTTTTGCTCTGTTTCTTCTCAGTGATGTTGGCCGAACTCAGTGCCTCCCTACATGGAATGCAGGCCTGGACATTTATTTGAACATTAAAGAGTTCCTTTTTTTTTCTAAGCAAGTGCTCTGCCACTGAGTTACACCTCTCTCCCAAGCATTCCTTTTTCTAAGGTAGCAAGTGGCAAGCAGGATAACTGATGGGCTCTTTGGCACTTGTGTTAGTGAATATGTTAGTTTGGGATAAAAGTCAGTGAACTGTCATATTTTGATGATGCCATATTTTAATGAGCCAATCTCCCACGTGTACTTGATGACAGTGAACTTACGTATGCTTTACCGACTAGTAAGAAAAACGGTACAGGAACTAGAGAGGTGGCTCAATGGTGAAGCGCTCTTGCTGCTCCCATAGAGGACCTGTATTTGCTTCCCTAGCATCCATGTCTGGTGCCTCACAACCACATGCAATTCCAGCCCCAGAGGAGACCAACACCCTCTTCTGGATTCCTTGGGTACCTGGACACATGTAGTGTACATAAATATATTCACATACACATAAACATAAAATGAAAAAATAAAGTTATTTTTTTCTACATGAAGGCTCTTTGGTTCTCAGCATCCACACAGGTGGGTCACAACCGCCTGTGAATCCAGTTGCAGGAGATCTGATACCCTCTTCTGGCCTCCCCAGACACTGCATTCATATGCACTGACTGCACTCATGTGCACAAATCTCCCACTCCCACATGCATATATACACATAATTTTAAAATGTTTTAAGTGGTACAAATAGGTTTTTAAATACCCTGTTCTGGGAACTCAAAGCCAGAGAACTAGACTCCTTCCTAAACAAATTACTCAATGTCTCCTTAAGTGAGATGACACCAAGGATATATACATGTTCGACAGATGTTGCTTTCCCCCACCCCACCCCTGCCCCCCTTCTCTCCATTTCCTTCTCCCATAAAGATTTCAGGGCAGACCAAATGTTTTCCAGGATCATGTCATCTAAGTCTTTCTCCTACTTGGATCCTTTCATGTTTTGAATGCTATGCAGGCAAGACGTTGTATATTTTCTTCTGTCATTAATTTATAACTTTCTTTCTCATTTAGAGTCTTTGGCCAGGAATGCAACCTCAGTTATCTAATGTCTATGGAGAAAATTTAGCCTACTTCATGATATGATGTATTATAGTTTATAGCTCTCAGGAGGGAAAAATGAGACAATATAGAGACACCATTTCTTTCTTCCTTTCTATCTTTCTTTCTTCCTTTTCTTTCTTTTTTTTTTTTTTTGAGACAGGGTTTCTCTATGTAGCTCTGGCTGCCCTAGAACTCACTCTGTAGCCCAGGCTGGCCTCAAACTCAAAGAAATCCACCTGCCTCTGCCTCCCATGTGCTGGGATTAAAGGCGTGCACCACCACCACCGCCTGACTAGAGATACCATTACTTACACTGTATTTCGCAGATCTTGGTGGGGGGCACATACTCTCACATTCATGTACACATGTACCTAGAGGCTGACTACTGATATCTTCCTCAGTCAATCTTCACCTTATTTTCTGAGACAGGATCTCTCACTGAACCTGAAGCTCACCTATTTGGCTGTACTGGCTAGCCAGCAAGTCTCTCCTTCCCCAGAACTTGGATTACAGGTACCCAGCTTTTTATACGAGTTCTAAGGACAAAATGCAGCTCCTCGTACTTGCATGAAAGGCACTTTATTGACCAAGCAATCTCTTCAGCCCCAGCTCCCAGATATTTAATGGCAGTAAGTAGAGACAAGGTCAAATCTATAGACTCTTGAGAGTTGGGGGTTTGCAGTGTCTCTTGGCAGACCCTTAAAAGTATTTCCCTGGGTTTCAGAACAGTGCGGAATTCTATTCAGGCAACTGAGTGTTTTCTGCTTGAAACCGGTGAAAGACGGAACATTAGAGTGTTTAGTTTTGTACATTGGACAAGTTAAAGAAAGCATGGTGAACTTACTTGACATTCAGTATCAAGAGGACTCTGTGGCTGGAGAAATGACAAGTTGAGTAAAGTGCTTATGAACACAAGCAGGAGGGACCTTCCTCCAGATTCCCAGAACTTACATAATCAACTGGGCATGGTTGCATGTGCCTGTGATCCCAGCACTTGGGAGGTGGTGGCAGGAGGATCAGAAATACAAAGCCATCCTCCACTACATAGTGAGTTCAAGGCCAGCCTGGAATGCACAAGACCCTGTCTCAAAACTGAAATAATAATAATAATAATAATAATAATAATAAAAAGCTTCCCTGGCACAATGACTTGGTTCCCAGCCTTGCAGATTTTGGGGGTTTTGTTGCTATTGTTTTGCTTTGTTTTATTATGTATACAGTGTTCTGGCTGCGTGTTTGCCTGCACAGCAGAAGAGGGCACCAGATCTCATTACAAATGGCTGTTATCCACCATGTGGTTGCTGGGAATTGAACTCAGGACCTCTAGAAGAGCAGCCAGTGCTTTTAACCTCTGAGCCATCTCTCCAGCCCCAGCCTCCCTGATTTTGTTCCAGCCACTCCTGAGCTCTGCTCTGTTCACTCTCTGACACCTTATTAGGTGCTCTAATGAAACTAAGGCAGGTTTGCTGTCACCTTTCCATGCCCCTGGAGACAACCTTGGGATTCTGTTACATTGGCTTTCTTGAATACCTCAATGGGCTGTTCAAAATCTAAAAGGAGCTTCCTTCTAGGAGAGCAGTGTGCCAAAGAGACAAACCAGTCAAAAGCAGCTCTGGCTGGTGGGTGTTTCCTTTAGCTTCCTGGAGACTAGGGGAGGGGTTCTTTTAGGGGAGGGTATAGAGGAAGTGTCCTCTCCTGCCCTGTGACCCAGGCCTTTTGGTGACATTGAAATGCACAGCTGGAACTTTGGGACCCAAAGAATGGTCTTGCCTGTGCACAAACATGAGCTCCAACCAACTTTCCAATTTAGGAGTAGGGATAGTGTTCTGAAATTACCCCAGGGGCTTGTCCATTATTCCAAAGGGGTGAGACAACATCATGGCATGTGATGATGTCACTTCCAATGCTGCCAGACAACGGCCACACTCAATGTCGGATATACAGCACTCTATCGTGGCCACTGAATTCCCTTGGGAACAACTCATCTCTTGTTCACTGTCACCAGTGGTTTTAGGTGAATATTCTGTGACTTGAGCTTGCACAAGCCGGCAGAAGATTCCCGCTGCCTCTAGAGTCAGCCCATAGGCCATCTTGACAAACAGTAGATTGTTCCAGATTACCCCAGAACATCTGTCTGGATCCATCTCTGTCCAACCACATTTCATTTCTGTGTATGTCCACATGCGTGCATGTGCCTGCATCTACTCACATGTGTGCATGCAGAAGCCAGAGGATAACTGTCAGTGTTGTTCTTTAGGTGCTGTCTGCCTTGTTTATTAAGACAAGGACTCTCACTGGTCTGGAACTCACCAAGTAGGCTACGTTGGTTTGCTAGCAAGCACCGTAGATCCTCCTGTCTCCCCCTCCCCAGTGCTGAGATTACAAGCATGCACTTTAAAAAAAAAAAAAAAACATGAGTTCTGAAGCCTCATGCTTACCTTACAAGTACTTTACTGACTGACTGAACCATCTGTAGTTCTGTGAATGCTGCTTATTCAGCTATCTCTTATTGGACAGACTCTGACATGTGCCTTCTCGTGTCTCCATCTGAGTCAGCCCTGATCCTTTGGGCTTGCATGATGTTTTGATGCTTTTCTGGCTGCACTCGGCCATCAGCTTCTCAAGGACGAAGATGGGTACCAGTTCTCTGTGCTCAAAGGCGCTTGTTGCTATTTTTGTCTTTCTATTGTTGGGCTATTCTAGTAACAACTGGAAATTGCAAAAATAGTCTGTGGGGGCTGGGGGTGTAGCTCAGCAATAGAGCAAGCTCCCAAATTCAAAAGTTGTATCCCCCAGAACCTTCAGAATGTGTTACATGCACTCAGTGTTCTGTGAGTCTTCGTCAAATCTAATTAACCAAGGAATATAACATTTGTAGTCTTTCTTTTCCCCAATTCTTAAGTTGTTCTCCTTAAACCCCAGAGAAGTATAGCCTTTTTCTTTATGAAGATGTTTTATTTCATTCTTAGACAGGAGTCTCATTCTTTATTTCTATCTGTTTACAAGCCATTAAAACAAAGATTTTGACTGTCGCACAATATCTTCCTTAATCTCGCTCTTTTTAAATAAGAATAGCATTAATATATCTGTTGTAAGTTGTTGGCAGCTTACGTTGAGATGTGTCTTTTTGCACAATATGCGCTATTGAGTAGTCTCATGGTTGTTGCTCAGGGTAAGAAAAGATGACATGGTGAGCTTTGTTATTTAAAGCAGCCCGGTCTTTTAAATGCTGTGTTTAATTTTTAAAAGACAAAGTACAGCTTAATGAAATGAGAACTTGTTATTTTAGTGAGGGAAATTGTGAAGGATAGGATACCACAGAGACATTATTTAAACAAATGCATTTATTATGATTTTTATCTCATGTTTCTGAAACAAGACCTCACATAACCCAGCCTGGCGTCAAACTCCCTCTTCATCCTTCCTGCCTCTACTTCCCAAGTGCTAAAATTACAAGCATTCATCACAATGTTCAGCTTAGTAACTATGCTTTTAAATATGTTTGGGTTTTGGTCATTTATTAGGCAACAATGTAATAATGAAACCATCTGGATCTCTTAAGCATGTTTCCATGGCCCTTACATGGAATGAAGCATCTCTTTGTAATCTAAGTCATTTAATCTAGAACATGTGGCAGGCATTGTTCTAATTGGTCCATTTAATCCCGAGACTGCCTTATGAAGTAAATACCATCACACCTTTTTACAGGAAAAAAAAAAAAAAGAAGGGACTGGAGAGATGGCTCAGTGGTTAAGAGCACTGGCTGCTCTTGAGGAAGACCTGAGTTTGATTCCCAGTACCCAGAGTGTGGCTCATAGCCACCTGTAACTCCTGTTCCAGGGGATCTGATGCCCTCTTCTGACCTCCACAGGGACCAGGCAGGCATGTGGAAAATAGACATACATGCAGACAAAACATTCACACAACTTATTTTTAAATAAATAAAGATATAAAAACAGAAAAAATGAGATTATAGAACATAAAGTGGAACATTTCAAGGTGAAAAGTTCAGCTGTGTTTAGTAGTACATTGACAGTCTTGTACCACCCCAGTTCCAAGGCATTTTCATCACCCACAAAAGAAACACTGTCAGCACTCTTTATGGTTATTATTAAATTTATTCATTTATTTTACATCTCAACCTAAGTTTCCCCTCCCTTCTCTCCTCCCACTTCCTTCCCTTCCCTCCCCCTCCCCTCCCCCATCGATTCATTCTCTGTTTCTGTTCAAAAGGAGGAAGGCCTCATCTTAAGGTTAAGGAAACATATGGAGTGAACCATTCAATGAACTTCTATGCTTGAATGATGGAGTCCACATGGGAACCTGCACCACCCTGAACCACTTTAAAAACATCAAGCTTGCAGTACAAAATTGGCTCAATGATTACCAGCACTGGCTGCTCTTCCAGGGGACCCAGGGTTCAGTTCCCAGCACTCACATGGTGGCTCACAACTGTATGTAACTCTAGTTCCAGGGTATCAGATACCCTCATCTGGCCTCCAAGGGTACCAGGCATGCTTGTGGTGCACAGTCATACATGTAGGCAAAACACTTATACACATAACATTTTAAACAATTAAAGACCATTACACTCAAATCTGAGTTATCTCTTGTGTCTCAGCTAGTAGCAGAAAAGCACTTGACTTCATCATTGTCAGTGAAAGGCAGGTGATGTATCTTGTGGCTGCTAACACCTCAGAGTGACAAATTTCTTATGCTATTTCCATGAGGAAATCAGGCAAACCTTTTTCTCCTTTTGATTTCCTTCAGACCTTCATTCTGCAAACATCATATGGGGTGGTAATTCTCCAGTTCCTGATGTTTTGTCTCTACATCTGTCTCCATTAGGACTTTACCATGCATGTTTCTGAAGGTTTCGGTACCTTCACTATGGCTGAGGCTGAGTCAGTGTGGAAGAGTCCTAAAGGAGTGTGTGCTCTGAGTCATATGAGCTGAGGGCACTTGCTTGCCTTACCTGACTTCGGTTTTATCCTGGACTTCTTACCAGGGTCATATCAGTCGTTACTTCTCCTTCCATCCCTCTCTTCTCTCTGTTGACTCCTAGGATCCTTTTTACTTCTGATTTTTTGTTCTGTTTCTCACTTACTTGAGTCCTCTCTGACATTCCCCCTGCTCTACTAACACCCTAAATGTGGACAATCTTCATTTACCTTCCTGTTTGCCTTTCTCTACAGATCTCCCACACCCACTCTTGGATCTTCCCATCCAATCTGCATTTCCTTGTTGTTGTATTGATGGCTTCCAAACCCACAATTCTAGCCCTGTTTTCTTTTTCACCCTCAGCCTAGGTAGCCATGCATCCTGGTTAGCCTGTAAATTCAAATTTATTTTGTTCATTTGAAATCATTATTGAAAACATCCCTATGACTCTCAAAAGTGACATATAGTGAGCTGGAGAGATGGCTCAGCAATTAAGAACACTTTATAATGTTCTTGCAGAAGACCTAGGCTCAGTTCCCAGTGCCCACATTGGTAGTACACAACCATCTGTAATTCCAGTTCCAGGGAATCTGATGCCCTCTTCTGACCTACCCAGGCACCGAATGCAGATAAACATCAATACACATAAAATGGAAATAAATCTTTGTTTTATTTTTTTAATGACTTGTAGAGCTGAGCATATGGTTTAGTTGATTAAACCACTTGCTACACACATGAGGACCTGAGTTCAAAACCGCAGAACCATGGAAAAGTTGAGCAAGGTCATGTGTGTGCCTATAACCCCAGTGCTGAGAGATGTAGAGATGGGAGTATTGATGGGGCTTGCCAGCCACCAGCCTAGCTTCAGAAGATTTAGTGAGTGACTCGGTCTTAGGGAATAAGGTGGAAAGTGGTAGTGCAATCCCTCTGCCTCCTGGGGAGTTGATAGAGCAGGACATCCAATATCCTCCCCTGGGATCCCTACAAGTACATCATCATACATCTTCCCCAATCCCTAGCCCTCAACCCCCACATGTACATATAAAGTGACATATAGTAATCATGCTTTTAGTTTCTCAAATCTATCAACCTTTTAGTCTAGTGCTTGTTTTCAAATTACTCTTATTTTCCTTAGTAATAATAATTATGGCAATTGGGATGTACCTAAGAGAAATGCTTCCTTTAAAACAAAAGATGAAAGTTCTCAGCTTAATAAGGAAAGAGGAAATCCATATACTGAGGTTGCTAAGATCTACTCTGGCCATGAGATTGCAAAGAAGGAAAATTAAATTTGTATTAGTTTTGCTATCACACTGCAAACTGTAGAAGTTCTATCTAATAGTGCAAGACAAGTCCTTAATTAAGATGGAAAAGGTGCTACATTGTATACAGGTCCTGTCCTATGAATGTTCTGGGGAATTCATTGAAAGTTTAAAGCATGTTCTTCATGGGCAAGGGACAACTGAATGGTTGACATACTGAGACTTCTTCTAAGCCTCTATTCTACTAGTGGAGTCCACAGGCATGTGAAATACAGCACATGGAAAAAGTCAAACTTCTCAGCATCTTCTCTAAAGACACTTGGTTTTCCTCTGTCTGTCTTAAAGGCTCCACTGGTCATCTTAATTTATACACAGAAATGAGCAGTGATATTCTTAAGCTTGACATTGTCTCTAGCCTCTGGCAGATATCAAGTCAATATGTTGAGCCCATGAAAATTAGTTCTAGAGTCAACTTGTCAGTAGAGAACCTTAGCAGAACCCACCTTAGCCAGATGATCAAGGTGCATGTCAAAAAGTAATATGGATCAATAACACATATCAGTATCATTCACTCCTGATATCACAAGCAGTGATGTAAAGAGCATCCCTACTTTGATTTCCCTTCAAATGCACAATCTCAACCAAACAAGAGGAAATGTCAACTAAAGACAGGGTGAAGATTTTTCTCCAAAATATGTACCCAATCATCTTGAAGAGAGTCAAGGTCATAGGAAAGACTGAGACTGTCAAATTAAAGTAGACCAAAGATATTTGAAAAGTAAACATGGTGCAAGATCCTAGGACAGAAAGGGGATAGTACTTGGAGAACTGGTAACTTTCAAGTAAGTGCTGTAGTTGAGTACCAAGTTTGGCTGTCTGGTTGTGAGGACTGTTGAACAGCAATGTAAGATGTTAACAGAAGAGGCTCAGTACTAAAGGATTTAAGAGAACTCTTATGACATTTACCCATTGAGACAAGGTCTCATTTTGCAGCCCAGTTTGGTCTTCAGTTTGGAATCCCTCTTCCTCCCAGATGCTGGATTACAGTGCTTGGCTCTATGACATTTTGACAACCCTTCTGAATGGCTAAAGTAACCTCAAAACAAAAATAGTTCTTTAAGATATTGGAAGGTTATTATGTCCTGAGAGGGAAAAAAAGGCCAAAGAGGAGAGAATTATTTCAACATGGAAATTAAATCAGATAACCAGAGATTACAAATTGAAGGTCTCACATTTTGTCACAATTCCATTTTTTCACAATTAAAACAGGATTTATATGCCACATAATTCACCCATTTAATGTGTACAGTTCACCATGTTTTAGGATAGCCACAAGGTTGTGTCACTATCATCATAGTCTAATTTTATTTTTTAAGACTTATGTGTATTATTTTACATGCATGTGGTAGGTATATGCACATATGTAAGTGCTCACATGGCTCAGGGTTGTCAGCTCCCCCTGGAGCTGGGGTTACAGGCAGTTGTAAGTCACCTGATGTGGGTGCTGGGAATCAAATTCAGGTCCTCTAGAAGAGAGTAGTATGTGCTCTTAACCACTGAGCCATCTCTCCAGCCCCACCACAATCTAATTTTAGAACATTTTCCCCCTAAAATAAAGGGTTGGGTATGTGGTTCAGTGATAGAGCACTTGTGTGGTATTCTTAAAGCCCTGAGTTCTATCTAGAGTACCTCAAAAAAGAAAAAAGAAAAAAAACTCACTCTGTGGCATCCAACGTGCCTTCTCTACTTCTAAACAGCTCTAAGCAACCCTCATTTCCTTTCTGTCTCTATAGGTTTTCTTGTTCTGCATGTTTATTTTAAGTGAAATCATACATGACCTTTTGTGTCTGACTTCCTTCACTTGACACAATATTTTTTTGAGGTTTATTTATGTTGTAACTTCTATTTCATTCCTTTCCATGGTTCAGCATTGCATTATATAGATATATATGTACTACATACATTTATCACTTGACCATGTGATGGATACCTAATATCTTTGGGACCATTAGCACAATGACCTTTGGTCAAATTCTTCTGGGTAATTGTTTCCTAGTCTCCCATGCTCTGTATATCTGTTGTTTCAGAAGATAGAGTGTTGGGAATCGAGAATCTGCACATTTCCACATTTCTGAGCATCCTACCCAGTACTATTTACTTATACACATAATGAACCATGTTAGAAAGTCTTTAGAATTAAGGTAAGAAATGCTTCCCTGGGGTTCCAGAAATGGGGGTTGGGTGTCTTATTTTATGTGCAAATCGATAATCACTTTGGGGAATTATGCAGTGAATTGCTTTATTGAATAAGTGTGAGAAAGGAAAGATATTACTTGTCCAAGAATGCTATTGCCAAACTTTGTGGAAACAGAATGTTTTCTGTGGAAACAGCATACATTGCTTTCTAGGTCATGGAATTTCCCCTCATTTGACCCAAGGGGTAAAGGAAAACTCTTATGTAACCATCATGTTTTAAAAGTTAATCTTTTGCTTGTGGGATGGTTAATAACCAACACTAGACAATTTTACCTAAGGAGAGATGACTAAGAGCCTATATTTTGCTTTTAGCAAGAGTTGATTTACATATCTAATTCATGTTCTATTAACAGAAATAAATGAAATAGAAGGGGAAAGCCCAGGCTTGTTTTGGAGTTGAGTTAAAAGTTCCATGGTTCCGTTCAGTTGTGAGGGCAATCTTCTAAAGTCAAGACCAGAATAAACCCTGGAAACTTAACTCTACTTAAATGTTGGCCTTTTATTTTAAAAATCTAGAATTTTCAGCTATTCTATAAAGTGATTTTTAACACAAAGCGTTTCCTGTCATTTCAATGACTCTTTCTAATAGTACTTTAAAACATACTTGCAAGCAATTTAAATTTCCATGAAGAATTTCTCACTTCCTGGAAAATTCTTTACCCTACTTGAGTTTTTCTCAGTGCTGATGTTTCACTTGTGCACAAAATGGAGGCATTTGTTCAGAGTGTGGAGTTCAGGAAAGAAAGTGGGCTAGGTATTTCTAATCTACCTACATGCTCTTCCATATGGTTACTAGACTCCTTGTTAAAGACAGTACACATCCAGAGTGGAACATGGATATTAGCATTCCTATTTGGGTCCTAACATAGATGTTTACCCAAAATCAGCCCATCCAGTTGTTTTCTGTTACTGTTGAGTCTGCCCCTAATCTTCTGTATTAGTTACATTTCTATCACTGTGACAAAACACTATGACCAAGTCAACATATAGAAGAAAGCGTTTGCTTGGCTTATGGTTTCAAAGGGATAAGAGTCTATCTTGGTGGGGAAGTGTGGCAGCAAGCAAGCATGGTGGCTGTTGCAGCGAGCTGAGTTCTCAAATTTTCAACCACAAGCACGAAGCAAAGATAGCAAACTCAAAGTGGTGCAAGTCTTTAAACTCTCAAAGTCACCTCCAGTAACATACTTCCTCCAGCAAAGCCACACCGCCCTAAGCCTCCCCAAACAGTGCAACCAACTAGAGATCAAGTATTCAAATATCCAAGACTATGAGGGACATCTCATACATCTCATTCGAACCACCACACCTTTTCCCCCTGTCTTGAAATCATGCATTTAGTTCCTAAGAACCAAACATTTGTCCTCATAACATTCAATCTTTCTAGACTCCCCATTTTTCTGCCTTTCTATGTTCCTTTATGTATACAGTTAATTTTGTCATGGCATGGGTTGACCTTACTTCTTGGCTTCAAACCACTTGCACAGTTTATCATGAAAATACCAATAATGTAATTTTAGACATTGATAAATGTTGTGGTTTGGATATGAAATGACTGTGCATTTGAACACTTGGTCCCCAACTGGTGATAATGTTTGGGAAGGTCCTGGAGCATTTAGCTTTGCTGGAGGAAATATGTCACTGGAGGTAAGCCTTGCTGTTTTAGAGTCTAGCCCCTCTCTCTGTTCCCTTTCTATTTCCTGAGTGCAGATGCAATGTGGCCAGCCAACCTCTTGCTCCTGCCATCATGCCTTTGCTAGCCTCTGCTATGTCTTCCCTGTCATGATGGGATGTAACCTTCTGCAACTGTGAGCCAGAATAAACCCTTTGTCCCTTAAGTTGTTTTGTCAGGGTATTATATCATAGCAACAAGAGAATAATTGAGACAAATAGCATGCAGAAATACCTGCATCCCACTCAGCCACTTCATACTTAGATCACTGCTTTCAGACACAGCTTCAAGATCTTTTGAGAAGCAATCTCACTGAAGGACTTTCTTCCGGATTCCCTTTTGAACAGGGGACCTGAAGCTTTGGCAAATCCCTTGTGATGCTTAATCTTGATTGACTGGAGCTATGACTAGGAAAGGCGGGGAGATAGCTTAGTACATAAAGTTCACTTCGAAAGCACGCAGACCCAAGTTCAATCCTCAGAACCTAAATACAATGTTAGTCATTGCAGTGTATGTTAGTAATCTTGGTGCTGAAAAAGGTGGGGCAGGTGAATCCCTAGGGCTTGCTTCTAGCCAGAATAGCCTACTTGGCAAGTTCCACTTCAATGAGAGATTCTGTTTCAAAGAAACAAGGTGAGTGGTGTCCAGGGAATGATCCTGGTGTTGTTCTCTAGCTTCCACATGCATGTGCACACTTGGACAGGGACACACATATGTACACATACACAGTGAAAAAAAAGATATGCTTATGAGATTAGTAAAGCATGTATCTGGCTGTTTGGGGGGATTTTTCCAGAGAAGACTAACTAAGGAAGACCCACCCTGAATAAGAGCAGCAACCATTTTATAGACTGGGTGTCCATGTGGAATAATAGGGGAAGAAGGAAGAAATGCAGGCATTTTTTTTCTCTCTGCTTCCTGGCCACCATGATGAGAGTAAATTTGTTCTACTGCATCCTCTTGTCATGGTGTTCTGCCTTACCACAGACCCAGAAACAAGGAGACTGAAACTATGAGTCCAAATAAGCCTTTATTTATTTCCTTAAGTTGTTTAGTTCAGGTGTTTCATACAGTAAAAAAAAAAAAAAAAAAAAAAAAACTTGACTAATATAACTCTCCAAATCCTGATAGTTGGTTGCTAGAGTATTTCCTGAGCCTAGCAAGGTAACCTTATCAAAAGAAAGGAGCAGAGGCTGCTCTTGCATCTAATAATCACTGTACCCACTCCTAAGTACTCACACAATATTTCTCAAAAATCTACTGTAGACTGTTGGCTAGGATATATATTAAGTTCCCCACTCTATGATTGTTAAAACATGTATCTTCCTTCCCCTTTTGCAAATTGCAGATATGTTTTCTGCTATGGAATGTTTTTCTGTATGCTATGAATATGTATTGCTTTGATTGGTTGATAAATAAAGCTACATTGGACTATGGCAGGAAAGGATGGAGCCAGGTGGGAAAATCCAAGAGAGATAGGAGAGAAGAAAGGAGAGTGGGGAAGACACTGCTATCAGCTGCCAAGAGAAGCAAGATATAAAGTACCAGTAAGCCACAAGCCAAATGCAAGGTATAGATTTATAGAAATGGGTTAATTTAAGATATAAGAACTAGATAACAAGAAGCCTGCCATGGCCATAGTTTAGAAATAATATAAGCCTCGGTGTGTTTATTTGGGTCTGAGCAGCCATGGTACTGGACAGGACACAGAAAAACTTCCAACTACAGTTTTCCTTACCCCATTTAGTATTATAGGGGAAGACTTAGTTACTTTCTTCAGTGTCTTCACTGGAATGCTTAAATTTGTTCATAATATCTTCTAATCATTTTGAGACCGCAGGTTTCTCTTCCTTCAATTATTTTTCCCCTATTCTTTTCTGACCAAAGATCACTTTTTCTTGTCCACAGACAATGCTTTTGTTATTTTGTTTTATCTTATTTTGTGAGACAGGGTCTCCCTCATATAGCCCACACTGGCCTTAAACTTGACTGTGAACTTCTGAATCTCCTGCCTCTTCCTCGAAATTGCTGGTCTTGCAGGCATCTACCACCACCCATATCCAGTTTACACAGTGTTGGAGACCAAGTACAGGGCTTCATTATGCTGGGCAAGTATTCTACCAACTGACCTACATCCTCAGCCCTTTCCTGACAGTTTATATTTACATTTATTTGTTTGTTTATTGGGGGTGAGTATGCCACAGTGGCATATAGAGGCCAGAGGACAATTTGAAGCAATCAGTTTTCTCTTTCCATTATCTGGGTCCCTAAGATGGAACTCAGGTCACCAGGCCTAATGGCAAATACCTTTAGCCTAGAAACCATCTCACTGATCCTGTTTATTCTTTTTGATCACAAAGTTATGAGCTACTTTACAGTTTACCAGAAGCTCTCACATGCATATGATATTTACAATCACCCTGTGAGTCAATGGTTTTGTGGAGAATTGAACTTCTATTTAATGTCATTGGGGGTTGAGGGGATTCTTCTAAGCCAGGAGGCCTGTTTTGACAGAGTCTGGTGTCTGCTAGCATTTGCACCATATAGCCTTTACTGCAGGTTGCATATATTGTACTGGAGAAGGTTTCAGAAGCTCACCTTTCTGACTTTATTCCCAGAAATTCTTGTTTGACCTTTCTTGCCTGCCATTCACAGAAACAGTGTGGGAAGAGTGATTCTCACAAACCACTCCAACACTCTGGCCTTCCCATTTGCTTTTATGTGAGGCACTTTGATGATAACCTCTCCAGAGCATCACATCTGAGATAATCCAGGTCTCTAAAGCAGCTGTCCTTCAAGAAATTGATCCTGGGCCAGACAGATGGCCCAGCAAGTAAAGCCACCTGCTGTCAAGCTTGGCTAGGCCAGTTCCATTCCATTCCTGAGACCTACATTGGAAAAAAGAGAGAACTAATTACCCTGGGTTGTTCTTTGAGCTCCATAAGTGGACCACAGCACATGGGTACCAATTCTTTCTCTGTGTCTGTGTCTGTCTGTCTCTGTCTAAATAAATACAGAAAGTTCAAGTAAAAATTCCAGGTACAAAAGTCCACCTAGCCCAACTAATATGTTCCTCTTCCACCTCACTATGAAATAGTTTTGTCATATGTCTTAGCACTGAGTGGTGTCTGTTGTAACTACTATTGTGGTATCAGTTGCCAAAGTAAACAGTCATGGATTTCTTTTTTTAATCTGGGACCTGGGTGAAGGACAGGGGAAAAGTAATTGTAAAAAATAATAATAATGAAGAAGAAATTGTTCCTGGGGGCCCAGGAAGATGGCTAAGTGGGTAAATGGAGACCTGTGTTTGGATCCCTAGCACCCACGTAAAACATTACACACTCTAGCATATGCCTGGAATCCAAGCACAAGGGAGGCAGAGGCAGGAAGATTTCTTGGACTTGCTAGCCAGCCATTCTAACAGAATTTGGTGATCTCCAGGTTCAGTGAGAGAGTTTATGTCAAAAAAATAGGGTGACTGGACATGGTGGTACATGCCTTTAATCCCAGCACTCAGCAGGCAGAGGCAGATAGATCTCTTGAATTCCAGGCCAGTCTGGTCTGTATGATGCATTCTAGGCTAGCCAGGACTACAAAATGAGACTCTGTTTCAAATAAATAAATAAAAAGTGAGGTTGAGAAGGTAGAGAGTGAGTAAAGGCAATACTGCCTGTAAACTTTGACCCTCCACCTGTATACACACACACACACACACACACACACACACACACACACACACGCGCGCGCGCGCGCGCGCACGCACGCACGCACGCACGCGCACACGCACACGCACACGCACACACGTTGGAGGAGGGAAGAGGAGACTTCCATCCAGGAAACAAATTTGCTTTTTAAAAAAACCTTTAGAAAATCCTAAAGTCAAAAGTATTCCCTTCATAGCCCCTTGCCTGCACCTAGCCTGAGAAGTATGCCTGCCTCCCCGAAAACAGTGCCCGAGACACAAATAGAGCAACCCCCCCCCCCTTGTCTGCCTTCTACCAGACAGAACTGGCAGCACATCAGCTACTCTGCCATTTTGCTAAATGAGACCCTCCACAGACCTATTTCACTTCCTCATTGCCATTACTATGCAAGCCCTTGGGGAGATGGACTGAAGGTTAAAGGGTCAGCATCAATTCGCCCAGCTTTTGTAAAGTCTCTTGTGATTCCCAGGCTCCCTTGTGCCGTAAAGTGGGAGATAGACATAAAGTCAAGAGACAGACAACCTTTTTGATATTACTTCATTGATTCCATTTGAAGTTTTTCTTTTTTTCTGACCTTGAATTGCTTTCCAGAAAGAAATTGACCCTAGTCCACTAGTTCTCTGGGTGATACCACAAAGATACCACAAAGAATTGCCTTAGGAGTTGGGGGGATGGCTTGGTGGGTACAGCAGTTGCTGCACTATTGTGGGGACTTGAGTTCAGATCCCCACAACCCACATAAAACTTAACCTAGTAACCAGTGTCTGAAACAAGGTAGAAAACAAGAAACGACACTCAGTATTGTCCTAACCTCCACATGCACATATGCACACTAGGCACTTGCGCGCGCGCACAGAGAGAGAGAGAGAGAGAGAGAGAGAGAGAGAGAGAGAGAGAGAGAGAGAGAGAGAGAGAGAGAGAGAGAGAGAACTTGTTTTAGTAAAAAATATGAGTATCACCTACAAAACTGCAACCCGAGTACTTCCCCTGTTTCTTTTACCATTTCACCGCAAGCTTTAAAGCAGACAAGGATAGACTAAAGGGAAATTATTTCTTTGTTGTTTTGCCAAGGACTCCATCCCTTTCCTTTCAAAAAATGGCACATATCCTGGAGTTTTGAAAACTGCTATAATTGTCACAGGGCAGCTCATTCTCTGGGAATAAAGTGAGTGAATTTCCCATTAGGAGATCATGGTTAAAATAACCTATCGGTGCTGGGACCAAATAGAACTAGAAAGTGTATTCAAAAGCCGCATTCATTGAGGAGGGAGAAAGAACAACCTTTGTCGTAATGAGCCCTGGGAAGCAGCCAGCATGGAAAAGGGGCACACAATGGCCAGCTTGGTTGGCATCAGAATATACACAACCAGCTTGCTTTTGCATGTGGCATTGGGGCTCCTGTTTTTTTTTTTCCTCTGAGGCCAAATGCTTGCAGTTTTCAAGCAAAATTTCTGCATTGTAGCACTCTGATCTACCATTTTTATAGGAGATGGAAATAGTTACTATGGATTGAGCAACTCAAATGCAGCTTGGTACATTTTTATTTCAAATGATTGTAGCACATGGAGAGAGCATTAGCTTTAAATCTAGAAATAAGATTAACTATGTCGCTATGAAACTATTTTGTGGCTCATTTTTCAAGGATTATCCCTGGAGGATGTTTTGGTGAAATTAATTAGGTAGCGTGTGAAAATGTGCAAGCTCCTTGATCATCAGAACAGAGTAGAGACCATTGCTGCTGTCTGCCAAAGCAAGATCTGCTGTACTGGTAGAGTTGAGGGTGGGAGAGGGCAATTACTTTATGGCTCAATGGCTTTGTGTGATTATTCCAACTCTTAAAACATAAGTAAAACAGATAGCTCTTGGGAAGGGATATTTATAATTTTCTCATTGGATATTTTCCAGTAACTCTATAGTGCTCAGTCGGCCCTTGATATCTGCAGGGTATTGGTCTCAGTATCCTCTTGGATCCCAAATCCATGGATGCTCATGACCCTTGTATAACAGCATATTAATATCTGCATATAAGATGTTTGAGATTCAGTTCAGATGATGTAGAAGAAACTCAAAGTAAGAGAATTGATGTCAAGTAGAAATCGGTTAAGGGAGTGCCATCTCCAAAATACCCCAAAGATAACTAGTATGCTAACCAGACCTATTAGAGATAAGTAAAATTTACAGTGCTAGGATATAAATGCTTGTTCACCAGGATTGACCAGCCATTAGGCCCGTCCCAAAATACATCCCTCTGACAGTCAGCTCAAGGGGGCAGGGCAGAGTAACAAATACCATTAAGACCTGCCTGTTCTGCCATTAAGTGTCCTCTTATCGGGAAAAGCATAGTTCTGCCAGGTGGACAAGTATTTGAAAAGGACAACACTGGTGTGCTAAAAAAAATAATTCTGACAGTCTCTGTGCTGTGTAAATGTCCCATCTAGCCAATAAGTTAGACTTACAGTCTCTTGTCTCTGTTTAAATGTTCAAAATGTAACCTAGGGCCCGGACCTAAAAGAGATTTAAGGATGACAGTTTATGTGGCATGCATAAGCCTAAGGTGTATATAAGTTAGTGAAATCTATTCAAGGCCAGCTCTTTTTTGGACAGTAGCCACAGCTAACCACACACCTTCTTTTTTTCCAGTAAAGAGCTTTTCCTGTATTAATTTCTAAGTGTGAAGAGTGATTTCTCTCTGAGAAGGCAGATTATTTCTATAACACAGGCGCTAGACCAATGTATGCCCTGGGTTCAGTCCCCAGTATAAGGGAAATGGACATATAATACATGTTCATCTTCCCATATTCTAGATCACTTACAGTACACACTACAGCACAAAAGCCATGAAATTCATTCTGTAGTTTAGAGGATAATGATAAAAAAAAACAAACATCTGTTTTATTATTTACCAAATTGCTCATTTTGAAACAGTTTTATGTATCCCAAGCTGGCTTCAAACTCTCTATGTAACCAAGGATGACCCTAAAATTTTTGATCATCCTACCTCCAACCCAAGTGCTAGTACTATGAGCATTCAGCCTTACACACATTTGATGTGGTGGTGGGGAGCAAACCCAGCATCTTTTGCGTGCTAGGCAACCACTCTACCAACTGAGCTACATCCCTAGCCCTAGAAAACAAATTCTGTACGTGTTCAGTACAGACAATTTTTTTTCAAATTCTCAATTGCTGCTTGTTGGAACTATATGTGAATACAGGGGGCTGGCTGTGCTTGTATTTTTTGCTAGTGCTTCACAACATTTATATTGCCCACCAGGTTACTCTTACACTTTAATGCTGTGAAAAATAGGCTTAGACTTCAAAGACTCTCCATCCTGGGGACTGGGATTACAGAACCCAGAGCCTCATGCATGCTAGGTGAGTACTATACCAATTGAGCTACAACCCCAGACTGTCTCTCTGTGGCTTTTAACTTCTGAATACCAATAGGCACTATGCTTTTGACTGTGTAACAATTTACTTTATCTACTGACTTGAGAACATAACCTGAGAACCCTATCATTATCTACCACGGATGATTGTCACCATTTCTGAGTCATGGACTCTGAAGAATCTACTGGTTCTCCTTCCCTTGAAGAGTGTCAGTACAAATGGAAGCAGAGTTTGGCTATAGTTTTTTCAGGATTTATATGCATGAAACCTATACTGGGGGTCTTATTTTCTATATACATATATATACTCTTTGTGCCTTCATTTTGATATTACTATGTACATATACCACTTTAGTTAATCAAATCTGTTCAGGTTATTTTTAATTAACAAGTTCATTAGAATGCCATGAGGCTAAAAATAGATTTTTCTTATTTGGTGAAACATAATATTGAGTCCTGAGAGTGAATTTGGAAGCACAATGTTCATTATTAACTTTTTAAGTACTATAATATTTATCATCATGATTGCCAAAACCAGTGTTAAGAGCCAAAATAATAGATATTCATCGGTTAAATTTTTAAAAAATTTGTTTTGTTTTATGTGTATCAGTGTTAGCCTGTGTGTATGTATGTGCAACATGTGTTCAGTGCCTGCAGAAGCCAGTAGGGGGTGCCAGATCCCCTGAAGCTGGAGTTAGAGGTGGTTGTGAGCTGCCCTGTGGGTGACTGAATCCAGATCCTGTGCAAGAGCAAGCTCTTTACCACTGAGCCATCTCTCCAGCCTCTTCCTCATCAGTTAAAATTTTATCTGAGTGATTTTGAACATGAAATCTAAAATGAAAGCATATTTATTTATTAAAGACATGGAGTCGCTATGCTGCTTAGGCTAGTTTTGGAGTCCTATGCTCCTCCCTTAGCCACCCCAGTAACTGAGACTAACACAAGCACCAAATATAGCCAGCGGAAACAAAACACTTCACTTAGAGAGGTGTGAGTATGTTGAGAAATTGGTCATTCTACTGCTCTCATATCCAGTTAGGAAAAAACTTTACAGTTGCCAAAAATGCTTATCTGATCATATCAAAAGGGCAAAAGTGGATAATTATGGCACTAGGAACAAAAATACTTCAATTCCTTCCTGCAGGGCTTTCATACACATTTCTCATAAGTGGCTCTCTTCAAAAAACTAAGCCAGACTTGGTGGTACATGCCTTTAATCCCACCAGAAGGCAGAAACAGGTGACTCTCTTTGAGTTCAAGGCCAACCTGGTCTATATAGCCAGGCTAGCCAGGGCTACATAGTTGATACCCTACCTCAAAAACAAAACAAAGAAACAAACAAAAAAAATCCTCCAACTAAATAAAATCCTTTTTTGAGGGATTATGGGAGCCCTATGGTCTTACTGGGCTCTATATAGGAGCCATTTTTTAAACTAAATCTTTTGCCATCCCAGAGGTTACTCTGTAGATATGTAGCTATGTAGAAATCCTCAGTGTGTGCATATCTACATATATGTATATGTATATTTACCCCCCCCAGATTCCTTTCTATTTTAAATGAAAGTCATCTTTTGCTCTTCCCAGCAAGGGTTCTGTAATATTTTTGAGAAGTATTCTTCAAGTCCACAAAACTCAAGTGATTCCAGAGAAGCAAAACAGTTGATGTTGGGGCTGAGGAAACTCTAGTAAGGATTATCTTGTTTTTCTTGTCAAATCCCAGGTACAAAGTCCACCTGGCCCAACTACGAGGCTCCTTTTCCACCTCCAGTGCAATAGCTTGGTTTTGTGTGTCCGCACTGAGGTGATAGCTGTTGTCACCACTGTTGTGATCTCAGTTGCCAAGGTGAGGAGACACAGAGTTCTTTCTTAACCTGGGGCCTGAGTGAAGGACAGCGGTAAAACAGAGACAAAGGGGACGGTGCAGCATTATGCGTTTGCTTCAGTAGCTGTGCAGCCTTATTTCAAGCACTGTTGAGTACTCTGTGGGTGGGAGGATCGTGTGTGGGAAAGAGCTTAGTTATAATAGCTGACATTTATTGAACGCCTGCTATTCTAAGCACATTATATGTATTAACTCATTTGATCCCCATGACAACCACATGGATTAGCAGAGTTCAAATCCTGACTCCTCCACTTCCTTGTTGTATAAAGTTGTGCAACTTCACTGTTTTGGGTGAGCTGAAACTATTCCTGAGGGTTGATGTTAGCATGAAATGAAAAGCATTTATAATTGGGTTTGGTATATAAAAGAACTCACTGGCTGATGCCAAAGAACATAAAACTCCGTTTACACTAAGAGTTATACATTAATGTTCATAGCAACATAATTCGTAATGGTTCCAAACTTGAAACAATCCAAATGTGATTCAAAAAGTATAGCTGTCATCATGGCATATATATTCTATGGAATGCTACTGATCAATGAAAAGGAAAAATTAGAGATCTGGGAAAGGAGACGAGTTACAGAAAGGTAACGAGGGTACTGTGAACAGAAAGAGCTGTTTTGTATCTTGATTATTGTAATTATACAACTGCATATAATTACTAAATTTCATAAAATTATACACTTAAAATAGGTGAAATGTAATGTATGTAAATTATACCCCAAAGCTAGAAGTTGCTGCAAATTATAAAACTGCTTAACATTAGACTTTCTTGTATTTTGGAAAAGGTGAATGAAAAATCTTAGAAAAGATTTTTTAGAGACTGTTTGCATTTAAAAATATTTATTTTATTTTTAATTATATCTCCCTCTCTCTGTGTGCCTGTGATGTGAGTACAGATGCCTATGGAGACTAGAGGAGGGTGATGGGTCCCCTGGAGCTGGAGTTACAAGCAGTCATGAGCTATCTGACTTGGGTGCTGGGAACTGAACGTGGGTCCTCTGCAAAAGTAGTATGCACTCTTAACAGCTGAGCTATCTCTCCATCCCTATTAGAATTATTTCAAAGAGGAATTAATACAGATGTTACTAAGACCTCTGCATACACCTGTATACTATCAAAGTTACAAAGCAGGAAGCCAGAGGGACTTAGAATAATCTGTATCCTTTCAGAAATTCTAGGGAAGTTACACAAAGAACCACCATGAAATCCCATGAGAATATAAGATGTGCTAATGGAGTCTTAGAAGACAAGCCTGACTGGGCTTTGGGGTAAGGGTAGACACATTAGGTCCAACGAGGAAAGGCAGAAAAATGATTGTAATCCTAGGTAGCTATGAACTTCAGAGAAGAAAGCAAATAGAATGATCATGGACACAACACCAAGATATTCATATGGGAGGGTGAACACTACACAAAACAATCCCTACTTTATGTTAAAGTAGGAAGTAGTGGGGTGGTTTTGTGTAGTCTCCATGAGAACTGAAGCATTGGGGTACTATATCTACAGCACAGATGTGAGGAGCAGTTCATAGAAACACGTTTTCAGACCTTTTAGTCAATGGTGCTCCCTCTCTTCTCGACTTCTTTTGAGATATACAAAACATTTGAATTGTCAGGTCACACCGAATCCTTTCTTTATGCCTTCTGGTAACCTACAAATCAAAAGGTTTCTTCATGGCATCTTCATATTGTTCACACAAAAAACAGAGCTCTCATTTTAAAGGGAACAAGAGATAGTTTATTCTGGAGCCATTCTGAGTGACCATGGCCTGGGAACACAGATTTAGGTTACTCCAAATTTTATGTTCCAATATGGAAGCAGTTTCATGAAGTCTTTATGGTTTTAAAGAACAAAGAACATCATGGATCAAGGTAAATTTAAAACACAATGGTGGGTACATCAGGGAGGTGGGTACAGCCATGATGGGGGAAGGTTTTCTATGGGCCCAAGATGCTATCTGATGGCATTCTTATTGGTGGAAGCTAGTATTCTGCTAAGCTAATAGATGTCAAAAGGTTTCTATCTATTAGTCACAAGATATTAATTCTGACACAGATGAGCAAAGAATGGCTGTGCTGGAGGACAAGAACTAGTTCAAGATCAGGTAGTCAGTCTCTGGACCTGTAACATCTCAACCTCTCCACAGTACTAAAGTTCTAATCAGTCAGTCTGTTTCTGCAGACACAGTTTCTTTCTTTAAAAAAAATATAATTTCTTTATTGATTCTTTGGGAATTTTACTTCATGCACACTAATTCTGCTTACCTCCAGGTCCCCCCATATCCTCCCCTCACCCTGCAGCATTCCCCCAAAAGAAAATTTTTAAAAATCAAACCAAAATAAAGCATAACAAGCAAACAAACAAACAAAAATAAGAATAAAGCAGAACAACAACAACAAAAAACCTCTTCACTCCTCCATCTTTTCCACCTCTCCAACACCTCTTCCTTCATCCTGGTGGCATTGGAAGTGGTGTGTCATCTAGGATACCCTTTTGTCCTGTTAGCTTTATTAGCAAATGTTCATTGCGGTGAGTCACTGATCTGGTTCAAGGCCTTTGGTTTCTGGTACACCATCATCACTGGATCCTCACTGGAACTCCTCTGGGATATCTCACCACTGCCCCAAGTCACCAAGTCATGGAGGTCCTGTAGGTATCTTTCCACAGGACCGGTGCCTTCACGAGCTCCAGTAGATCCTAGATGGGGTAGATGTTAGGGTGGACCTGGCTGCAAACACAGTTTCTTTTCAGGAGTTTTTCTTCACAATATCTACTTAGGTTTTGGTTGACTGTTTGATTGTTTGAGTTATTGTTCTTTGAGACAGGATCTTATGTAGCCCAGGCTAGCCTCAAAGTGGCTATGTAACTGAAGATGACCTAGAACTTCTGATCCTTCTGCCTCTACCACCGAGTGCTGGGATTATAGACATGTACCACAATGCTTCGCATTCATACCTTGGGCTCACCTGGGGATACTGACTAGTCAGATCTGGAGGAAGGGAAACTGTGGAGGAGCAGGAGGCTTTGCAATTTAATGCCACCTCTGAGATGCAAAGTGATATGATGATGATGCCCAGGCTGGCTGCCACTGCCCCCCTCCAAAACTTTGAATAGGAAGGCTCTGGATGATCTCTTCATTGCCTGGCGTCTCTCTCCTTAATCACCTTTGGTCAACTTGACTAAAATATTAGAATCCGTTGGGTGCTCCTTTTTAGAAGCATGTAGATAATTAGAAGATGTTTGCAGAGAAAGCCACAAAGACTTGGAGGAGAGCCAGTTTGGGGAAAAGACAAAAGCTACAATTATGCCACCATAAGCAGAGACAGCTGAAAGATGATTTAATAGTGGTATGTAAGAAACTGGACAGGTAACAAGCAGAAAAGTGGTGATTAACTATTAACAACCAGAGATCACCACAAGGATTCCAGTGTAGCAAATGAGCACTGTCTATGGGTTTCTTTGACTGACAGGAGCTGCAAAGGGCCTTGGTGTCCATCTTATTGCAGCCTCTCATTTGCTAGACACCCCCCCCCCAACATGGTCACAAAACAATGACAGAGGATGGCCTAGAATTGTGGCTTAACGTTGTGCACTGAGCCACCTCAGCTGGAGGCTGTGCTATATGCATAAAGATTTTGGGGTTGCTCCTGGTTTGGGAGTGATTTAAAATAGAGGCTGTCTCCTAGGAAGCTGCTTGCTCTTGGCTTCGGTCACATGGGTTATACTGATGGGTTGGATGCCAAACTCATCAAGTTGAATACTTAGAATTTGTATACTTGATCGTGGGCCTGCTATTTAATTATTTTGAAAATTCTTACTAGCATTTTGGAAAACGAATGCATCGAACTCTTCCTCCTAACAGCAAATGCAAACCGATCCAAATGCCGTTTGAAGGAGACTGGCTAAATCAGCCATGGTTTATTCCCGTCATGAATTTCTATGCAGCTCTGAGAGTGAATAAGCGACTGGAACGTGCAGCAAGGCAGGAGAATGTCTCAAGAGAACAAGCCATAGAATTCCATTTCTAGAAAAGCCCAAACTGAGCAGGCTTAGTGGTGGCATTACAAGCCAGGGTCAAGGGCTGGGGAAATGGCTCAATGGGGAGACAAGCCTGAGAATCTGAGTTCAAATCCCCAGCACAAATGTAAACCACCAGGCATTGCTGTGCTTGCCTGTAACCCTAGTATTTTCTTTCTGCGTAGTCTAGTAAGCCTTGGTGATTTCGGAGAACTAAGTATTTGAAATAGCTGCACCAATACAGAATCCCCAGAAAAATGCTTGCTCTAGAGAGAAAGTGCCTGTTAAGGAATTTGTGTATTTAAACCCCTACTTCCAAACCCAAAGACATATATTCTGTATCCTGCTTTCTCACTGAGCTGGTACAGTCTTTTATGAAAATCCCTGAAGCCAGTATCAGCCCTGTTCCCTTTTGGCTCTTTGTAGTGCTGAAGAATGAAAGAATGGGGTCATTTTTTTCCCTCTCAAGCAGCAGCTTGCGATAAATAGTAATTTTGTTAGGAGACAGTTTTGTCATGCCAGGCACATTTCCTTGCGGCAGCCTGGAGGGAGCTGCAGTTCAGCTCAAATGGTGTGAAGTGGTTCAAGGCAAGCAGCTGGGGAATCAGAGCCAATCCCGCGGAGCCATGGTTTGCCCAAAGCCACATCCGCTTCCTGCCTTGGGTGGTATACATTCAAACTAGCTGGCTGGCTAACCTGAAGAGACCTCATCTTGCTAGACAGTGCAGGGAAGAATTGGCATGGTGGAGCCATCTCTAAAGGGGAGTGTGTGTTGGGGGGTGGATGTCTCTCTCTCTCTCTCTCTCTCTCTCTCTCTCTCTCTCTCTCTCTCTCTCTCTCTCTGGTGTGTGTGTGTGTGTGTGTGTGTGTGTGTGTGTGTGCGCGCGCATGTCTATCTCCTTTACATAAGAGAATTTAGGTGATGAGCTCTTCTCTAAGGGTCAATGACATTCTCCCCCTCATCACCAACCCTCTTATCAAGCTGCTTCAGGTTGCCTGATTGTGTGGACATGGTTGATGCTGAGTACTGGCGTTCCTTCCCGGACTCGGGAACTTTGCTATGGGTAGGCAGAGGATGCCTGTGGGCCAAGCCTGCCTCTTAAATGGGCTTCTCTGGCTATAATGTCGACACAGGAGACAAGCTTTCATTGCTGGGGCCAGAACGTGCCAGGTGTCGGCTCTGCTGGAAGGGAGAGAGCAGAAGAAAGTCTGCACGTGGATCCTCCTAGGCTCTGTGCCATCTTTTCCCCTTAGGATCTGCTGGTTTGCACTTATGCTTTCGCTGTATTAAGCACTGCCTGGAAGTTCAAGGCGCTGAGTGCTGTGAGGTCTTCTATGGGATCTTTGAGCCTAGGGTAGTCTTGAGGACAAGTATAGGAAACAGTGTTTTGGCTTTTCTTTTTCCTAGTACAAACATGGTCAGATGGTACTCAGAGGTGCTGCTAGAGGGACTAGAACAAGGTGTGGGAGGACAGGTCCCTTTGGACCAAAGTCGTAAATTCACCCACTCTTTGATCCAGGAATCCCACTTTTATGTTTAGATCTGTTTTGTACCCATCCCTGTACCATGTGATGCACATAAAAGTTGAAGTTGTGATCTCCTTCCCCAAACTGTAGGAAGAAAACACCAGAATTCTGTATGTCCCGTGCGAGGCTAGTAGAATTTCGAAAGGTACAGCTGCAGGGGAGTGGGGAGAGAATAAGAAAAGAAAAAGCGAGATCCACAGCAAGGCATGGTGGGCCACACCCAGAATCCCTGGACTGAGGAGACTGATGCAAGATGCTTGCTGTCAGTTTGAGGCTACATGGCAAGACTTTTGTCTCGAAAAACCCAACCAAGCAGCAAAAACAAAAATCAAATTAAGATACTGAATAACAAGTCTAGTATCTGATTTTGTGCATGCAAATAACTTTTTTTCTTTTTGAGGCAGGATCTCACTACACAGCTCTGTTATCCTCCTGCCTCAACCTCACAAGTGCTGGCATCACAGGTGTATCCCACCACAGGAAGCTTTCACTGTATCCTTTAGTAATACTGTTTTGTCAGTTGTGTCAATTCGAGCAATTTTAAAGAATAAATGAAAATGCTTCAATGTAGATGACGTATCAACATCAACTTAGGATTCCTGGAGACAAGTGTGTGTTCGCTTGGCATGGTGGTGCACACCTTTAATCCCAGCATTTAGAAGGCAGAGGCAAGTGCATTTTGTGAATTCAAGGCAAGTCTGGTCTATAGAGTGAGTTGCAGGACAGCCAGAGCTGTATAGTAGACACTGTCTCAAAAAAGGGGGGCAGTATGCATTCTCTGAACTGTTACCTCTGCTTGTACCAATTACAGCACATGATTTAGCGACCTGTTTTCATAAATAAAATTTCATTCAAACACAATCATGACCACTCTTTACAAATTGCTCCTGGCTACTTTTGTACTAGAATTAATGGTAGAAATAAGAAGTTGTAACAAAGGTCAGATAGACAGCAAAATCTAAAATATTTACTATCTGGTTTTGGGGTTTTGTTTCATTTTGTTTTGTGTTTTTATAAGAAATTGTATATGTGCTCCATTATTAACTAAAGGATCATTATTGGATGTGTAATTGTTGTTGTTGTTGTTGTTGTTTTCAAGACAGGGTTTCTCTATATAGCCCTGGCTGTCCCAGAACTCACTCTGTAGACTAGGCTGGCCTCCAACTCAGAAATCCTCCTGCCTCTGCCTCCCAAGTGCTAGGGTTAAAAGCATGTACCACCACTGCCCAGTGTGTTATTGTATTTTTAAAGTTTTTTTTATTTTAATCTTAAGAACATTTCATTACACTTTTTATTGTTTCTATGTATGTGTAGAGACCACTGAGTGCACATGAAGTTCAGAGGACAGTTTGTGGGACTTGGTTCTTTCTTTTCATCTTGTGGGTCCTGGGGATTGAACTCAGGTCATCAGACTTGATAGCAACTTGTCTTTACCCACTGAGCATCTCACAGGCCTATTATTTTTCAGTCATATGTGTGTGTTCAGGGGGGTTGAAGTGGGAAATGGAGCTGAGCTATAACCCTCAAGACCCACCCTTCTGTCACTGTTTCCTTCAGCTGGACTTCACCTACTACAGGCTCTACAACCTCCCAAAAGAGCACCTACCAGCTGGGGACCAAGTATTCAAAGTCTTGGGCCTTCAGAAAGAGGGCATTTCTACATTCAACCCAGATTAACCATGGTGTTGATGACTTTGCAACTTCTATGCAAGGGGAATTGCTAGCTTTATTGTCTTAACATTATGATGACTGTTGGGAGAATACAAAATAATTGATTACATTCAGCTTTAAGCTGATTATACTCAGCTGCTACATCATGCATTTGTTTATATTTACAGTGCACACATGTATACATCAGCCTCCAGGCAAAGACTGTGTGCTCCAAATAACTGATAGTGTACAGCAATACTTGATTATGTCCAAATAAATGGGCCAGGAGATTGGCAGTGCTACAAGAGTTCTCAGAATGCTGCAGTTGTAAGGAAAGGGCTTGTGGACATCCAGACAGCTCTGTCCCGTACGATCTTTCTAATCAGCCCTCTTTTGTCTGGTTCTGTTACAACATGTTCCAAGAAACGATAATTTCATTACTACACCAGCTCTGTACCATTTCCTCCGCATCTACTTGTTTACTTCATTTTGTTTGTTTGACACAGGGTGTTGCTATACAACCTGGATGTCCTGGTTCTTGTTATGTAGTCCAGAATGGCCTCAAACTCATAGCAAGCGCCCTGCTGAAATTATAGTTGTGCACCACTACACTTGTGTGTGTATGCCTGTGCATGTGTGTGTTTGAAATAGGATCTCATGTAGTCTAGTTTGGCCTAGAACTCATTGTGTAGCTGAGGTCGCCTTTGAACTCTTAATCATCTTGCCTCTGCCTCCCTAGTGCTGGGAGTACAGGCATGAACCACCATGCCCAGACTTCCCTTTATATTCTTCTGCTTTTCAACATATTTTAAAAAAATTATCTATCATTATTGCATTTGGAGGTTAGAGGACAACTTTAAGGAGTGGATTCTCTCCTTCCACCTTGTTTTGTTTGTTTGTTTGGGTTTTTGTTTGGTCTTTCAAGGCAGGGTCTCTTTTGTTTCTGCCTCATTATGTAACCTAGACTAGCCAGTCTGTGAGCTTTAGTTGATTCTCTCGTCTCTGCCTCCCATCCTGCCTTAGGAGTTCCAGGATTACTGATTTGTGCCACAACACCTGGCTTTTTCTGAAGGTTCCGGGGTTGAATTCTGGTAGTAAAGTTGCACCGCAAGTTCTTTTACCTACCAAGCCATCTCGCCAGACCCCCCACCTTATAGTCTGAGACAGGGTTGCTTACTGAAACTGGATCTGTTTGGCTAGATCAGCTGGCCAGCAAGCCCTGGGGATCCTCCTGACGCTGCCTCCCCAGTGTGGGGATTACAGGCCTAGACCTGCGGGGCTAGGCTTTTCACATGGGTACTGGGCTCTGACCTTGCTTGTGTCTTCATGCTTGCACTACAAGTGCTTTACCCAGCGAGCCAGCTCTCCTGCACCTCTGAACTTTTCTTAGGTTTCTGCAGTCCTGACATTCTCTTACAAACTCTTTCCATACCAAGGGAGTGATCGTAAGACTATGCTTTCCAAGCCCCTGTCCATTTGGGATAGCCTCCACCGTCAGAGAGATGAGGTCCCAAAGTGAAATTATGTGAAGGGGTTTGGCGTGTACGGGAGCTGGTTGAAGGACATTTGTAATAAGCAACAGAGGAAGTTGGAATCACAGGAAACGTGTTTGAAGTTCTTGATTTCTTTTGCAGTTCTGTCTTCCTTGATATCTTTGTAATGGCCATTGAATATTCATGTAGTTCTAGGCTTAGATATAGCAAAAAATGTAGGTGTTTCTTTTCTACTTCACCTTTGATGTCCTGAAACAAAGGAGGTTAAAAAGTGACAGTGAAGGCTGGGGGTGCAGCTCAGTGGTGCTGTGTTTGCCTAGCATGTGCCAGGCTCTGGGTTCTATCCCCGGTACCATTTTAAAATGGAGTAACAGCAAATGGTAATGGACAAATAATATTTAAAGCACTCTTTTAGTAGAGTTACTTGTAAAAGGAACCTTGATAAACAGTGAATGCTAAAGCCATCATTTGGAGGGCCCTTTTGGCTTTACTACAAAGTCCAATATTGGGAATTACTCATTTGGCATGATCTATAGGGGCCATTTTCTAATGCAGCCGCATTAATCTCCTTAAAGCTGAGTGACTAGTGGATTCACAAACACATTTCCTGTGAAGAGATGGCTATGGGGAGGGCCTGAGTAATGCTGAGGAGGGGGCTGAATAGAACCATAATTCATATTTTCAATCTATGTAAAATGAAATGTAAATGGGATTAGTACTGAGTTAGAATTTAGATAGGGGCATTTATACATTTCTTTGAAAAATAATACACTGGAATCCATAAAGACCAGAGGTCCTTATTTGTTGAAAGAAGATTTTGAGAGACAAAGTCATTGACAAATAATACTATGTGATTTCTGAAAATTTAATTGTATTAAGTTAATGTATGGTTGATGATCATTAGGTTTTGAAAAATTACCTTCTCAATTTTCCTCTCATTTTTAGCATTATTGCAGATTGAATCCAAGGCATTGTACAGGAGAAGCAAGAGCTTGAGCACCAAACTACATCCTCTACCCTTTTAAAAGCTGGCATGGCATGAGCCACTTAAGACACTGTCTCCAAAAAAAGTGGTGGAATACTAATGGCTTAAATAATACATTTGTAACTATTGGGCACCTCAATCTAAGTGACAGGTAAAAATCAGATTGGCACTTTCAGCTTTTGCAGGAAAAAGTAAGCTCTACCTTCTTTATGTATTGGAAGCATTTGGACTGTTGGAAGAAGTGGAGTGGAAGGCTATTTCTTCCCAATGAACAAAAATCCAATGAGATGGAACTTGGTAATTTTTCCTAAATAAAAAGAGTTGGAAGCCATTCAGGTGCTCAGATTTCTACTGTAAAAAAAAAAGAGAGAGAGAGAGAGAGAGAGAGACTATCCTGGCAAATAGTAGGAGACACTTGAGTAAATGGAAGCAGGCTCGATCCCAGCTCTTGCTCTCTTGTTTTTGCTTCCTGTTAAAAAAACTTATGGACAGGTGAGATGGCTCAGTGGGTAAAGGTGCTTGCCACTGTGCCTGACGACCTGATTTTGATACCTGGGACCCGCATGGAAGAAGATGAGAACTGACTCCATGAATGGGCGCGCACACACACTTCTTAGATACAACGCCAAAAATATAAGGAACAAAAGGGAAAATAGGTAAATTGATGTTTTTAACAAAATTCAAAAATTTGTATTGCAAACGATGCTATCAGAAAAATAGAAATGCAATCTACAGAATGAAAGAAAATGTTTAAAAGACAGTGTAGAGCTTGGCATGATGGCACGTGCCTTTAGTGCCAACACTCAGGAAGCAGAGGCAAGTAGATCTCTGTGAGGCCAAAGCTAGCCTGGTCTACATTGTGAGACCCTGTCTCAATAGAATAGAATCTAAGAGACTTGTATCAAGAATGTATAAAAAGTGCTCACAATTGGCAACTCAGAATTAAAGTAAAAGATTTAATCGAACATTCCTTAAAAAGAAAAAAAAACAGAGAAGTGCATGATAACATGTCCTTTGGGACCCACAAAACAAAATCACAATGAGATACCACATCACACCTGCCAGAGTCAAACAGTCAGAAAAAAAAAAGTGTTGATAAGGGTGTGGAATATTCAAAACTCTCACACCATTGGTGGAAATGGAAAAAATGTGTAGGCTAGCCATTTTGGAGAACAGCCTGGCAGACTCTCAAATGGCTAAACATAGAGTTCCCATATGGCCCAGAAAGTCATCCCACTTCTAGGTATATACAACAAAGAGAACTGAAAACTCGGTTCACATAAAGGTTTGTCTGTAACGTTAATATTGATGATAGCCCAAAAGCCAAAACTCAAATGAAGGAACAAAATTTGCTACACACTGCAATGGAATGTGACTCGGCCATCAAAAGAAACATGTTAAGTGTGGATGACCTTTAGAAATCATTATGCTAAGTGGGAAAAAAAAACCTGTAGTTAAAGATTACATATTGGGATTGGAGAGATGGCGCAGTAGTTAAGAGCACTGGCTGCTCTTCCAGAGGACCTAGGTTCAATTCCTGACACTCACGTAGAAGCTCACAACACTCTAGAACTCTAGTCTGAGGGGATCTGCCACCCTCTTCTGGCTTCTGTTGGCATTTCATGAATGTGGTACACTTACATACATGTTGGGCAAAACACTCCTACAGGTAAAAAATAAAAATACGTGTTTTTTAATTACATGTTAAATGTTCAGAAAAGGCAACTTTATAAAGAAAGTATGTTACTTCTTTGTGTCATGGTTAGCAGGAAGGGTAGGAACTGAATACTGGTGGGATTGAGCATTCTTTTAGGGGGAACAAAAACATTCAAAATCAGATTGTGGTAATAATTGCAATAAGCAGAAAGGTGGGAATATGTTCAAAACAGTTGTGCAATTAGGTGAATTATAAGGTATGTCTGTAATACGTTAGAAAAGCTGTATTTGGTTGGTTTTGTTTAAAAATGGGCTCTGGCTCTAATCATACATCATAACCAGCAAAAGAAATAGGTTGGGTAAATGTTAATAACACATGATCCTGTGCTGTGCCCACTGACTCATATTTTAATCCAGGAATAATGAATCTCTAATTATTGCTATTGTGCAGCTGAGGCTGATGTGTTTGGATAGATCTTTTTGACCATGGAAATTGTTGTTCTTTAATCAGGTCAATAAAACAATTGCTGCTGGCAGATGGATGTGTCTCCTGTTCCACAGTGAGGTCATGTGGGGCCCCCTGGGCTTCACAAACCATAGGTGGAAAATGAAAGCTACTTAGGAGCATTTCTATGTATTGAGCTCTAGGGATACAATGCATTAGATGCATAAATTTGCACTGCACTGTTTGCCAAATCCCTTCTGGTAATGAAATGCTACTTGCTTAACATTATTTGTTTTTGTTTCAGCTGTGTGTGTGTGTGTGTGTGTGTGTGTGTGTGTGTGTGTGTGTGTGTGTGTGTGTGTATTAGAGAGACAGACAGACAGACAGACAGACAGAGTGAGCAGGTGGAGGCTGGAGGACACCCTTGGGTATCATTTGACATCTATCTCATTTGAGATGGTGTCTCTCATTGACCTAGAACTCACCAATTAGGCTACACTGGATGGCCAGTAGGCCCAAGGATCCTGTCTCTATCTCCCCAGTGCAGGGATTAAGAAATAAACACCACCACACCTGTCTTTTTTTTTAATGTGAGTTCCAAGGATTAACCTCAGGTCCTTATGCTTGCAAAGCAAACACTTTATCAATTGAGCTAACCCCCCCAGCCCACTTTTTATTTGTTTTGAGATGGGGTGAAGAGGTTCTTGTTATGTTACCCAGGCTGTTATTGAACTCCTGAATTCAAGTGATCCTCCTGCCTCAGCCTCTCATGTATCTGGGACTATAGGTACATGCCTGGATACTTAATAGTTCCTGGATAGAGATGATACTTTGTGGTTATTTTGTTACTTAAGGTAGAGAAATTACATCATAATTTTAAAATCAGAGAGCATAAGTAATGCCCTAGACCAGTTTCTATGACATAGGACCAGAGGGAAAAAACATATAGAAGCCTTTATGAACTGCAAGACTTGACATACATGGATGATTTGGAAGAAAATATAAGATATTATGAGATACATTGGGGGAACATAGATGGTGAGAACCAAACCATAGTTTCGTGCATACCATGACCCTTGAGTTGTACCTTGAAAATGAAGAGACATATCAAGTTGGAAGGCAAGGAAGAGTGAGGAGAAAACTCGTCCAAGAAGCAGAGGCAAGAAGATGCACAAAGCTTAACTGGGAGGAGCCTGGCAGTAGAGCAAGAGGGACCGTTGGTTTGGCAGAGAGGAGGGTAAGTCGTGTGGGTCACTGATAGACAGCTGGGCTAGTGGGGAATATTTTCATTGCAGATGAGGGGAGAGACTCCATGAAAACTTTCATTTGGGAAAAAAATGTTTGTTTTTTTGTTTCAGGTAGGCAATTGTAGAGGTTGCAACTGGCCACTGCTGATGACACAAGTCTGAGGTCAGAGAAGGTTAAAGAAAGGGGGTAAAGAGGGATTGGAACTAGTGACCTGCTGGCCCACATCTGTTTAGTAACTAATGTGAATGAGTAGAAAGCATGCATGCACAGCATAGAGAGGGACTTTGTCTACCGTGAATGGTTGTTCCAAACTCTATGTTATGTGGTGATATGGGAATGTATTACTACAACTACTATGCAGATGCAAACTGCATCCATGGAAGTAGAAGTTGGCTAACTTTACAATGTGGCCTAGCTAGTACCTGGCACAGCTATGATTCTAAAGTGTTGGGAGTAAAGATGTCTTTGATGAGAAGGTGAGCATTGGGTTTGGGGTTGGTATATGGGAGGCATCTGATGGGTCTAGGGATCAAGAAGAGGGATGCAATCCCAGCACTAAAGAGGTACAGCCAAGGGAGACCTTTATAAATGTAGGACCAGCCTGATCTACATAACTAGCTACAGGCTAGCAGGACTACGTAGCAAGTCTGGGTCTTAAAATCCTCAAATGGGGACCAACAAGATGGCTCAGCAGGTGAAGGCACTTGCCAGCAAGCCAGCCCACCTGAGTTCAATCCCTGGGACCCACATGATGGAAAGAGAGAACCAATTCCCACAAGGTGTTGACCTACATGAGTGCACTGTGGTATGCATCCACACACATACCTAAATAAATAGAAGTTCTAAAACTTCTTTTTCGCCAAAATGAACAAATAACGAAAAGAGGGAAATGTGGGGCTGGGGAGATGGTTTAGCAGTTAAGAGCACTTAGTTGCTCTTGCAGAGGACCCACATGGCAGCCTGCAATTGTCTGTAACTCCAGTTCCAGGAGATCTAACGCCCTCTTCTGACCTCTGCAGGTACCAGGCACACTTGTAGTGCACAGATATACATGCTGGCAAAACACCCATACACATTAAAAAAAAAAACCTCTAGAAATTTTTTAAAGAATTAAAAGTGAACAAATAATAAAAAAGAAAGGAATGGCGTAGTGGTTGAGGGCATTTGTTGCTCTTGTGGAGGACCCAGATTCTGTTCCCAGCACCCACATAGCAGCTCACCTGTCTAGAACTCCAGTTCTAGGAAATCCAGTGTCCTCTTTTGATCTCCACAGGTACCAGGCATGTATGTGGTGCACGTATATATATGCAGACAAGACACTTGTATACATACAATGCATCTTTAAAAAAAAATTTAAAGGAATTCAATTTTGCATACTTTGAGTTTAGAAGGATGTAATATATTTAAATGGAAGTATGTGTATAAGTATATGCATGTGTGTATAGCATGTTTCCATGATTTTATGGACATGGGGCACATGTGCATTCACATATATATTTATTATATATCAATGCACATATTATGCCTATATATGAAATGTGTGCATGCATATGTAATGTAAGTGCCAACATATATGTACACATATAGTTTCATTTAAATATTTATTTTATTGAAAATGGATTCTTCTCTCAAACAATACATCCTGACCATAGTTTCCCTTCCCTCCACTCCTCCCAGAGCTCCCCATCTCCCTGCTCCTCCAGATCTGCCCCCTGTTTCCCTTCAGAAAAAAGTAGACCTCCAAGAGACAATGACCAAACACAAAATATTTTAAATCCTTCTAAATTTAACATATTCTAAGTTAAATTTATCTTCCCTGACTTAATCAGACTCTTTCTTTCCATTCATATGTAAACTGATGTGTATATGTGGATGTGTGTACATATACATACATATATGTGGCTATTTGGTAAATAAAAAGAATGGGGCTAGAAAGGAAATTTTGTCCTCACATCTGGAATGGAAGCTTTGGGGCCAGGAGGAATCATTTGACTCTATAAGAAAACGTGATTTTGTGTGTTTCACATATCCAGAGATGGACCCTAGGGAAAATAAAGGGGGTAGTCCAAACAGGGAAGACAGCCATGGGTAGAGAGAGCAGAATTGCCTCTCCATGGGTGACTAGCTGCTCCAGGCAGAGCTCAGCTGGAAGTAGGAGCCCAAGAACCATCATCTGAATGGTTGTCCATGTTTTTTCAACGTTTGATTTGGCTCTACTCCGCACCAAGCGACAGATGGAGACCACTGACGTTCTCTCATAGAAGGAGAGGGAAAGGAAAGCCGGTAGACCCTCAACTGAGATTCCAGTCAATCCCTCCTGTGCTTCCCAGCCATTAGTGTGCCATTCTGCCCTAAATACATGTAGCATCATGGTCTCTGGACATGCTCGAGTATATAGATGTACCCGAGCTATGCAGCTATGGGGAAGTCTCCATGTTCAATTGAACATTTCTGATGGAGCAGCTGCTTTGAGTAACCCTGTAAGTAACCCCTCGCCCGTGCTCTGTAAAGTGTGCCCAACAAACTCAGTGCTTCCCCAAGTTGGACTGTGGTGGAATTGTACTTTGGGCAGCTGAGGCCCTGGAACCTGTGTGAAGGAAGCCACCCTTTTAAGGACTCCCTAATGGCTTTGAGCTGCCATAAAGGCTCAGAGGCCTTTAAAGAACTCATTCTGAGCCAGAGAAATCTCCATTTTTCTTTTTCAAATTGAGAATCAGTCCTTGAGAGAATTAATATTTCATGACATGGACCATGAATCATGTCTTTTGCTGGTCCTAGAAATTTACTTGGTTGACTTGATTGTTTGTGTATGGGGAAGAGGGTGTGTATCTGCACACACGTGGGGAGGTGGTCATGCCCAACGCAGAAGCTAGAGGAGGAAGGCAGGTGTCCTGCTCAATCGCTCTTCGTCGTCGTATTCCTTTAAAGCAAGGTCTCTCACGGAAGCCCAGCGATCCTCCTGTCTCCACCCTGCCACACCACGGGTGTGCTACAGCCCTCCCTGGCTTTTTGCATGGCTTCTGTGATCTGCACTCAGGTCCTCAGGCTTGAGTCCTCTCTCCGGCTCCTCAAAGGACATTTTCTGAGACCTTTCAAATGGGTTAGGCCTGTTGTGTTTTGGGAGTCTCCTTAGGTGAAAGCAAGCATGCAATGTTTGCTGGCATTCCACAGACAAACCCCAGGCTAACACAGCCATGTTGCTTTCTGTTATATTTTCCCCCTCATTATTCATGGAGGTGGGAAACAGGTAAATAAATGTGACAGGGGTGTCCCCTCAGAGCATTTCTTCTTTTCGTCAATTTCTCTCGGCAGAGGATGCCGTTCATGCTCTGTAACAGGATTATGAAGGAAGGACTGTAGGTTTATAATTATTATTTTTTAATCAAAGAATTGAATTGCAATTTAATGACAAGAGGGAGGCCGTTTATCACCCAGTGGCCGAATAAATATTTTCTAATAAGTTCCTAAGCCATTTGAGAGGAGGTTTGCTTGAAGAAAATTGAAAAACATACAAACTGCTTTGAGGGAGTGCAGATCATTGAATTTCAGACACTGTTGCTAAGAGCTGCCTGGTGGTTCCCCTCCCCCAGGCAAGGCCCTGATTTTTAAAAAGCAGAAGCTTAAAAGCCTCTTTTGTGTGGGGGGTGGGGGTGGGGGGGTGGGATATGCTAATTGGTGGCACATTTTCCATCAGAGTCTTTTTTAGTCCTGTCATAGCTGAGATATGAATGATGATAGAGAGGAGAGGGCAGCATCCCGAGGGTTTGGAGGCTCCTTATTGTACCCGGAGAAACGGGATGAATAGGGTAGCGGCTCCAGTCACCCGGGAAACCCCTCAGGTCTGCAGGCTACCCAGCACCGGGTCGGTTCTCATGAGTATGTTTGGCTCTCGCTCCTCAGACGCTACCCCCTGTCATCTTTACTCCATGGCATCATCCTCTAGGGGACTGTCCAACCTCCTTCAAGAGAGACTTTGTGCTTCAAATTAATAAACAAGCCAGGATGGGGGGATGGGAGAGAGACTGGGGTCAAGCTTCCATGTCCTAGACAAGGCATCGCCGGAGGGGGGGGCGGGAATCAGGATTTTGAAATGGCACCGCCGACCTAATGATACCATGGCAGCAACTTAGGCCTTCAAAGCCTTGGCTTGTCATGGTTTAATAGTGTGAGCTATATTTATTTTCATTGTAAATTTACCCAGTCAGTTTTCTCACCAGATAGCCATAAATGTAGCTCAGTTTTTATATTCAATACTTTCACTTTTATTTACTTATTTTGAGATAGAGTCCAGCTATATAGCCTTGCCTAGCATGGAAGTCAGGCTGGCATGTAGATCAAGCTGGCTTCAAATTCATGGGAAATCCTCCTGCCTCTGCCTCCCCGGTGCTGGGGATTACCGGTATGTCCCACCACACCTGGCTTAGATTTTTATTATTATAAGGCATATTTCACCAGGATTTCTGCAAAGTGAGAAAACAGTACTGGATGTGGAGATTCCTATGTTCCACACTAGGAAATAAACATGTTTTCCCTCCTCCTCAGAGTAACTGATTTTTATCCGTTAAAGTGCACTGACTTAATTCCTTGTAGGGACATTTTAGCTGGGCTACTTTTCAAATATGTGGACTTTTTTTTATAACTGAAGAATAATGCATTCATTAGCAAGTAGCCATTAAGACCCGCAAAAGTGCTTCTAAATTAAAATTTCACATGATTCATTAGAGGCTGTTTATGTATCTGTCATGTGTACTTGTGGCATAGTCTATGTAGGTCACAAGTGTTAGCTGAATTCTAGCTTTGTTTTGGTAAATATTGATGGCCATATGCTTTATGTGTGCAACAAAAAATAGAGGCTTATAGTCTTTATTGCAGTAGTTGCTAATGTTATTATTCTTTTAAAAATGAGGGCTGGAGAGATGGTTCAGCTATTAAAAGCATGTTCTGTTGTTCTTTAAGGGGACCCAAGTTTGGTTTCCAGCACTATGTTGGGTGGGCCATAGACACCTATAACTCCAGCTCCAGGTAATTTGAAGCTCTCTTCTGGGCTCAATGGGTACTTGCAATCACATATTCACAGTCACCATGCTCCCCCCCCACATACACACACACATATACACATAATGAGTAATAATAATTTTTTTTTGGTTTTTTGAGACAGGGTTTCTCTGTGTACCTTTGCGCCTTTCCTGGATCTCACTCTGTAGACCAGGCTGGCCTCAAACTCACAAAGATCCACCTGGCTCTGCCTCCCAAGTGCTGGGATTAAAGGCGTGCACCACCATTGCCTGGCAATAATTTTTAAAGTAAAGCACTTGACTGCATCTTTTGGTTCCTTGGGTGAAGCTACTCGCAGTCTAAAGAGTTAAAAGCATGATAACTCTGCACTGTGAAAATGGGAAGTTGCAGTCACTGGCTACGCAATGTTGTTTTGATTAAAGGGCCAAATGAACGACAGTGGTCCCATAAGATTACATTACATCGTGGCAGTTTAGTTTTCTTACTTTTTAGATGTACACTTGATCTCACAACAAAGGAATCGCTTCGTCATTCATTTCTTGGAACATAACCCTTCTTTGAGCAACACACAACTGCATTTGTGTCCACAAAATTCCATAGGTAGTAATAAAGATCAGAGGTTGTTCACTTTACCCCACTTCACCTGACAAAGAAGGGGCTCACTTATGTGTGCAGGTGTTAACTGACTGAGACTATAGGTTTTGTTTTTTTCTTTTAAAAAGTCTGGAGTCTTCTGTTTGGTGGTCTGATTACTTGCATGGTAAGCATACTTTAGCATTTAGAATCACAGCCTGTGCGCAGCAATCATTTTTCCAGATGGTTGATATTGTAGCAGGTCGAGGATATCAAAATGAAAAAGCATATCAGTCACCTGTTAGTGATTCAAAGCACCACCAGCCAGTGGGTGCATGCCCAAGCCTTAGCCCACACCGATCACAGTTAGCATTGTGCGTGAGAGAGAGAGGTGGAGGGGAAAGATGGAAAGAGAGGGAGAAGTACCTATGGTGGTGTAAGGGACAAATTTAAGAGCCACATTAATCTAAGTCGCATCTTGCATTTGGTTCTGAGTCATCTTTGGCATAGCCCCATGCTGCTGCTCTATTCAGATCACAGGAGCTTGGGGGTAACAGCCAGGCATGGTGGTGGAGGAGTGTAATCCCAGTGCTCAGACAACAGAGTAAGAGGGATTCCTTCTAAGTCAAGGTCATCCTGGTCCTTATAACACATCCCAGCAGCTAGGGCTGTGTAGAGAGGCAGACCTGTCTCAAAAAAAAAAAAAAAAGGCCAGCAGCTGTGGTGCACACCTTTAATCCCAGCACTCAAGAGGCAGAGCCAGGCAGATCTCTGTGAGTTCAAGGCCAGCCTGGGCTACAGAGTGAGTTCCAGGAAAGGCACAAATTTACACAGAGAAACCCTGTCTCAAAAAAAATTAATGCAATGTAGAATCATGAGCACTTATTTCTATAGACTCATTTCTGAATTTCCCCTATGAAATGTATTAAGTATAAGGGTAACAGGCTTGAAAGTCATCTAATTTCTATAGAATTTCTATGGAATCATTTCTGAATTTCCCCTATGAAATGTATTAAGTATGAAGGTAACAGGCTTGAAAGTCATCTAATTTCTTTTTAATATTTTCACTAGTGCTAGTAAAAATTAGTGGAAAAAAGCTACATTTTCACAACTAATAATAAATATATTACATAATTCATGTGTTGACTGATCTGTCCTTGGATGTGAATATGAATTACCCAGAGCTTCCATCTGTGAAAGTGGCAAAGAGGGTACACATCAAGTCCTCTAAATAACATTCTTGATTAACACAAACCAGGGGTAAAACTAGTTAAAGGTACTTAAATCATCAGAGTGGATGCCTGTAATCCTGGGCCATAAGAGGCTGAGAGGCAGGGGGAGTGTCCCAAAATTGAAGACCAGCTTGTGCTATATAGTGAGACTATGTCTCATAAAACCAAAAGAAAACAAAGAAGAAAGTAAACATCTTAAATTCTCTAAACATATTAGAACTTCATTTTCTTGCACAGTGTCATGCTTCTCTGTCAATCCATAGGATCAAGTGCTTAAAAAGAAAAAAAAATGGCTTCAAACTCATATTTGGGTCGGGGATTTGAAGAATTATCCCAAATCAAGGACTTGCTTTTTGTTCTGTTAGCCCAAATATCAATGAGCGTTTCTTCTCGGCTGTATAATGATAGCAGCTTAGCTTCTTTGAGCACTTTATCATTTTAAGTGCTTAGAGATGCTTCACAGTCTCCTAAAGCTGCCATTCTCAGCTACAAGCATGTTAACCCCTGTGTGCTGCGGTAAAGCTATTAGCCTTTCTAATCATTTGTTATACAGAAAGGCATGCAAATGTGCCTACCGACCTTTTCTTACATGTATACATTCTTTCTGCTCATACGCCACTGCCTCTGCCTTGCACTTGGCTTTGGTTTTCCTGAGTGGGTGGAAATAAGTGGGCGCTCAGCTGGGAGCTGAGATTTGTCCACAATCCAAGTTTGTCCCCCGAGAGTGGGTGGAGCAGGTGACCATTATCCATCCATTATGTTCTGGCGGAGGCAGGTTGACAAGCTTGGTCCTACAGCTTACTGCCTTTGTTAAAAGCATTTCACACCCAGCTCCGGTCCCACCTATTCATCATAACAGCTACTTCTCATGGAGGGTTCCTAGGTCTCCTAGAAAGCCTATAGCATACAGTCATTCACTTAATCCTATGGCATGATTTATCAGTTTTATTTTAAAAATAAATTGGCCATCTGGAGTGGTGCACACCTTTAATCCCAGCACTCAGTAGGCAAAGGAAGGCGGCTCTCTGTGGGTTTGAAGCCAGCCTGGTCAACAGAGTGAGTTCTAGGATAGACAGGGCTATCCAGTGAGACCCTGTCTTGAAAAACACAAAACAAACAAAGATTATCGAGTATTGATTTCCAAAATTTTATGCTGTCTTTTCTACTGTGCTCTGCTTTGGCTCAACAGGGTTTTATTTTTGAAAAGTATTTTGTAGAAATACATTAAACCTGATTTTTGCAAAGATGTGTATTTTGGGAAGAATTATCTTTACCAAACATATATGTTGTGGATTTGGTACTTGTACCTTATTCCAAGAGAATATTTGCTAGCTATGCATCAGATAAAAACAAGAGCATTTGGGCTGTGGTCAAGAGAATTCAACTCTCTGGTCCTGTCTTGTCCTGACTACAGGCTGGGAAAGGAGAGAAGAAGAAGCTACATGCTCTTAAATTTTCTTTCCTGTTTTGGATTGTTGTTGTTGCTGTTGTTGTTGTTGTTGAGACAGGGTTTCTTTGTGTAGCCCTGGCTGTCCTGTAACTAGCTCTGTAGACCAAACTAGCCTCAAACTCTCAGAGATCCGCCTGCTTCTGTCTTCCAAGTGCTGGAATTAGAAGTGTGCACCACCACCACTCAGCTGTTTTGGAATTCTTTGTATATCACATTTCTTTAAAATAAGATCAGAAAAATTGAACAAAATTCTTGTAGTTTTCTGTGAAGAAATTCTAGATTGATTGAAGGTTTATACCCTGCCTTCTCGAGGTTGTAGGTGACTTTCTCACATCCATGGCATAGACCAAGTACAGAGATGAGTGATAGAGAACTAAACACCTTACTCTCTGAATTGACGGCTACCATCTAGTAGCCACTTTGAATACACAGTTGCCCATTCTGTATCCACTGGAGTTTAAAACTGAGTGATGCCACCAACAGCAAGCTACCTTCCCCTAACTTTTGATGGAATTTTGCCAAATGCTTTGAAGTCAACACAGACATTAGCATCTGCCTGATCCTATTGTTATAAATTTAGATGTTGACAGCTTACTAGACTAAGCCTCACAGGTAGGGCTAACTACAAAATTTTCAGAGCTCAATGCAAACTGAAAATGTGGTCTGCTTGTTCAAAGTGCAGGGAAAGGTGCTGGTAATGGTAGCTCAATTGGAAGACTGATTGGCATGTACAAGGCCCTAGGTTCAATCCCCAGCATTGCATAAATTATGTGTGCTTGTACATACCTGCAATCCCAGCATACCAGAGTGGGACACATAAGACCCTGTCTCTAAAGCAGGGATTTCAAGACCTTGATATCAAAGGTTCATTTTGAGATAAGGATGGGATACATGTTACATGCTCCTGAAGGTAGCTCTGTTTGTGTGATCTCTGACATGAAGAAAGTCAATAGTGTTTGAAAAAAAATTGAAACTAGAGGCAAATCTATCCCAGATATTCAAGTGCCACCCCAACTTCCAGAAACAAATGCCATCTCTCTGTTACCCTTTGAGGCATGCTTTCTTTCATCTTGTTGCTATATTCATCTCAGCCCCATTTATTTATTTATGAGGTATTATATCCTTGGGCACCCTCCTCAGATAGGCCTCCTTGGGTATGCTCATGGGTCAAAGAGTGGTCTAGGGCAGGTCGAGACTGAGGACAGAAGTGCCCCCTAGAAATCCAATCAAGCTAGACAAAGCACAGAAGTAAAGCCAGGCATAGTGGCTCATGCCTGGAATCTCAACACTCAGAAGGCTGAGGGAGAATGATTGCTGTGAGTTCCATGTCGGCCCAGACTACAGAGTGAAAGCCTGTCTCAAAAAAATAACCCTAAACTCAAAAGTATGTGGGAGGCCCTCAAGGACGAGGAAAGATCTAGTAGGATATGCAATCACCCACTAGTCCTTCCTCTGCTTCACTCTTCCATGGGACTGTGTGGCAGTAGTGGGAGCATGAAAACCTTCCAAAATAGAAATAGCATTTTGTCAGTACCAAGTAGGAGGCATGTTGAGGCTTTGCAGCATCTTGCTATGTTAACAATAGCCCAGTGGAGGATGCTCCTGCATGAGTTCTTCCCATAGCTGATGAATCCAAGGCTCATGCAAGGTCAGGTGACATCACCAGGCTGGTCATGGGAGAGCTGGCTAGAAGAGACGGTGGGCAAGGATGTGGCCATGGGATCCTCATTCTGTCAGGGAGGTACATAGTGCTGAGTTCTACAGAGTGGGGGAGGCAGGTAGAGTGCTCTAGGTTACCATGTTTAGGGGAGAAAGTAGTGTAAGAGAGTTTTCTTTTCTTTCTTGTTTTTTTTTCTTTTCAGTCTTTCTTCCGGTCTGCAGTTAAGGATGACCATGAACTTCTGATCTTTCTGCCTCTACCTCCCAAGTGCTAGGATTACAGGTGTGTACTGCCATAGCTACTTTATGAGGTCCTGGGAATTGAACTCAGGGATTCATCTATGCTAAATAAGTACTCTGTTAACTGAGCTACATTTCCTACCCAAGAGAGCTGTGTTAAGAAAATTATCTGAACTGTTGAAGTTAAATAGTTCATGATGTTGAACACCTTTTTTGCAAGGACCCTTGTTTTAGCTTTGTGTCTTTCCATCCTAACTGCCAGGTTCCTGAATTCCCAGCATTAGCATCTGAGAGCCAAGACTCTGCTCAAACTCTGGCCTTAGCCCAAGTCCCTTTGGTTCCCTCTGCTCTTGGTGTCTCTGTCCAAGGAAGATGGCAAGACCTGCTCTTACTATTGTCCTACAAGCACACACACACACACACACACACACACACACACACACACACACACACACACAAACTACCAAACATGGGTCAGGTTCCCTCTCCAATGCTGGTGCAGAGGACACCTGCAGACCTTGTCCCTGAGTGCAGGACTGTATCACACATCTTGCAGGTGGGCAGCTGTGGGGTCCTATAGGGACATTGTTGAGCCCAATCACTCTAGTAGCTAGAAACCTCATCTGGCCAAATGTCCGTGGTGCATTTGTAAAGGTTAGCCAAATACAGTTATTTGATGTTTTCTGTCTCCCAGATGAGTATGAAATGAGAATTGTTGTGAGTGGGCCTAAATGGGTCTGCCACTCCAAGAGGAATGTGGTGGTGGGGTCCGTGTGCCTGTCTGAGAAAGCACCTTTCCCTAGAGACCCAATAGAAACTCATTCATCTTTACATTGACTTGATTTGGGGGAAATGTGTGTTTGAAAGGAGTCACATCATCTTTATTCTTACCCTGCCAGGCATATCCTGTAATATTTCAACTTGTGTGATATTTTTTTCCATCCAAATGTCTTGTGATTTAACTTCAAATTGTCTCTCTTTGACAAAGCTGGCCAAAGATACAGAGACATATACATCTGATTTAGGTGGCCTTTTTTTTTTTTTCAAATGTGATTTTTTTTTTTATTTTTATTTACTTTTTTTTTTTTTTTTGATTTTTCGAGACAGGGTTTCTCTGTGTAGCTTTGCGCCTTTCCTGGGACTCACTTGGTAGCCCAGGCTGGCCTCGAACTCACAGAGATCCGTCTGCCTCTGCCTCCCAAGTGCTAGGATTAAAGGCGTGCGCCACCACCGCCCGGCTTAGGTGGCCTTTTTTAGGGGAACCCCACTGAATGTTGGGTTGCTCCGAGTGATCATTTGCAACCCAAGTGGAAAGCGGGTAAAAGTGTATAGCTGTCTTCTAGTGGAGAGAGCTGGCATTTTTCAATGAGAGAGAGAGATAGAAGGGTTAAAGTGACTGCCGGAATTGCAGGGTGGGGGGGTCACCCAGGAAGCTACCTAAAGGAGAAGGACTTGGGCCTGTGCCCTCATGGAACTGAAAAGGCTAGCTGGAGTGGAGTTTTGACAGATGATTTGAGACAATTGCTTAGTAGAACACCCCAGGTTCCCCCAGCTATGAAGTTGAGCAGCTCACTCATGGTAGAACACCGTACCCTCTGAGATTTCTGGTGCTATAAGAAGGAGTCACAACAGAGTCATAACTGGAATTCTAAGAGCTGCAGTCAAGACCTAACAAAGGTCTGCCCCTTGTTTAGACCGATCTGGTACATGTGGTAGATGTGTTTGTTAATCAAGAGATTTCAGGAAGAGCTTGGTGGTGTACCGGTCTTAATGAGAAAATCCCAAATCCCTGTGGACTGTGATAATGAACCAAGAAGCACCTCCTCATTAGATCAGCTGTCTGTCTCCTGATGTGTGCCTTGTGAACAGCAGAATTTTTCCTTTATCAAAGTCATTAGAAAGCGGGGCTGGGGAGATGGCTCAGCAGTTCACAACATTTAACTACTCTTGTAGAGGACCTGGGTTCAGTTCCCTGAACTCACATGGTGGCTCCCAACCATTTGTAACTCCAATTCCAAGGAACTGGATGCCTTCTTCTGACCTCTGTAGGCATGCACGTGGTGCACAGACATACCCATAAGCAAAACCCTCACCGGCATGGCTTTTTTTAAATACATAAAAAATGTAAAAGAAATAAACACAGGGACTATGAATGTATCTTAGTCAGTAGAGTATTTGTCTACTATACACAAAGCCCCATATTCTCTGGAAACTGGGTGTGGTAGTGCACACCTACAATCCCAATACTCAGGAGGTGGAGGCAGTATCAGGAGTTATCCTGATTGGTTGTATAGCAAGTTTAAGGCAAGCTTTGGTTATAAGAAACCCTGTCTCAAAAATAGTAACAAAAAACAATCATCTGGCTCTCATTTTTTCTTCATTTTTTATTAGGTGTGACTGTCTTGCGGGGATCCATTCCCCAGTATAATGATATAGTAAGGGAAAACTCTCTCTCTCTGTCTCACTGTCTCACTGTCTCTCTGTCTCTGTCTGTCTGTCTATCTGTCTCTCTCTCTCTCTCTCCCTCCCTCCCTCCCTCCTTCCCTCCTTGGGCCTCTAATATTGAAATTTTAAGGTCTATTAATATCCACAAGCAATCCAGACTCAGGCCAAGACATCATCTTTTCACTATGTCATCTATTGGGACTGGTTATCCCTTCTAAGACTGATAAGGATGCTATCTGGTAATGAATGTACCCTTCTCCACACAGGACAGGCTGCACCAACAACCAGCCAGTCACCACCACCTCTTTTGAGTGTTCTGAGTCTTGGAACTGGATAGACATCCGTTTTCTTCTATTTCCTCTGTCCTTCCTTGCATGTTAGAAGGAGAGCTGTCCCCACTTGCCCTCTGTAGCTGGTGCCCACTCTCCTGTCCTTTGGATTCATTGTCGCTTATCCACCTACGCTTACATCTTAATCCAACCCCAGCTGCTTTTGCAGGAGCCAACATTTGATGGACTTGCTCTTGGCCACGAGTTTCTCCTTTATCTGCTACCTCTTTCCCCCTGCCTTCTCTGAGTACATTTCTTTAGAGCATAGCCCACACTTTCCTTCTCTTCCTCACTTCCCAGTCCTCCGGTGATCCTTCTAAAAACTGGTTTCCATTCTAGTCTCTGTGATGCCACTGGCACGGAAATTGGAATTTTCCGTTTCAGTGGTCTTTGCCACATCCTCCCCGTCTGACTGCTTTGACTGTGTCACGTCCCCCGCTTCTCAAAATTCTCTCCTCTGTGACAGGCCCCTGTCCTGGATCCTCTCCAGGATCCTCGGCCTCCTTTGAGAGTACTTCCCCCGAGGCCCCCTGAATTTCGATGGTACTTGCACGGTGTTCTCCTCTGCGCCTTCTGCTTTGGTATCACACCCACTCCCATGATAATTTGTTCTTCCCTGCTGCTAGCACCCAGTTCTTCATTTCCAAATTCGGCCTAGACTGAGCAGTTTTACGGGCATCACTCACATGGCTTCCAAACGTGATTGTCTTCCTCGGTCTCTCTCACCTGGTGGGAGTTGAGTCATACATTGTCCCCCAGGTGCCAGCATAGCGAAGTCTTAACTCCCAGTACCTGTGAAGGTACTATTATTGGGAAATAGTCTTTGTAAATATAATGAAGTGGGGGTGCGGCCATAGTTGATTGGGGTAGGCTTGAGTCCAATGTGATTGGTCCCCTTATGAGACACACAGAGAGAAAACCATATGGTGACATGGGTGGAGGTTGGAGCATAATATCAAGCTAATGAAAGAACAGTGAGGACCACTGATGACTGCTGGAAGCTGGCAGAGGTGAGAAAGAATCTGTCTCATGGTCCCTTCAGAGAAAACACAGCCCTTTCCTCACTTTGGCTTTTGCACTTTTAGCTTCCAGAACTGTGAGAGAATCATTTCTGTTGTTTAAAGCTATCAAGTTTATGCCCCTTTGTCACAGTGGCTCTAGGAAATCAGTATATCCCCTGATCTCCTTATGTTCCCTGTGGCCTCAACACTGACTCCCCCATCTCTTGTCTTGATGCTCAGTTGGTCCTTTCCGTCCTAGCTAGGTATAGAGCCTCTATCTTTCCCCTGTTAGTCATAGTTGCTCTGACTCTGGTCTCCTATCAAATTCCCCTCTCTGTACTCTTCCAAAAGTAGCTGATTGTGTCCCAACTACCTACATGCTTGCTGCATGTTCAAATGCCCTGGGGGATATTTTAAAGGTCTAATGACACCACACCACACAAGCTGACTAACCAGTCACAATCTCTGGGGGTAGGGTGTGTTGTTAAACCCTCCCAGGTGACTCCAGCGTCCAGCCAGGCTTTAGAGCCATTGGTTAATAAGAGAACATTATAGTACCATAGAAAACTCAATAGAAGGCAATGGTTCTCAGCTGAGAGTTGACTTTACTCCCTCAGAAACATACACTTAGTGAGTGGAGGCCAGGAACACTCTCAAACACCCACTGTGTCCAGGACATCAACTCAGTAGAGAGGCCCCATGCTAATGTGCCTTCTGCTGACATTGAGCAACCTTGATATGAGAAAGAGGAAGGAAGCCACAATACTGACATTGGCTCTGAGACAGATGTGGCCCATCCTTCTTAGGAAAATTCACATGCCACCCCATGCCACAGTGCCTCCTGTGCTGAGCCCGTTCCTCAGTTGGGAATGTGGAAACTGCCCAGGTTGCACCTGTCACCATCATGCCCAGCCCTACTCTGTGTATGCCAACCTTAGTCTTACTCTCTGAACATTTGGTTCTGTGAAGTCTTTTGTCGTTGTTGTTGGGACAGAGGAGCTGGGCACACCTCAAGCTGACTGTTGCCAAACTCAACAATTGCTGTTTTGGCAGCTCCTGAATCTTCTAATGAGGTGACTGCCTGACACTAAGCAAGCAGCTGATGAGGCTGGAAAGTAAGGGGAAAAGCTCCTCTTCTTCCCATAGTTGTGGACATTAGCTGAGGATCTAACCTAGAACAACCTCTGCCATTAAAGAGAACTACTGTGGATGATGGCTCACCCTTACAAAGATCCATCATTTATTTTTTGTAGTATTAATAATGGAAGTCAGGGCCTCTTGTATACTAGGCAAGAACTCTACCTCTGAACTACATCTTCAACTCAAACTTCACAATTTTAAAGTAATTTTATTTTATTTTATGTATACGGTGTTTTGCCTGCATGCATGTCCATGTACCACATGCATTCCTAGTACCCTCAGAGGTCAGAAGAGGATGTCAGATCCCCTGGAACTGGAGTTACAGATGGTTCTGAGCTGCCATGTGGGTGTTGGGAATCAAACTCAGGTCCTCTGGAAGAACAGCCAGTATTCTTAACTACTGAGTCATCTCTCAGTTCCTAGCTCACAATTTCTAACAAGTGTTCATAAATATCATCTGATTTGATCTATGCTTTCAGCTCACTATAAGGTGTAATTTCCTATAAAGTATAGCAGATATACAGAAGATATGGAGGAAAGACATCAGGAGGGAAAATAATAATAAGTAATGAATCCAAAGGCACATTCAAAAACTCACATTACATGAAAAAATTAGAAATTCAATTATTTTTATTTATAATTTAATTATTTTGTGTGCAAAGGTCACATGTGCTACAGCACACACATGAAGGTCAGAGTACAACTTTCTCTCTTTTCACCATGTGAGTCCCAAGGATCCAACTCAGATTGTCAGGGTTGGCAGTGAGTGCTCTTTTCCACTGAACTAGGGCACCAGCCCTCTTTTGATTTATGTGTGTGTGTGTGTGTGTGTGTGTGTGTGTGTGTGTGTGTGTGTGTGTGATCGCACTTCAAGCCTCTTGAAATCCTTCTGGCTAAAAAGAAAAATATAATAAAAATTGAATTATCATGCAATACAAAGGCTTTACCAAATTGGTAAGTTTTGATACAATCTAGTTATGGCTGAAAACCAATTCTTTTTTTTTTAAAGATTTATTTATTTATTATGTATACAGAAGAGGGCACCAGATCTCATTACAGATGGTTATGAGCCACCATGTGGTTGCTGGGAATTGAACTCATGACCTCTGGGAGAGCAGTCGGTGCTCTTAACCTCTGAGCCATCTCTCCAGCCCCTGAAAACCAATTCTTAACAATCATATTCTTAATTTCTAGCACTATTTTGGTTTTCTAGTTTGTGTTTCTTATATTTATGCAGCATTTCCTTTGTGGGACAGTGAGGAAGGATTATGGCAGAGCATATTTCCTGTAATTTAAATGTTCTATGAGCCAAAAAGGCTTGTAGAGGAATTAGACTTAGAATGAACTGAAAAAAAAAAATCTCTTCCTAGTGTTTGTTGACTCCAGCCATTTTGAGCCTTAATCCTTAATATAAAAAAATAAAAGATAAAACCCTAAAATATAATTCTAGAAAATTAGGGAAAGGAGGCAGTCGGCAAAATCGTTCTATGGCCATGAGGTTAGGCTAGGCAGATCACTGTGCAACTTGATGAATTTTCCGATGAACAACCATGGTCACATATAGAAAGGTGACTCAGCTCCTGGGGTGCACTAGATGCTTAAGGAATTCTCCTCTGCTCTTGTGATATCACTGGCAGGAAGGAGTGCTATGGTTAAGCAAGTTCTCTGTGGCCCATTAGGCCATGGACCACCCAGAGAATCCATCATGGCTTGCTCATGGCCGTACTTGTAGACATTAGCACTTGGGAGACTCTTCCAAGGACGTGCATGTTTACTGAACTCACTGTGATGCTCCAGCAGATGTACAGGGGGACGAGATAAGCTCTGTGAAACTGCACTTCTTTTTAGACAGTACCAGCAATTTCATAAGGTTTAATCTAATGCATCCATTTTCTGTCAACATCTCTTATTCCTGCATCAGCTTTCAGAAGTATCTCTGGTGTCTTACATCACAGGGCTCAAAGAAATATTTTCAGCTCAGGGAGCCATTTTGTATCCTGTTCATTCTATATATTCAGCTTTTCTGGCCAAAAAAAAAAAAATATGGACACACACCTCAAAAGTATTTTAAACATGAATTCTGTTTTGTTCTTCTTGACAGTATCTCTGTGGCTTCTTTCTCTATTCCTTCTTTCTATTTCTGAATCAGATAGCTTATCATAAACATCTGTGAGATTTTTGAAGCTGCTTATGACCTGGTACAATGGCAGTTCCCAGAAGTGTTGTCATAAATCATGGTCCTAACAAAAGTAAAGCTGTTAATGAGGTAAAAATAATAAATTGCTTATTTACCTGTAGAAATGCAGAAATGAACATTTTGCCCAATGGTTTTGATTTGTCACTACATTATAGAACAACAGCTGTCCTTAAATTTGGGACTTTCATATTTTGCCTTTTCACTTGTATGAATATTAAAATAATGTTCCTAATGAGATCCAGGGGTGAGTGCCTCACCCAAGCCAGACCCTGCCTCTTACATAAATATCAGTCTGAAGGAAGAGCCAAAGAAATCAGGCTCCTCTGATAGTTCTAGAATTAAATGACTTTTTTAGACACTTTATTTAAAAAAAAAAAAAAAAACACTGCCGGGCGGTGGTGGCGCACGCCTTTAATCCCAGCACTCGGGAGGCAGAGCCAGGCGGATCTCTGTAAGTTCGAGGCCAGCCTGGGCTACCAAGTGAGTTGAGTTCCAGGAAAGGCGCAAAGCTACACAGAGAAACCCTCTCTTGAAAAACCAAAAAAAAAAAAAAAAAAAAAAAAACACTGACATAGTTAATCACAATTATACTTTTAATTTTCAATTGCATTCATCTATTTCACTGTGCATACTACACACACGTGTGTGTGTCATGATATGTGTGTAAAGGTTAGAGGATAACTGGATGTTGGTTCTCTCCTCCTATCATGTGAGTCCTAAGGACCAAGTTCAGGTAATGCTTAGCAGCAGGAGCAATCTTACCAACCCACAAGGAAAACTTTTATATTTTGTCTGTCTGTCTGAGTAGACCTAAGTTGTTCTTACACAACATATTTCAAATGATCCCATTAGGGCACACTCTAAGTTTTCCCATGGAGGTAGTTACACCTCCCCCTCCTCCCCAAAGGCTGAAGTTTTAGGTGGTGTCTTCCCAATCCCTTTACCAGGAGACAATAATATTGGTTGAAGTCATATTTAAGGGGAATAGCTGCCTGTGGGCGTGATCTTCAGGGATAATGGGTAAAGTGGAAAGTGAGATGGAAAACTAGAAGAAAATGTTGAAGCAGGCCAAACTGGTTTTCAAAGTCTTTTCTTGTTTAACACGGCAGAAATGTTGAATATAAAAGGGCATGAGAGATTATCTAAAACCAAAGCATTAAAAGGTCAGGCTGCCACAGGATTTTGATTTGGGATCTTCCCACATTGTTTTGAGGTATTGTACATAAACTCCATAAAATTTTGCAGACTGTTTTTTTTAGGAGAGGCAGTTTCCACCTTTTCTTTAAAAAAAAATGTGTGTGTGTGCGTATGTATGTGTGTTTGTGTGTGTGTGTGTGTGTGTGTGTGTGTGTGTGTGTGTGTGTGTGTGTATGCATGCATCTGGAGGTCAGGGGACAACTTGCAGCAATCAGTTCCCTCCTTCTACCGTGGGGTCCCAGGGATGGGCCTCTAGTGGTCAGGCTTTGCAGCAGACAGTTTTACCTGTTGCGCCACATCACTGGCCCTCTAACTTGCCTTCAATGTTTACTCCCCAGGTGGTGTCAAGCAGACTATGGTAGGTCCTGGATTCCTTTATCCTGTGGCTATCAATAGTTATCTTTGTATGTGACTTTAGTCTCTAGAATTTTTACAGTAGGGATAATGAAGGTGAGTGGGTTAAATGCAATTATAAAATGTCTCTGAAACTGGTGATGCTTGAAAACTTGTCATCAAAATAAAGATTCCAATGCTTACTGTGGGTTAAGAACATTCTGCTTGTGCAGAAGGGCTTGTGAAATCAGCCATCAGAATCACTGGAATCCCTGTTGGTTCAATAGCCTTAAAGCCAGATGTTTAGAGTGCTCTTTAAAAGTACCCTCTTGAGATTTTGACTGAGGAGTTCTAATGAATAAAATTTCATGCAGATGTATTTAAAAAAGAAAAAAAAACTTGATTTTTGTATTTGAAACCACCAAAATATCAACTAGATATACCTTCATTATACTGATTGTTGAATAAGCATGGGCCCCTTTTTAGAAATTGAGTTTAAGCTAAAATTTCTGATATATTAATACAAAGAAGTAGATTCTAATACTGAATTGCTATGTTGCCGTTGTTAAATCTATTTGGAATTTCTTCCCTCTTGCAGATTTTTATTCTCTTGTCTTTAGTATTTCTTTTAAATTAGCCTGTCTAGAGATTGGTGAAACAGAAGTATTTTTTAAAAAATAGAGCAAGGACACATCTTTGGAAGATTCTTTGCCAGGGCTTGGGGATAAATAGAATAAGGAAAACTGATGCCCCAGAAAGGGGAGGCATAGGAAAACAGGCATTCTCCCGAGAGATAACATATAGTGTGGCCTGACCAAGTCACGTGGTGGGAGGGGGCTCTTTTCTTTCTCCTCCACATCCTTTCCTCTGATGTCACAAGTCTATTATTTCCTGGGAGAATTAATTAGTATTCATTGGGTTGCAGTTGGCAAGAAGAAAGAAGGGAGGAGAGAGAGAGAGAGAGAGAGAGAGAGAGAGAGAGAGAGAGAGAGAGAGAGAGAGAGAGAGAGAGAGATCTTAAGAGGGAGACAGCAAGGAGAAGAGCTGGGTGGGGGAACAGGACCTTCCCGGGGTGCACTGGGAGTGGGGGGCAAAGAGTGGCTGTTTTATAACTAGGATCCTCGGTGACGTATGGTCGCCTGCTCCTTGGCAGCTGTCTTTATGGACCAGTAGGCAGAGCGAAATTGACGCTGACAAGACTTTTGCATCTTGGATGGCACTGTAATCTACTGTAGTGAAGAACAGAGCCTCTCAATCAGGCGGGCGGAAAGAAGAGAGACGGAGGGGAGAGGGGAGTCCAAAAGAAAAGAAAGAGGAGGGGGGAAAGTGTGTGTTGGGGGGAAGCAGGGAAAAGCATTTTTGGTGGATGGTATGAAGCCAGCCATGGAAACTGCAGCCGAGGAAAATACTGAACAAAGCCAAGAGAGAAAAGGTACCCAGCGCTCTGACAATAGCCTGTTTTAAAGCTTTTCACTGACGGTGCTTAAAAGGGGTTATCCAGGTTTTGTCTCTTGTAAAACGGCTCTAAAACAATCCCCGAAGGTGTGGTCTTGTTTAGGGTGGGTTTTGTCTTTATCCTGGGGACTAATGTTAATAGTGTAGCCTCTCTTCTATTTCTGTTGCAAGTATTTCAATGTAACATGGTATTTCATAGAAGGATGTCTGTAGTTTGTCACCTTGGGCTGCTGGAGTGGGAAAACTGTCTCTTTAAAAAAAAAAAAAAACTAAAATAATTAATCATAACTTAAGTCCTGTGTTCTGCATGCTATGTTCAGGGATTAGGGGACATGTTATTCTGTGCTAATGCTAAGGAGGAACTGGGGAGATGTGCATGCTAAATATGCTTTGATTCCAATAATACCGGAGTAATTTAGACATGTTGTAAGTTTCTTATTCTAACATGATTGTTCTTTCCATGTATCAGACTATGTCATGTAATAGCCATTTATAGTGGGAGCTTGACATCAGCTTTGTCCCCTAGCACTGATAGGAGGGAAGAGGTCTTTTGCTAATCATGACTTTAAGATTTGGAGAAGGAAAACTGTCTAAGGGCTCCATCCTTAAAAAGAAGTCTCCGACAATATCACAATTTTGATATTCAGACTTTGGAGAAATTGGTGTTATTGCACCAAGAAAATGGCAGGAAAGAGACGCTATGCCGAGGTCAAGTTTGATGCCCCATAGAAACAGCTCAGCCACTGTTAGGTTAACGGTGTCTGGCTACACTGTAATTGATCTCTTCACTTCAAGACTAAAACTGTCATAAAATGCACAAAAACATGTTTTATAATTGCACTGGCTCAGGTTTTAAAAAAAATAATCCATCATGCTAAGGTTCTTTCTCATGGCTTTTACACCCAATTGTAGTCACTAAATGATAGTAATTCTTCAGCCACATTCTCTTTATGAATATATGGGTTGAGCCATATGAAATTGCTGCTGTCGACCATTTTAAACATGAAAAGCACATCTATATGCAGGTCAACTTCACAGCACGTTGGAGTAAAGGCTGCTTATTTTCATATAGATTTTTTTCTGCCTATATTAATTTTCCATCCTAAACAGACCAATTTCATTTTTAAAATATATTTTAGAAGCATGATAAAATCCACAAATTTTCCATTTAACCACTTCTTAACTCACAATCTGGGGGCAACAAGTACATAGCAATTTAATTTTGAAGTTGGTACTTTAGTTCAATCCTTGTATCAGGCCTACCCCTCCCCTAACAAAAGACACTCTGTCTTTTCTTGCATATTATTTTTCTCTCATTTTTTTTCTAATCTATGTGAATGGTCAAATAGCAATAAGAGAAACTCGAGTGTATTTATCAAGTTTCATTTCCATCACAATTAGCTACTAAGTCATTGCATGTGTGATAATGTAGTTGTGTCCTGAAGGAAACTTAGGTTTAGAGCATTTTTCTCGTAAAGTGGATGATTTTCCTTTATACACATTTTTTATTAATGTTGTGTTGCTTGTGGCAGATAAAACCATGGTGACCTCTGCAAGACCGTCTAGGTCTGCAGAAACGGATCTGAAAAACAAAAGACATCAAATCTTTACTACACAACTGTGTGGCTTATTCCCATTTAGTCTCATAGACTTTCATTATTTTACATCATCTACATATTTAATGGCAGGTCTACAGGTTGCCACTGCATCCCCAATATATGAAAACTAGCTAGCTATCATTATAGAGGCAAAATTAGAAGCAAAATACCATTTCAGAGGAACTTTAAAGATGACTAGGATTCATAAACACTAGTTGTTAAATGATTTTAAAAAGACAAGCTACTAAGCTAAGGTCACATGTGTGATACATGTTTGGATAAAAATCTGGTCCAGGAAGTTTATTCTTAATCTGCAGCAACAAGGATTGTGATCACTGTGTGGACCCCCACCCCAAGCATTCTGGAAGATGGCTTATCTACGCATCTTGATTTGGATGACCAAGTTCATATGCTAGCTGCCCAAAGTCCAAACTCCCATAAGTATCTTTGTCATTCCCTTTGCTGGCCCATTGTTATAAAACAGTAGCCATTAATGGTGCGGTATGCTTGTTATTTCTTTATTCCTTCAGATGTAATGTTAAGTGTCTAAAACCTATGCCTATTTCATTGACATTAACATTTACAAACTTAACAATGTAACTTATAAAATGAACTGTGTCATTTTTGGAACTTAGAGAATCTTTTTCTTCTTCTTGCTGCAAAACTCCTTAGTTCCTAAATGTTATCCTCTACATTTTTGTTACTTCACAGAGGTTTGTATGCATATATGTGATTTTCCTCTGTTCCTCTTTCCCACTGGTTTTCAGTTGTTGGTTGCAGGGGCAATGTCTGTCTGTTAATTAGGGGTATTGTTGCCCAGTGGCTAGCACCCAACAGCTTGTGAATGAATAGTTTGGATAATTATTACAGTGTCTATGAAGAATGTAAATTAAAGTAAGGTTTAAAAATTGACCTCAGCCTTTTCTGGTAGCTGTCCATTCCCAGAGGGAGTTTACATAGGGGAACACATCTGAGCTATTGCAGTTCACTAACTGCCACCAAGAGGTCTGTTTCTTTAGAAACTCAATCAGAATCGCTTTGTTCTTATTTCAGACAAAAATGATCCAAGTCTTAACAAAAGGGAAAGCGTTTGTGTTCTTGCAGTGCTCTCCTCGTGTTATCCCGAATGCTGCTGAGCAACCCAAATCCACACAAAGTGTTCAGGGATAGACAGGGCTTTGCTTTTGGGTTTTTGTTTGTTTGTTTTGTTTTGTTTTTTAAGAAAAGAAAGCAGGTTTTCTCAGACGAGTATAGCAAATGCAAAATTATTACAAGTGACAGTTTTTTTTTAATGCGAGTATAGAATTAAAGTGGCGGAATTGAGTAAACAGATTCAGCAAAGATGGAATGAGCAGAGAAAATGAATAAGGCAATTAAAGGAAGTGGATGATGGCTCTGCTAATAAAACGATGGAAAGCTAGCTCTCCATTTGTTTCTGTGGAGTATCACTTAAGCGTCACTTCATTTGTGAAAACAGATGTGTCTGGGATCGCTGGAAGCACGTCATCATGGGGTAGAAAAACAATTGAATCTCTAACAACTCTGAAGCTCTGTTATGGGGGAACAGTATCTGCGCTGAAAATTATTTTTATTACATGTAGGAAATTGGAATCTCCCAGAATAATTATAAGCAGGCTAGTTTAGTTCCTGTAAATCATTGCTGAAATCAATTCCAGAATCCAAGTATCAAATTAAGTTTCTAGCCACGTAGGAAGAGAGAAATGTGGTAAATTGGAAATAATGTTTGAAAGTAAATTGGAGGACAGGGTCAGAATACAAGATGAATTTGAATCAGCGACTTGTTTACAACAGTAACGGATTCATTGTAATCTTTCTGCTATTTTTTTTAAATCTAGCAAAACATGTGCATGTTGGTTCTCCATTTTTTTTTTTTTTTTTTGTTTAGGGGAAAAAAGCAATTCTCTGGAACATTTAACGTGTTAACATTATTCTGAAGGATCCGTGACATTCTTACTGACATTTACTAACTTGTTTATGTGAATGTGATACTGGGAAAGTTTTAGATGCTGTTATTCTCTGTAAGAGTTTGCCAAGGTGAGCTTCTGAAGTGACGGGGCCTGGGGAATAGGCTGTAGCGGAAAATGGCTGGCCAGATGGTGGGGAACATATGTGGTAGGTATGACATGGCATCCTTTAATGGTTTGGGGAGAGGAAGGGTTGTAGGGTTTTTTGTTTGTTTTGTTTTTAAGAACATGTAAATGTGGAGAAAGATCTGAGCAAGTTGGTCTAGCTGTTCCATTTCTGTTATCAGTTCCATGAACACACTTTCACGACTTGGCCATGTTATTTCTTCCTTGAAATTGGTCATAAACCTCCACTGTGGCAGTAAGTTATAAGATCGTGTTTTTCTGTTACTTGGAAATACAGGTCAGTTTAGGGTAAGAGATCTTAGCGACACCATTTCCTAGTCTTGCTTCATCCACGGACATGCAGAACAACCAATGTCTGCGTGATGTCCACTCCCCTTCACCAGGACTGGTGATGAACTGGAGTATTCCAAAGGCACCCCTTTCTTCTTTTTCCTTTAGACCAAAAACACATGCACATGAGCTAATTGGCCAGGAGAAGGGGTGGCTATGGGACGGAGGAAGAATGGGGCACACACTGGCTTCTGAGACAAGGAGGCTCCACTCCCAGTTTTACAAGTGTGCTTTGTTGCTCACCATTTGTCAGTCATTTATTCATTTCATAATATGCTCCTTTGAAATGTCATCCTGCCTCCTGTGCCCTCAGCTCCTGTTGGAGAAGTGAAAGGCTGCTCACCCATTTAGGCAGCATGAGAAGTCGCATCATATGGGTTTTAACCATATTGTGCTGTTTGGTTGCAAATAACCAACAGCAGTGACAGAGACTTTTGATCCTCAGCCAGCTCCATGATACTTCTCCTTAGAGAGTGAAGAAGAGAAAATAAAAGAATGCCTTGTTTTGCAGGCTGATTTTATTAATTATATTAACCACTTTGTATACCAAGCCCTACCTACCACTTGATGCCAGGGCACAGTGCACCTTTCCTACAAATGGCTAGGTAGCACATATTTTACCCTTTCAGACCACAGATCTTTGCTTTGCCTGCTCATTTCGGCCATCCTAGCATGAAGAAGCAGTCACAGATGTATGTGCACAAGGGGATATAACAATGCTCCAGTCGGATTTTATTTACCAAAAGAGATGGTCTGCAGGCCTGTCCAGTATTCTGGCAGGACCTTGGCTTTCCCTTCACATTCTGACTAATGGCTACAATGAGACAATGACAAACACAGCTTTGAAAAGACCTTGTTTAGTGAATGTGGTCTTCCTCACCAGCCATTTTTGTCACGTGGTTGTTCCCAGTGATAATTTGTAAAAGCATTCCAGCCTGGCAGTCACTTGTCCCTACATCGTATTATCAACGTTAATGGGGGACATGGAAAGGAGCCAAGGCATTGTTTTGCCTTTATTTCCTTAATTTCCCATTATTTATGTCATGCCCCACCTTGGTGATGACCACTCACAATTGTATGTGTCCCCGTGAGCCACCATAGCCACATTTCTTCTATCATCTCAGAGGGAGCTCATGTTGTAGTCTGTTTGTAGAAGGAACAGGCCATTTCCTCATTCTTGCCCATGCCTAGAATCAGCAAGGTGTTTGACTTCTTCTAGGTATCTGGATCCTGTCCTTAGGATTAAAGTGTGTAGTCTTATGTCATAAATGATGCAGATAGCTCTGTGTTTAATGTCTCTGTTTAAGTTTGGCTCAAAAGTACTATATAGAAGTGAGTTTCTTTTTTTCTCATATCCAAAGATTTGCTGTTGTGAAAAAGGCTTCTCCAGAAGTATTAGTCCAAAAGATTGGAAAACGGCCATGCAGTTGTCTGATCTCATCTCTGGATCTGCTGCAGTCATCGTATTTTCACATTCTGTGAAGCATCTCGAGAAGGCATAGCTGTCATATTTTTCTCAGAGAAATTGTCACAGTTTGAGAGCTAGAGAGAATGCATAGTGGTTATGAGCACTTGATGCTCTTGCAGAAGACCAGGGTTTGGTTCCCAGTACCCATATGGTGGTGGCCTCTTCTAAACTCTGTGGGCTCCAACTTGCATGTGATACACAAACATACTTTCAAGCCTGCGCATACACACGTGCACACACACAGAGAAAGCAATTTTAAAATAAAATCACAGTTGGATAATCATGCATTTCCATCCATGTGAGGTTATGCATAGACAGTCCCTCTGAATTGCAGCCATAGATATTATATACACATGTTCATGTGACAGTGTTCCAGTCAGACTTTATTGACTAAGAGGGTCCATAGGGCCCTAGGGTGGTCTTTTGCTTTCAATGAAATACTCACCCAGCAATCATTTATTGGGAACCTATTGTGTGCTGAACATATAAAGATAAAATTTAGAACAAGATGAGGGTTGTGGGGGTAGATCGATGATATAACACATGCCTAGTATGCATGATGTTCTGGGTTCAATCTCTAGCACCCTCCCCCACACTCACAAAAAGAAAAGAAAAGAAAAACTCCTATCAAAGGAGATTAAACTACTTAAAATCTTTTTACTTGAGAGGTCAATATGAAGAAGGGCTCACAATCAACTTCACCAAAAGGAAATCATCTTATACTATGAGGTGACTTGACCCTATGGTTCTTTTCTGTCTGAGAATGTAGTATAAGCTTTGTCTAAGAGAATGGCTTTTGAAAATTGGATGAAGTTTGGGTTTGGGTTTGGGTTGGGTTTGGGTGGTACCAAGCACCAAATCCAGGGCACCGCACATGCTAAGCAAGTAGTCAACTGTTGAGCTATACCCTCAGCCCTAAACACCAGAGGGCAAATATCTAACTCCAGGGAAAGCAGAGTTAATTTTATGAACCCTGAATTAACAAGGGACAGGGACTATTTCTTTAGGAACCGCAGAAATACTGCTCACTTTCAAATGGACCTTAGAACAGCTTTCACTGGCCTTAACAACTTGAGAAATAGGAAAAGGTAGAACTTCACTTGGCCCCAAGGGGGTGGGGGTGGGGGCAGGGGGCCGGGGATTGGGGAGGTTGATACTAGGGTTTTGAAAGTACAACCTCTGGAGGCTGATTTTCCAACTGCATAGCTGGGCTCCACCTCCAGGTTGTGTCCCTGGGCAAGTGATGGGTCTCTTCTTGAATTCCATTTTTCACTTGTCGAGATTGAATGATAATTTCCTATGGTGGTTATAGCTAGTGAACCAGCAGGCATCACGTGTGTGACACTGTGGCTAGCACACCATAAGCACTCCATAAATTATAGCTGTCATCATTATTGACAATGCAAATAGGAGCAGCAAAAATAGCTTCATGGTATGCTTCTGTTCTTCCTTGAGAACCTTTATTTACCTAACTCTTTTTGATGTAGGAAATTTAACCCAGAGTCTTACATATGCTAGCTACTCAAGTGCTCTATCACTGAACTACACCCCAGCCCTTCTTTTTCCTTTTAAATAGGATGTTTTTTATCTGACCTTAAATTCAAAAGGCTCTTCTTGAAAGCATCACTAACCAAAGTATGTCTCGGTCTCAACTCTCTCGAGGGTTTTCAGAGACTGGTGAGTGGAACTGGAATGTTTCTAAGGCTTGGTAAGCTTTGTGGTGTATCTGGTGAGGATGGGCATTAACTAGCCTCACTGTGTGCTTATTTATTTATTTATCTGGGCTTCAATGATTTGAGGTGCCACATGGAACATTAGAACCTCGTCTTTTCATGGACTCATTACCTACCAAAGGCATTTTTTAAATATTTAATATTTAAGTTTTTGTTGTACCTCACCACTTCACATATTTTATGGAATTTATAGGCATGAATGGCCCATAGTGACATTTTTAGCTTCTTAAGAACTTCAGAATTAGAATTCAATTAACAGTGACTGGAAGTCTATATTGCATGCCAGACAAATTGAGAAATACTGTTGTTGTTTCTCCAATCCCCTAATAAGTGGGAAATCTATTACCAGATAGAGACCTGAGGCCCTGGGAAACCATTTGTTACCATATGAACAAGCAATTCCTTCTCTATGATGCACTGAAAGATTACTGAAATAGAATTCAATTCAGAATCTTCTGGACTCTGTGATGTCCTGAGCTGAAGATGAAGTGATAGAGACTACCTTGGGTATCAGTGGGAGGATGGGAGTTTCCTCCAGAATTCAACAGGCCACAGAAGAATTTCTAGAGTTCTAGAATAAGAACTGGGCAGCATGATGGAGAGTGAGCCCCTGTGCATTTTTGCTTGTGCAGCTGGCAATAATCACAGTGTTGTGTTGGTCCGATCAGGAGAGAAACAGAAAGCAAGACATTAGGAGAAACCACATTTTTACCACCAATAGTATCATCCTCAAATGAACATTTTAGGGGAGGGGATAATACAGAAAATAGAAACAAAGAAAATGTTGGTAATTTGTGGAAAGTTAAATTCAAAATTGGAGGACAAAAGTCCAACTGATTCTGAAACTTATGTTGAATTGATAAATTGGTACTGAAGGGTTGCATTTTGATAGCATATTTTAACTCCCCATTTTCCTTTACCATATAGTAAGAGAATAAATAGAAATGCTGATAATAGAATCTTTGCTGGAGATAGACACTGACTCTTTGCCACTGAAATTGGCAGTGAACAGCAAAGCTGAAATGGAAATTGGCAGGTACCACTGGATGTACCCAGGCTCAAAGAACCATCAGTACCGTCCCGTGCCAACCCTGGGGGACAGGGCTGGCCCCTTGAGCAGTCCAGGTAAATACAGCCTTGGGGTGAATTCCACAAACAACTCGACTGTTATCTTGATTGTGATTTATAATGGCTCTTTCAGTTTGGTGATATTTTATGTCTTGCTTGGTGCATTCATTTGTTGACATGGGTGTGGGTGGAAATGGCCCTTTAATAATTTTTTAATCATTTTCATTTTTCTTTCCCCCTTTCCATTCCACCCATTTTTCTCCACCTTCCCTCTCTTCCCTCAATCCACTTCTTTGTATCAAAGGGAACAGTATACAGTGAGCTATGTTCTTGGGTTAACCACAGACTTTCAGATGTCTGAATCAGTAAGTGGGGAAGAAGTCTGTACATACCCACCACAGGGACCAGAACTGGGTCAGAGATCTCAAGGAGCCTCATCTCTGAAAGTTCTGAACATGTCTATATGTCTCTCCAATAGTACTGCTTTGTACTACCCTCCTTTAGTATCAACCCATACTTACAAGAAAGGAAAACTCAAAGCTTGTGAAATTAAGATCAGATAGCTATGTATTAGACTCCCCACATGGTAGGTCCTTTGAGTCCACACTCACCTCTGTGGCCCATTGCGGGGCTAGGTCTGAGCAAAATGTGTGTGGGTCAATTTGGAGACTTGAGATGGAGAGGTTGCTGAGCAGTATGAACCTCCCCATTCCCCATCCCCAAAACCGGACTGTGTCTTAATGTTCAGCTCAATTAGCGCAGTGTAGGATGGTAGCTCAAGCCATGTACAAGGTGATACAAGGGACCAGTGGCGGGTCAGATGAACTCAATAGTAAGCATCACAGTATCGCTATCATTTTGTCTCCACCTGCGATGTCACTTCTCCCAACTGAGTTGTGGGCTTATTTCAGGGATCAACCGGAAATGGCAGTAGTAGGGGCTGGGGCGGTGTCTCAATGTGAAAAGTCCTTGTTGTGCAAGCATGAAGACTAGAGTTCAGATCCTCAGCACCCATGTAAAAGCAGATGGCCAGTGTGCATCTGCAATCCCAGCAGGAGAGCTGTAGAGACAGGGAGATCACTGGAGCTCAAAGCCAATTAGTGAGCTCTAGGTTTGGAAAATACCCAGCATCACCCTTTAGTCTCCAAACACACACACACACACACACACACACACACACACACACACACACACACACACACACACCTAAAAAGAACAAAGAATGGCAGTGTGGTGAATGACACTAGAAACATCTTGGGGAATAGTATAAAATATCCTGTTTAATGGAAGACCTGTTCTCTTTCCTTTAAGACCTAAAATGGAACCATGAGGATAATTATCATGAAATCCGATTTTGGATTTTGTTCTGTGTCTTGGGTCATGCACTCCGTCATTCCACATAGGACTGATAGGGTGGCTGCTGCTGCTGCTGCTGCTGCTGCTTCCTCTTCATCTACCTCCTCCTCTTCTTTCTCTCCTCCTTTCTTCTTCTCCTTCTTCGAGACAAAGGCTCATATATCCCAGGTTGTCCTTGAACATCTGAAGGATGACCTTGTACTGGTTGGGATTACAGGTATATGCCACCATACTCAGTTTGTGTGGTACTGGGGATCAAACCTAGGGCCTCCTCATGCTAGGCAAGTCTTCTACCAACAGAGCTGCGGCCCCAACCCATAGGTGCTTGCTTGTTCTTTGTGTGCTTATAAAGTGAACAAGAATCAACCAAGCATCCTTTAGCACTGATCCTTCAAAGAACATGGTGTTGAGGGCTGGGATCTTGTTTTAAAAGTTGCTGTTGCCATTCACTGTAATACAACCATACAATGTATTCCTGTTGAGCAATGAAAAGGAATGAAGTACCATTACATACTGTGACATAATAATACACATTAACGGCATGAAGCTATATAAATGAAGCCAGACATAGGAGCCCAAGCACCATAAAACTCCATTTGTATTGAGTTTCCAGAACTGGTAACTCCGTAGAGACACTTCTTAGAGCGTGGTTGCCAGGGGCTCAGGAAGTATGGAGCGGAGATTAACTACAGATGAGCACCGAGCATCTCTCTGGGGGTGATGAAAATATTCTAAAATTAGATTGTGGGGATGATTATACAACTCTAGATTAATTCAAAACCATTGAATTGTAGCATTTAAAATAGATGAGAGCCTGGCACAGTAGGACACACATCCATAATCCCAGAACTTGAGAGGCAGAATCAGTATGATTACCACGAATTAAATGATAACTTGGGCAACATTGTTCCAGTAATACATAGTAAGACCCCACCTTTTAAAAAAAATAAGTTTTCTAGTATATAAGTTATATTTGAAAGTCATGTTTTGTTTATTTGTTTGTTTGTTTGACCATATATAGCCTATCTCATTAGATACATGTAACTCAAGGGCAAAGAGAAAGGGAGTATTGCTACCCAGCAGGAATCAGAAACTGCTGCTTTTGAGACAGGACGGTGTTTATTTTAAGAATAAGTGTTGGGGATGGCAAGATGGCTCAGTGGGTAAATGCACTTGCTACCAAGCCTGATAACCTGAGTTCAATACCTGGGACCCACATGGTAGAAGGAGAGAACTCCTGCAATTTGTCCTTTGACCATAGTGTGTGTGTGTGTGTGTGTGTGTGTGTGTGTGTGTGTGTGTAACACAAAAAAAAATAAATAAATGTAAAAAGGTTTAATGATACCAAGGCAGTTGGAAATCTAGAAAGAGCTTTGACTCATTCCTGGACACCAGACACTAAGCTGTGTGGTAAAGAATAAACACTGTCATCTTCCTGGAGGGAAACATACCTCTGTCTGTGGCTCTGGAGAGTTCTCCAGGCATTAAGCAGTTTAACAGAAGAGCACGATGTGTGTACTTTTCACCTGACACCCTGACCTCAGAATGTGGGGCAATCGAAGCTGTGGCTGCAGCTGAGAAACAAACAAACGGTAGGGCTTCGAAGACTTTCCTGAAATGGGTTGTTTTGGGGAGCCCTGAGGAACATGGGCCTTTGAAGGTGGTATGCCTGTTCAGGAGGTGCCATCCATCCCACTAGCAAGGTCTGACTGGCCCCGCAGTCACTGGCCTTTCTTGAGAGCCCAGCCCACGAAGCTCTGTTGGCCATTAACTCAAGGTTCAGCACCAGGGAAGTTGAGTCCAACACGAGTTTGCCCTTCTTCCCTCCATGCCCCAATTTCAAAATTACTTTTGGGGGCGTTTTGAAATTGTAGCTATAATAAGAGGTCCAGGCTGCCCATAGTATCACGTTGCGGGTGATATTACAAGGAAGAATTCTGGCAGCTATCCGGTTCTTGCCCAGGGGAAAGAAAAATCCTTGCACTTGATTTGAAGGTTTAATTTTAAAAAATGATCCTCCGAGATCCCAAAATGGTTTATATGTTTTCACTTTTGCATACATTCACCTCAATCCTTGGCTTCTCAGGTTCCAGGTGTATGTCTGAAGTCCCATTTGTATCTAAAGTGACATTATACTGGACAGTGTAAAATAAGATGGATGAGGTCACAGCGGGAGGAGACCTGGCCCAGCCATGTCATTGTCTCCCCAGGAGATGTCTCCCCGGGTTTTGTTGGCTCCAAAATCAACACAGTTTTGCCATCCTGTACTTAGATTCTAAACCAGATGGTATGAGAGGAAAAAATAGAGAATTCCATATGGCTCCTGTGTCTTTTCTCCACCCCCTTTCCCTACATAGTTCTCAGTTTCTCTCCAAGGAGGTGCTGATACTAGCTGACCACGAAGTCCTTGCCAAAGAAAAATGCCTCTGTCACCCATGCAGTCACTAGCAGAGACCACCTTACCCCAAATCTTGTTCCTCACCAGAAAGATCAAAGTCGGTCCAGTAGCTTTTGCCTTGACCCCTCCTCCATAGCTTTCTTTTCCTTGATAGTTACTCTTACCATTACCCGCCCCCAGTGCTGCCCCCAGAGAGGGTCTCATGCAGCCCATGCTGGACCTGAACTCTCTATGTAGATGAGAGTGACCTTGAACCCCTGATCCTCCTGCTTCCACCTCCCGAGTGCTGTTGCAGTTTGATTTGATTTGATTTGTAGTTTAGTTCTTTTGAGACAGGGTCTCACTCTGTAACCTTAGCTGTCCAGGAGCTCTCTATGCAGACCAGTCTGGCCTCAGACTCATAGAGATGCATCTTCTTCTGCTTCCCAAGAGCCTGGGATTAAAGGCGTGTGTCACCAGACCTGGCTCTGTAACAATTTCCAATCTTTTTTCCTTCTCTGCTTATGAAGACACACGAGTAAGAATGATGGAGGAGAAAGTTACGGATGGGAGCTTGGGAAAACACCCAGGTGTCTCCTATCTTCCTCAGTACAGTCAATTATGTATCAGGGATGATTATTTAACATAGGCTGTGAACTAACAGACTAAGAATGACTGTTTGTCAGTAAATCTGATGCTCAGACTTCAACCTGAGAAGTAAAGACATCCACTTACTTCACCAACCTCCAATTCTTCTTTTGTCCAAATGCTGGGCGGTGGTGGCTCCCACCTTTAATTCCAGCAGTTGGGAGGCAGAGGAAGGTAGATTTCTGTGAGTTCAAGGCCAGCCTGGTCTACAGAGCGAGATCCAGGACAGCCAGAGCTACACAAAGAAACCCTGTCTCAAAAAAAAAATGCAAACTACTCTGATGCTTGGATTGAGATGTCCATAGGAAAGTCCAGAAGTCCAAACAAGGAGCATGCCCTCTCATTGTGTAACAGGATGGCGAATGTAGGGAGAGGCAGGCTGGAGGAAGGGTTGATGCCCAAGCTTGACAACTTGCATTACCAAGAGTGGATCCCTAAGTAGCTGTGGAGGGGTGCTGAGAGAGAGTGCCTGAAAGCACCTTGGGGTCACTGCTGTGATTCAGTTCACACTCTGGAGGCAGTTCATCCTCCCCCTTCACTGCTGACCTTTGGAACTTCTCCCTCGGGATTTGCTTTTAGCCTGACATGGAGGAGGATTACTACTGTCCCTTAGGGCTACTCTTTTAGAACTTAAGGATGTATGCCCACTGTGTTTGAGGGCTGAACCTTCAGACACTTGAAATGTATCTCAAGAGAGAAATCCCTTTCTTACTATTTTGACATGTGCCAGAAACACAGTGCCTGTCTGTGATGGGGTTTCCTCTATCATTGGAAGGGTGGTAATGTAATGTAGGTTCTGATGGCACTTGTCACTCTGTTCCCTGGAGTCTAGGTGCAGTAGCTTTCTGAGTATGTACAGCGGAAACTGGGGAAGCTGTCTGCCTATGATATGCTTCTAGCCACTCAGGTTTTCTGGTTCAGTGGAGGTGAAGACAGTGTGAGCATATCGTAGCTCTGATTTGCACTCCAAAGTTCTCTGCTTTCCAGGATTCTTTTGCTTTTTATTTTTATAAAATGTGGTCTATTGTACAGTAACTATTCCATGGCTTACTTAAAAAAACAATAATCAGCCATCTTATATATCCAGAAAACTCTTCTTGATTGTTTACAAACATTCCAATTTGGGGCTGCTATTCTGCCAGTACATGAATAGCAGCACTTCTTTGTGTCACAGTGGCCCAATGAGTCCCCACTGCACTAGCTTACCGGGCCTCTTACTCTTGTAGATGCTCCTTAGCTCAGAGTAGGCAAGCAAAGAAAGTGAAAAAGGAGGAGAGAATCCATCAGCCCTGGATGCCGATCTGGAGCTGTTTGTCAGGCACAACAGATAGTTTTAGGAACAAAGCTTAGAATATTCCAGAATGAGTAATTCTCTCTTTTGCAAGTGGTAATGTCTTATTGCTGCTGCCACTGCTTCTTCACATTATTTTCAGTGGCAACTATTTAATTTTGCTTTGGCGTCTTTTGACCCTCTTGGCGATAAGTGGAGATACCTTAACATAGCTGAGAAGACAACATTGGCAGCTTGAGTCGTCCCACCTCTTCAGATTGTGTCCTTTCAGTCATCCTAGTTCACTTCCAAATAAGCCACACACATAACCAGTTTCTGTGTCTGTGACCAGCTAATACTAAATGGAATGCTCCTGGTCTCTCAAAGCCATTTAGACAGGTTTAGCCTTTCTCTGAAATTATGCTTGGATTTTGTCTAGACACTTTCATGGACAATGCTTTTGCCCTAAGGAGAATAATGCCAGTGATGAAATGTCTGCCTGGTAGGAAACACATGGGATTGAAACTCTCTCACCTTACCTTCCTGTGCTTCCTGCACTGGTTCCTGGGGGTAATTAGTGGAAATTTCTGTGAGGGTTGTGATACCACCCATTGTGTTCTTATAAAATTTTATGTAAACCAGCCATGCCCATTCCCATAAAATAAAGAAATAAAGACCCTGATTTGAGGTGGAAGTAACATGCATACATTGATGCAACAAAATACCCAATCAAAACAGCTAAAGGAAGGGTTTGTTTGAGGTCATACTTTGAAAGTGTAGACCAGCAATTCTCAATGTGTGGGTTGAGAACCCTTTGGGGGTTGAACGATCCTTTCACAGGGGTCGACGAGGACCATTGGAAAACACAGATATTTACATTATGATTCTTAACAGTAGCAAAATTACAGTTATAAAGTAGCAACAAAAAAGTTTTATCACTAGGAGTCACCATAGCATGAGGAGCTGTATTAAAGGGTCACAGCCTTAGGAAGATTGAGAGCAAAGAAGTCATGGCAGCATGAGCATGAAACAGCTGATCACATTGCATCCACAGTCGAGGATCAGAGAGAGATTAAAGCAGGTATTGCACACACCCTCTTTTCTATTCAATCCAGGGCCCCAGCCCATGGGATGCTGCTGCCTTTCCACCTCAGTTAACCCAATCTAGAAACTCCCTCTAAGCCATGCCCAGAGGCTTGTCTTCTAGGTGATTTCAGATTCTGTCAAGTTGACAGTCAGGATTGACTATCACCCTGAATCTGTTTCAAGGGTTAAGTCTTGGCTTCCTTGTGTACTAAGTATGACAATGATATTTTGTCATGCCCAAAGATCACCAAGCCCTTCCTTGTTCCTCCCTCCCATAATCAACCTCTGCTTTGCCTTCTCTCTGGATTCCTGGGCTTTTTCTAGAATGGCCTTACAAAGATGGCTTCATGTAAGTTCTCTTGCCCTTTCTCATTTATCTGTTCCTACAAATTGGCATATGACGTTGATTGCTTAATAGCTCTGTGGCTTTGTCTGATTTTCATCCTTCCTGCTTCCCTTGAAGACGCCCTGTCCCCTTTGAATAAAACTCAGAAAGACTGATTCTGCCTCCACCCACAGCTGAAGACTTTAGCTTGCACCCACTCAGGCCCAGCCTACACACCATTGCCAGATGAATCTCACAAGCACATCTCCGATCATGTCACTTGCCTGCACACAAACCTGCCCCCTCTCCTGCTTGCAAATGAAGCACAGAGGCTCAGGCTGGCTTGACTGCCTCCTCCAGTTGGAGGAGGGCCCACCTGCCTTTCTTTCCAACTTCTCCTAACACTACCCTGGTGTCCTTGAGAAACTCAGCTAAACCTTGGCTCCCACACCACGTTGATACAGCATTCCTTCCCCAAGGCCTATCATGGGAACATGCGTGCTCTCCAAGGCCTAGCTACACTCTGTCTTTCCGTAGTCCCTTTTGTCATTGTCAGTAACCAAGGACAGCTATCCCTACCTCACTCCCCGTGCCCTATGTTGCCTCTCTTCTAATTCCAATTAAAAGTTACATACTTGTATGTTGCTCCCTCACCACTGGCTACAAGGATCGGTGTCCTGAAGGGAACACCTGAGAGCCCTGCCACAATGTCTCCGAAATAGCAGCAAATCAACAGACTCAATGAATGGATCCAGGAAAGCAAAGATGGCCAAGGATGTTGACTGTCACCAGACCTCGGCCTCACTTCCCACAGATCTCCCTGCTCTGAAAAATCAGTGTTGTCTGGACTTAGGGCTAGCTTTCCCCCCTCACCCCCTGCTTCCCCACTTTACCAGGCAAAGTGTTAATTAAGCCTGATCTGTAGGAAAGCCAAAGCCAGTTCCCACAGAAAACAAAAGAAGGGGCTAACAAGTGTTTGTTTCTTGAATTTGTTTATTCCCTGCCATGTACGTGTCTAACTTTTAAATGGTCACCTAGTTTCCATTGCTCACATATTATTACAAATGTTGAAGGTTAATCTATTTTAAGATTTTTATGGTGTGCCACAAAAATTAAAGTTCCTCGTTAAACAGACTTTAGGGCAAACTTTTAGAAGTGTCTACTGAGAAATGATTACTTTTATGACATTAGAAATAGACTTAGTATTTGTATTATTACATGGTTGAACATGCATATCTAGGTCTATAAGAGAGTCGAAAGGACTGGACGGTAAGTTACTGGACTTCACAATACTTTATAGTGCTCTGAATTGGTGATTCTCAGACTTTGGGGTATTAAGCCCCTTTATACTCATAAAATTAGATATTGGTTATATGTATAAGTATTTTTATATAAGAAATTATAATCAATATTAAACTCTTGGTTTGGGCAGAATGAAACCCAAGAGGCTGCCTTGCACCTGCTAGGCAGATGCTCTGCCACTGAGCTACATCCTCTGTTCAACTTACATATTAAAACAATAATGAACTCATCCTATGTTATCCTAAATAGTATCTTTGAAAGATAAATGTTTTCCAAATCAAAAGACTTCAGTGAGAAGAGTGAAGATTTGTTGCTATTTAATCCTTAAAATACAGGACTTAATTCGAGAGGCAGCTGGATGCTGCCTCTGCCTCTACATTCCTTCAGTGCTATCTTGGCATGTCTTACTTTAGTTGAGATATATGAAGAAAACTTCATTTCTTACAAGTATGAGGTTGGAGGAGAATTTCAATGGCCTTTTATTTATTTTTTTATTTATTTTTTTTTATAATTTATTTAACTTTATTTTATGTGCATTGCTATGAAGGTGTCAGATCCCCTGGAACTGGAGTTACAGACAGTTGTGAGCTGCCATGTGGGTGCTGGGAATTGAACCGGGTCCTCTGCAAGAGCAGCCAGTGCTCTTAACTGCTGAGCCATCTCTCCAGCCCCTTCAATGGCCTTTTAAAATAATTACAGAATTTGAAATTCTTTTCTGCTCATGACAAGATTCATCAAGTTTCAATTTCTTTGTAAAATAATATTTTATTATACTTTTTTGGGGGTGGTCAGAGGACAACTTGCAGGAGTCATTTCTCTCTTTCCACCATGTGGGTCCTAGGGATGGAACTCAGGTCATCAAGCTTGGCAGCAAGCACGACTTGACCCACTGAGCCATCTTGCTGGCCCAAGTAGTAGTTTCTTAAAGACTGTTCCAAATGTGAAATCTGAAACCATATTGATGGTCCTTTTGTACCCTGATCTATTGAAATCCAATGCTATAACCTGGACTTGGATTGACACTTATAGTCAGAAATGATTTTTGTGAAGTTGCACACTGATTATTTGAAAAACACTAGCAGTGTGTGTGTGTGTGTGTGTGTGTGTGTGTGTGTGTGTGTGTGTGTGTGTGCCTGCCTATGTCTGAATCCCCAATACTGACACATTTTATTAAACCACATAAAGTCCTGTATCTTTATATCACTGCCAAGACTTCATCAAGAAGTCATCTGAGCTGGGGAAACTGTCAGTCTCACTGTGGCAGGTACAAGTTTCCCCAAGTTCATTGGCAACGGATACCATCAGTTGTTTTCTTTGAAATGACAAGCTGTTCACTTAGTTCGTTTCTGAGAAAATTTCTTCTAAATAGCTATGTCTGAGTAACCGCAGACTGTCAGAGCTTCTTTCTAGAAAAAGAAAAATAGTGTTCCATGAAAAAAGGTGCTAGGTGAGCTTGTAACACAACTGAAGCAGAACGTTCCTGAAGGTTATGGCCATCCCTTGATGTGCGTTATCCATCCAACACTTCCTCCATATTCATTGTGCAGAATATTCAAAGATGCAGTCTCAGGTTGTGATTTAATAAAAGTCCCATATATTAGCACACATGGCATTGTAGGTGGATGGACGTCTTCTTTGTACTGAGGATGCTTTGACGCAAAACCAGCTCCGCAGTTTTCTTTCTCTTGCTGCGATGCTCCGTGCTGAAGAATGTGCTTACTACACTTTGGAGCCAGTGTCTGCTTTGTGCTATGGCATCAGCACTTTTACTGTGCAAATGTCAGTACAGTGGCAAAAGCAAATAACGCCTTCGTGATGTTGTAGAAAGAGTTGAGACTTCGTGGGCCTCCTGAAAGGGCCTCAGAATCCCCCAGGGCTCAGCCAAGCTCCTTTCAAAAACTCTACCTTCCTGACACAAGGTGGGCCTGGCAGACCTGCACCAGAGAATCTTCTGGGAGCTGGTCTGAAAAGCAGCTGCTTGGTTATCTCCATGGACTTAAACAGACTGAAGGGTGTGTGTGTGTGTGTGTGTGTGTGTGTGTGTGTGTGTGTGTGTGTAGTGCATTGAGGGGAATGCACTTGTGGAGGCCAGAGGGCAATCGCAGGTATCATTCCTCAGGTACCATCCACCTTGTTATTTGAAAAAAGGTTTTTCATTCAGCCTGGAGCTCTCCTAGTAGGCTAGGCTGGCTGACCAGCAAGCCCCGGGGATCTGCTCTCTACCTTTCCAGCACTGAAATTATAAAACCCCACCTCACATTTGTAATCACCTCAAGTTCTCGTGGTTGAGCAGCAAGAACTGTACTGCCTGAGCTCTCTAGCCCCGAGACAGAGTTCTGCATGGTCAAGTCTGCCGGCCACTGTTCTGCAGTAGAGCCTTGAAGGCTCTTCTTGTAAAGGAGCTGATGTAATATCCATGGCCAACCACTCAGCTCTGCCTCCGGAACTTGACTGAAATGAATGTGGGTGGCCATGTGCTAATAAAGCTTTATTTATGGATACACAGGTTTGAATTTCATATACTTCCCATATGTCACAAAATATTTTTTCAAGCCTCCTCTTTCCCCATTTAGATAAGATTGGGCTCACTTAAGGGTAGTATGAACACAGAATAAAGGACTAGCCCAAACTGGCGTTGAACTTGTGATCTTACTGCCTCATCCTCTTTGGCATTTTGTTTCTGTCATGTACTACCACAACTGGCTAACTATCTAAAAACGTAAAAATCATTCTCCATTTGTAGCTATAAGGAGAGCAAGCCAGATTTGCCCCATGGACCACTTTGTTGATTTATGTTCTGTATCCTTGGTTTTCTATTGAAATCGCCGGGCAAGCATAAAGACTTGAACAACAAACTCTAGTTTCTGAACATTACCTACTTATCAACTGGAAATTCCAATCTAATCAATCCAGGTCAGTGGAGCTTAGACATCAGGATTCCCATATATTTCTACTGTGCATGTTTTTTAAAAAAACAAAGTGAATTTTATCTTAAATATTACTTTTTTTAAAAAATTAGAATTTGAGGACTGAAGAGATGACTCGGCAGTTAAAAGCATTTGCTGCTCTTTCAGAGGACCCGAGTCTCGTTCCTAAGCATACACATCAGGCAGCCCACAACTACCTATAGTACAACAACTACCTGTAACTCCAGCTGCTGGAATCAGATGCCTCTAGTCTCCATGGAGCACCTGCACTCACATGCACATACCCACACAGGCACACACACAGACACATAATTTAAAAAAAAAATTTAGACAGCTGGTGACAAAGTCAAATCCTAAGACCAAGGTTGTGCATTGTAACCTCAGAGCAGGGTTCTTCACCCTTAGCATCAAATGCAAGCACCATCCTCTGAGCATAATTGACCCCAAACTATCTCCAGACATTGCCCAGTGTCTCCTGAGGAGCATGGTGGTCCCTGGTTGAGAACCAGTGCTCTAAATACTGTAATTTTTTGTTTATAGTATCTCAGACATTCTCCTCTTGGACTATATTGACATTCGGGTCCTGATAAGTCTTTGTCATGAGAATCTGTCTTGCATGTTGTACAATATTAACAATATCCCTGACCTATACCCACTAGATGCCCGTAGCATCCTTTACCCCAGTTGTGACAACCAAAAATATCAATAAACTTTGTCAGATGTCCTCACGGGGCACAATCATCCCCTCTTAAGAACGCTACTTAGCATCCAGGAGGTTTCTGTCATTTACTTCAGAGGGTTTTTAGCTGCTTCTGTTTCCCTGTAGCGGTGGCCTGAACATTGTGAAAGCTCCTTTCCTTTTGAATTTTGTCACCCATTAGAGGGGCAGGGCATGCCCTGAGTCGAGGGGAGCGTGGTGTATGCATGTGTGTGACATTCATTCCCTGGGGAAGAATCTGAGCCCTTGTTCCCGCTGGCCCTCCTTCTGAGCCAGCATTAAATCTGCAGCCAAGATCACGGATGACTTGGGCAAATCACTTGGCCATTATGAACTCACAGCCATGGCAACGGCCATCCGCAAGCCCGAGGACAAAAGGTGTTTTATTCTGTTGTTCTGCACAAAAGGTTCTAGGGATGCTGGGGACAAAATGGCCATTGACAGTTGGAGGCATTGATGTGTACTTTTTTCTCCTTACTATGTGGTTTATATTTAAACTGTCTTCGGCTAATACACACTGGAGCTTTTGTGTGACTCAAACCTAAAACTATCTTTACACAGAGACCAGCTAAATGAAAGCTTAAGATATTAGCTCAAAAGAAATTTGGGAGTTTGGCGAGAGAGACTGAGAATTACTAGTAAAAATATGTTTGAAACCCTGGCATTGATTTTCTTTCATTTTAATATAAGATCACAGCCATAAGAACAAGGGGCGGGGAGTGCTTTCCTTGTCCCTCTGGTTTGTGGTAACTAATATTGTGAATTCTGGTTTGAAGCTTGGGAAAATTCAAGTCTGTGGGTTTGTAAGTATACTGAAGCAAAACATTACTCTTCCTTAATGAGCATTGGCTTTAGCAATCCGGTGCTCCGCTGATAGGGAATGACACCCCCATACTTCAAAACATCGCTTGCCTGGGACTTCTTACCCTGGAGCTAGACCGGACCTGAGGGAGGCCCAGTTCCTTTGCCAGTATGCACACCTGGCACCTCGGTGGGGGTGACAGGTGCATGTAAGTCAACTTTCTCCCGTGGTCCCATATCTATTTTCTCAGCCCCTGCCCACATCAGGGTAAAAGATATTGTTAATGTGAGAAGGGCTGAGGTTGTCAGGGCTTTCTTGTCTCTGAGAAAACACTGTAGCTGCAATCGTTCAAGAGTTCAAGACAGCAGAACAGTTTGGAACATTTTGTGTCTCTTCCTTAGCCCCCAAACTAGCCGTTTGGTTTGCAAGTGGCTAAAATGTTGTGGTTGAATCCCAGGGAGCCTCCACTTTTCAGGGGATAAAATGGCAAGCACTGTGTGAAAGTAGGTGTTTCACTTGGCCTCAGGATGCCACATCTGGTCCTGGGAAGATGGGCCAGCTACCTAGAGTGGCTCCTCCAACCTGTGCATGCCACTCCAGGAAGGGGGGTGCTCGTTGTGGACCCAGTACACACTTAGCTGGTTGGTAGAGACCACACCCAAGATTCTGCATAGCTATCTAGCTCACAAGCTCCCCACTTCTCAAAGCCACAGCTGCTCCTCCCAGAAGCACCCTGTGCAAGGCACTTCCAAATAACACATGCTTCCTCCCTCTCCCTCTATTCTCTGATCTTGTATCACTTCTTGGCTTTGGGGCTAAGAGCAAATGGACACATAATGCAGCCTGGACGGGCTTTGAATTCACACTTCTACCTCAGCTTCCAGAGTTGCTGGCATTAGAGATGTTCACTGCCGGGCCCAGTTCATATCTCTTCTTGACCCCTGGAAGTTTTTGTTGCTGTCCAGGAGAAGCTGTTGGCTTCAGGTTGAGCCGTGCTGAGCTGCAAGCCCACACGTTTCCTCTCATCAGCCAGAGTCATCTTGTACAACCCCTATCTGTTTCCCGGCTTTAAAATGTTTAATGGCTTTGCATGATTCTGGGGATGTATTTGTCGACACAGAAAAGCAGCTGATACCTCAAAGTGATAGTTCATTCTAGAGCCAAATATGAGTAACCATGTCCCAGGAACACAGACTCAGACCCCTAAATACCACGTTCCAACATGGCAATAGTTTTCATGAAAGCAAAGAACGTTCATAAACCAAAGGATTTAAAAAAAAAATGGGTGAGAACATCAGATAAACAGATTGCAGAAAGCGAGGAAATTGATGCTGCAGGTCTGGAAGCTATCTGATGGCATTCTTGGCCCTTTGGGTTGGTAAAGACTAGAGTCTATTTGTGTATTCCAAAAGGAGCTACCTAGTAAATCATAAAGATGAGTGTTATAGCAAACACAGAGGAGGGCAGTGATGGTCTGTAAGAGGGCTAAAGGTAGACCAAGATTATTTGATTCAGGACCTGCAACATTCCAGGTCTCTACAATCAGGGAAAATCTAACCAATCAGTCAGTAGAATCTTTTTCTGGGGGTGGGGTAGGTAGAGGGCTGTTGAGACAAGGTCTCACTCTGTAAACCCCTGGCTGTCCTGGAACTTACTCTGCAGACCAGGCTGGCCTTGAACTCACAGAGATCCACCTGCCTCTGCCTCCCAAGTGCTGCAATTAATGGAGTGCGCCACCACACTCAGCAGAAAACTTTTAACATACTCCAGAATTAGTCAAGTGACCTGATAAACCCTACATGATCAAGCACCTATAGACCTTCATGCCTTCACCCCTCCGCCCTCTCATTGAACTGTTTCTGGCTTCTTTCGCCCTTCAGGTGGCCTTTGAATGTGACTCCTTCATGTTCTTCTCACTGCCTGGATCACTCTTCCTCCCCATCTTTTCCTCGCTTTGCCTAATTCACGCTCCGATGTAAGCTCAGGATACCTTCCCTGATCACCTCCTGAAACCTGAGCTGCCCCACTCTTCATTGGCCTCACAGTTGTTCATTTGAAATAGTTTAGTGACCCTCCTCACACTCCATACACCGCAGACTTCAACAGAGCATAGATCCCACATATCTTAGCTCATCGTTGTGTCCCCAGCACCTAGCGTAGGACACCAAAGGCATCCATCCACTCTTTGAAAGGCATTGGAATGACTGGCCATCCTTGCTTTGGTCCAGAATCCTGCCTCACAGCAGCTCCAATAAATAAGACTATCTTCCAAAAGGCCCCAACACTTGTAATAATGGTTAAGGGAGGGGACTTCTTTAAGTTTAAGTGAAAACCAAGCTGTGCCTTCACATAGACCTATACTGTCATAGCTGCTTCTTCGATATGATTGAAAAATTATATCATTAGCCAAGGATAGTTCTTCATAGACTGTTGTCTATTATCTTTATACGTGTATTATTTCATACACTCTGTCCAGTTTTCTTGTTTCAGGCAAGAAGTTAATTTTGATCTTTGTTCTTCCTCCATCTTGGAGGAAAGCAAGAACTGTTTTGTGAAGTTAGATTTCATTATGGTGGAATTTGGCATGTCATAGAAGAAAGCAGCTGGAACTGGCCCAGTAGGAAACTTGTATCAGGGTAGCTGATCTCAAAGTTGAGCTTCCATGAGTGTTGAGGGCTTCTACAGTGATACAGACACAGTGGAGCGCAATCCACCTGTGGGTAGCTGGATATTCACCACACAAGGAATTTTAGCTCTTTAGATAACTGGCCAACAAAACTAAAATAAGCTCTGGGTCCACCTGGCAGTAGTAGTTCTTAACCAGTTTTTTTTCCCATGTTACATATCACTAGCTTCTAATTATATTGTCTGATAGGGTCTGTAAGAGTTGTATGTGTGTGTATAGAATGAAGATGACCAGCATGTGGTTTCTGTTCTGGAGGAGTCACGGTTACCAGCCACAAATGAAGCCAATCTGCTGGAAATGTATGTTGGTCAAGACTGGCATTCACTGATGTGGTTGTGATTTCCCCAAGTTCCTGAATGCCTGGTTTCCCCTGCTGTTACCAGACTAGATCCACAACACACGGTGTATGGTGTCCGTGAGAGCGAGAAGTTGCAGAGCAACGTTAGCCTTGATCGAGTGCTGAATTTGGGACTGGACGGCATTGTTCTCTTAACCCCACTTGTGTTTTTGAGCCTGGGAGCAGCTGTGCTAGTTCCTTTGAAAAAAAGGCAGAATACTCTAACCCTCTGGATAAAAGAGCCTTTCAGAACAGCCACTGTGGATGGGGAAGGATGTGTTCCATTGTTAAGGGCTGAATGAATGTGCTACACTGTAACACTTAACCCTAACTCCAAATGACAAGAAAAGATATGGGTTGTTAAAAATACACATGCACCCAAAATATCCGGAAATGAATGAGCCCTTTATCAGGTTATATATCATGGTCATCACATGAGGGAGGGAGGCATTGCTGCACTCACATGAGGGGGGGGAGGCATTGCTGCACGAAGCCGTCCTGCCCCATCTCCAGTCTGAATCCCATGCCCTCTGGCACCCCTCCCTCTTCTCTGCTTTTCTCCACTGGTCCTCTGATAGTCTGTGTCCTGCCCCCTCATCATGCTACCAGCTACGGCTATGCACCCCTGGATAGCCATGAATGTGCTTCAACACAAAATAATAAAAGTTGCCAAAAACATGAGGGTTTTTTTTTTTTTTTAGTTTATTTTGTGATTCAATTGTGCAGTTCTTGAGTGAGAGCTTTGTAAATGCCAGTGTTGTATTGCAGTGTTAAAAGAGTGGACATGCCTGAGTGAAGTCTATTCTTTGATGCAGCATCAGACTGATTTTGAAGGTGAAAGCATCTTATTTCAGATGTGTGTACCTGGTGCTAACCCAGTAGATCTTCAAAGGTACCCAATGAATGAAATCCAAGGTGATTTCATCAGGTTCAGTTAGAACCCAGTTCATATTACAGACAAGCAAATAAATGGTAAGTCTGAATTTTGTGATAATAAAACATTGTGAATGTACAACATCCATTATGTCAGCCACTAGCTCCAGTGGTTGGTTACCCAGGGAACGTGGCCAGTGTTGCTGAGGAAATGAAGTTTTCTTTTTACTTCGTCTTAAATAACTTAAATTTCAATAGTCACATGTGCCAGTGACTACTTGATCAGATGGCACAGTCCTGGAGCCCCACGGCTGTTTAATAAAGATCAGATACACCAGCAAGCATCCATCTTGTTCTTCATATTATTACAGAAACTGAGACTAGGAGGAGGTTGACAATGATCCAAAACACACTGGTCTATCTTTTCTTTATCATTCGGGACAGATCAAGGCCAAGGATGTATTTCTCTTAATTTAGGAGCCTGGGGAGAAATTTGGACTTTAGTTGCATCCCTTCCACTCAGTCCCCAGAAAGCCATGTGGCCAAAAAAAAATAAGCAAACAAACCAAACAAACAAACAAAAAAAACTGAGTTCCAACATCCATGTCCGCAAAGCTCTGTAAGGAATTAACTTGCTAATGAACTTGGAACCATTTTGTGCACTGGTTCTTTTATGAGGTTTTTCCCATCTGAGTTAGACCTTCCTGGATAATGCTGGTCATCTTTTTGAAACAAGAGGATGCACAGGCTCCTTGGGAAACCCTGTTTTTTGCATTTTCCGATGAGCTAAAAAGCAGTTTCGGAAAGCCGAGAATCCAGTCGCTTTCTTTGGTAGAATGAAATGAACATTACCTTCACATGGGATGCTCATCTGAGGAAAATTCATCACTGGTTTGACTGCTGGCTTTGCAATCCCTGACTCCTATGAAGACCATTTGAGGGAAAGCCTTTTAAGTGGCTTAGTGTGCTTACCCGGAGCTAATGAATTGCCCTTGATTGCTGTTAAGGATGTAATGCATTTAAAGTTGGATTTTCCCTGACAGGCCATTTACTGGAGGGTCTGGATAATATAAACATGGATGGGATGTCAGGAGAGTTACAGACATTAATTATCCCCAAGGCCAGCACTGTGATAATTGGAAGATAAATGTCTTTAAACTAAAAATGTCACCTGACTGTGGAGGTCAGGCAGGCCTTTATGGACATTTCAAGGAAAAGGTTCTTTAAAACGTAGATAAAGGGGCTGGATAGCTTGCCCAATGGTTAAGAGCACTTCTTGCTGCAAAGGGCCTGGGTTCCATTCCCAGTGCCTACAAGGAAGCTCACTACCTCATCGACATGAGGCATGCATAGAGTGCACAGACGGACAGACGGACAGACTTGCAGGTAAAACACTCATACACATAACATAATAAAAATGAGTCTTTTCTCAAAGCTGATCAAAGCCTCATCTTCTCTACACCAAGTGTGAAGTCTAGCTCTGTCTCCTTCATTTCACTTCATGGAGTTTCATTTTGTCCTTTGCCTTCCCTCTTCTGTTTCTTTTCCCCTTCAACTATTTAACTGTCACCTACTGGGGTTGAGTTCTGACTCTAAGCATGTGGCATGTGTATAAAGATGAAAGCTGGGGAAGAGGAGGAGGAGGAGGAGGACTGTAAATGAATTGCTTGTGTGGGGATGGAGAGGGGGCGTTTCTATTAAACAGCTGAGGTAATTTCTGTTATCATCTTAAAGCAAACTTGGGTGGACCCACTTGGGTGAATGTTGGTGACTGGGTACTTCAGTACCTTAGAGGCCCTTCCCAAAATGATCCCCTTGGTATTTTTCCAACTGGCTACGGTCTAATTACCACATTGGATTCTTCCAGTCTCCCAGGACATCGAGGGCTTGAGGAAAGCCATCGGGTGCTACAGCAGTAGAGGTATTTGAAACCCTAGAAGGCTGGGTTTAGAGAAAGCTAGATTGTGGCTTTTCTTCATGGAGCCACAGTGGCTCTGCAGTCCTCTCTTCGTCTTTATCAGTGGCATGAGTGCTCCTTATTGTCATTTGGGCAGATGCCCCTCTGCCTCACAGTCTGTCAGGAAGCTCTGGACTTAGGTTACATCTCATGACTGACAGTTGATGGCTGTCACTCACGACCTTTGGAGACTCTGGATTACAGCTAAGCTACACTCCCCTTAGGAGTGCCAGAGTCCTCACTCACAGAATGTGAGACCGTGGGAACTGCCCCTGTGGTCCTTGGAATGTTCACATGTTAGTCATAGAGCTGAGAAGGGCGATGGATAGAAGTTTATGTGCTCATGGTAGTGTTCATGAAACATGCAAGCCAGAGGCATTCCTGCCCATCATGGCCTCCTTTTTCTCCTTTGGTCTAGGTTGCTTCGAATGCTGCATCAAGTGTCTGGGAGGAGTTCCCTATGCCTCCCTGGTGGCCACCATCCTATGCTTCTCGGGAGTGGCCTTGTTCTGTGGCTGTGGGCATGTGGCTCTCGCGGGCACCGTGGCAATTCTTGAGCAACACTTCTCTACCAACACCAGTGACCACGCCTTGCTGAGTGAAGTGTAAGTATCCCTTCCCTTTACGAATAGATTTCAGATGCAGCCACCTCAGTGTTTTTTTGTCAGACTGCCCTGTCTGTCCTTCAATAGAAAATGAACACCTTTGATTAAAGCTTGCTATATTCAGATAGAAAAAAGTCCATGAGGGAGGAGGATGTAGCGAGTTGGTAGAGTACATGCCATCCATGCACAAAATCCTGAGATCCAGCTCCAGCTCCAGCACTGCATAGAATGGCTATGCCTGTATTCCCAGCACTCGGGAGGTAGAAGCAGAAGGATCAAAAGTTCAACTTCATGATCATATTTAATTGTAATGACACAAGAAATTATCGGAGAATTTTTTTTTAATATTAAAAGTTCAAAGTCAGCCGGGCGGTGGTGGCACACGCCTTTAATCCCAGGACTCAGGAGGCAGAGCCAGGCGGATCTTTGTGAGTTTGAGGCCAGCCTGGTCTACAGAGTGAGATCCAGGAAAGGCGCAAAGCTACACAGAGAAACCCTGTCTGGAAAAACCAAAAAAAAAAAAAAAGTTCAAAGTCAGCTGGGCGGTGGTAGTGCACACCTTTAAGGCCAGCACTTGAGAGGCAGAGGCAGGTGGATCTCAGTGAGTTCAAGGCCAGCATTATTGATTCCTCAGGGTCCAAGGCGGCTTTGTTATGTCCGGTGTGGGATATCAGGGGGAAAATATCTTCTTACACTATGTTCTTACGTCTGTTAACTTTATTCCTCTAAGACAAAATTACATCAGTTCAGCTATAGTTCCACCAGGCATTCAAGGCAGGAGTAACTCTAGACATAACAAGCTCTATATCAGTCTACTTTATTTCTCTGGGATAAAATCCTGTCTCCATAACTGCAGTTCCATCCAGCTCCCTAGTTCATAATCCTGCTAACGACTAAACTCCTATGCTTTCAGACTCTTCCTCATCCTCTGTATCCTCTTTCTCCCTCTCTGCTACTCTCTACTCCTGGCCCTCAGAAAACTCTACTCGAGATCTGCTTACCCTAGTCCATGGAACCTCTGTCATCCTCTCTTCTCTCTCACCATGTTGTTCTGTCTCTGTCCACAGAAAATGCCTGCCTTTTCTTTCCCTGGGCACCTGGTTCCCTGCCTGCTCAGGAATGTTGTTTTACCTCTCACCTTGATATGTAAAAACCTCTTTTGTTCTCAAAGTGCTCTGGAGAACCACTAGGCCTCCTCAAGGCGAGGGGATGGTCTGAGCTTCATTAGCACAGGAAACAAAGCTATGGGTCTCCTGCCAGCTTGTCTCCTAAGCTCAGCGGGGCAGTTAGTCACTTAGAAGTTCAGCAGGTCTGGGGAGCTGAACTGTTTACCAATTGGTCTGGGCACACAAGGATTTCATAGCAGAAGACAGCTGGAATATTAAAGACTGAGTAACACCAAATATTCATAATAAATGGCTTTGCCTTTTGACAGACCCTTGGCCGGTCAAAGTTCAGCTTTAATACACAGCTGAATCTCTATGATATATTCTTGCGGCCTGCAAGACAGCATGGTCTACAAAGTGAGTTCTAGGACAGCCAGGAATGTCACACAGAGAAACTCCCCTCAAAAAAAAGTTCAAAGTCATATGGAACCCTGTTTCATGAAATAGAAAGGAAATGGCGCAGTGCGGGGCAGTGGGGTGGGGGTGGGGGGAGATGGGCATCCATGATACAACAAAAAAGAAAAGGCAAGAATGTAGTGGGTGTTTCAGACCCTGGGTGGAATCTCATTTACACATGACAAGGTGTACATACCCCACAGAGTAGCGGTAGATATGAGGACTTGTAACACGGTGACAGGCTGATGCTGTAGAGCACCTTACCAGACTGTTATCATTGTTCCCAAGTAACAAGAATCCTCTAGTTTACCCTTGGAATGGCACCTCTATGGAGGACTCAATCAAGCCTAAGTTGACAGGAACAGTATTTTTACATCAATTCTTCTGGCATGGGAACTCAGGCCAGAGCATCCCAATGCAGCAAAGAGCAAGGTCTGGAAACATAGCCCTGGCCCTCTGTCTTCCTACTCCGGCATGATTCTCAGTGGAAGCTCAATAGTTTGCAAACTTGATCTCATAACTTCAAGCCCCACTGCTATGTGTACGTGCTTCAAGTAGCTTCCCCTCGCTCGATTCCTTGGGCCTTTTTGGTTTTAGTTCTCAAGTTTCAGTGTTTATGGGTTGTAATTGTGAAGAAACATCACCATCAGAGTGGAAAAGACACAAATAGCTATTTGTGGAATCATGATGAAATGGCTTTTGGGTTGTTTGTTAAGGGTCATGCTATGGCCCTGACTACCCGTGGACTTGAGGTGATCTTCCTGCTTCTGCCTCCCAAGTGCTGGGATTACAGGTGTCAATTACCATGCCTGACAAAAATCGCATTTTAAAATCTGTTCACAAGTGACATTTAAAGAGATGAGCAAGGCCGAGAAAGCTGTAATGGGGGAATCAACCTGTACAAATGTGGGGAACAAATGCATGTGCAGAGGCCTGGCGACATAGCCTGATCAGTAGCATGCTTACCTAATATGTATGAAGCTCTGGGTTGGATTTGAAGCACTGCATAAACTGGGTACACACACCTGTAGGTGCACACACCTGTAGGTGCACACACCTGTAGGTGCACAAACCTGTAGCCCTAGTGCTCAAGCAGGTAGAGGACCAGAAGCTTAAAGTCATCCTCAGTGTTGATGCAAAAATATGTATTGGAGCCAGATGAGAGTGAGCATGGCCCAAGAACACAGATTTAGGTCACCCCAAATTCCATGTTCCAACACAAAGCAGTTTCAAGTTTTTATAGTAACCATTTTAAAAGTCCACAAATCAAGACATTCTTCAAATACCTTGATGGAAACATCACAGAGGCAAGTTCCAGCAAAGCGGGAAACCTCTATTGACAGCTCAGATACTATCTGATGAAACTTGTAGCTTTTGGTTGGTGTTCCACTAAGTTAATACAAAGGGTTTTGTATCTGTTAGTTACAGGATGTTAGGTCTGACACAGAGGTGGACAAAGAATGGCTATTTAGGGGGTTAAAGATAGCCCAAGCTCATATCCCCAAGGAATGCTCAATCATACCACAAGGGCACATGCTCAGCTATGTTCATAACAGCATTGTTTGTAATAGCCAGAACCTGGAAACAACCTAGATGCCCTTCAACTGAAGAATAGATAAATAAAATGTTGTACATATACACAATGGAATACTACTCAGCAGAGATAAACAATGACATCATGAGATTTGCAGGCAAATGGATGGATCTAGAAAAAAATCATCCTGAGTGAGGTAACCCAGACTCAGAAAGATAAACATAGTATGTACTCACTCATAGGTGGATAACTAGACTGCTACTCACAACTCCAGGGAGGCTACCTAGTAAAGAGGACCCTAAGAAAGACACAGGGATTGCCCAGTGACAGAGAAATGGATGAGATCTACATGAGCAGACTGGACATGGAGGCTGGGTAATGAATGGCAAGGGTCAGGGGAAAGAGAGCTTAGGGGAGCAGGAGATCCCAGCTGGATCAAGAACAGAAAGGAAGAACAAGGAAGAGAAACCATGATAAATGAAGAGCCCATGGGAATAGGATGAAGCAAAGTGCTAGAGAGGTCCCCAGAAATCCACAAAGATACCTCCATGATAGACTACTGGTAATGGTCGAGAGAGCCCGAACTGACCTACTCTGGTGATCATCAGATGGCCGAAGATCCTAACTGTTGTGATAGAACTCTCATCCAATGACTGATGGAAGCAGATGCAGAGACCCACGGCCAGGCCCCAGGTGGAGCTCCAGGAGTCCAATCGGCGAGAGAGAGGAGGGATTATATGAGCAAGAGATATCAATACCATGATTGGAAAAAGCACAGGGACAAATAGCCAAACTAGTGGAAACACATGAACTGTGAACCAATAGCTGAGGAGCCCCCATAGAACTGGATCAGGCCCTCTGGATAAGTGAGACAGTTGATTAGCTTGAACTGTTTAGGAGGCCCCCAGGCAGTAGGACCTGGACCTGTCCTTAGTGCATGAGTTGGCTTTTTGGAACCTGGGGCCTATGCTGGGACACTTGGCTCAGCCTAGGTGAAGGGAGGAGGGGACTGGACCTGCCTCACCTGAATCTACCAGGCTGAGCTGAATCCCCAGGGGAGTCCTTGCCTTGGAGGAGGTGGGAATGGGGGGGGGGGTTTGGGAGGAGGGCGGGGTGGGAAGTGGGAGGAGGGAGGACAGGGGAATCCATGGCTGATATGTAAAAATTAAATTAATTATAAAATTAAAAAAAAAAGATAGCCCAAACTAAATTGTAATTAGGCTCTGGACCTGTCCACAGTCATTAATTAAGTACTAACCAGTTAATAGGCCTTGTAGAAGTTTCAGTTTGAAAGTGCAGTTTCTATCTGGGAACTCTTGTTCACGTCAGTTATATAGCAAGTTCAAAGCCAATCTGGGATACTTGACAGCTTGTCTTTTCTTTAAATAATAAAAAAAAACGACAGACAGAAATATGCAAAAATAAATACCAGAAGCCTGGCGGTAGTGGCACACGCCTTTAATCCGGCACTTGGGAGGCAGAGCCAGGCAGATCTCTGTGAGTTTGAGGACAGCCTGGGCTACAGAGCAAGATCCAGGACAGGTACCAAAACTACACAGAGAAACCCTGTCTAAAAAAAAAAAAAAGAAAGAAAAGAAAAGAAAAGAAAAGAAAAAGAAGAGAAATACCAGAAAAGGTGTATTAACTCAATTAGTTAGTGATCTTAATCCTTGGCTCTCAAACTTCCAAGAAAATTTACAATATGCCCGTGCCTCACTGCATAACAGTTAACTAAATCTCTTGGAGGTGTGATCCAGGTACTAGCATTTTCTGAAACAACCCAGATGATTTCACTGGGAAGCCAATGCCTGACAATCTGCTTTCAAAGGACAAACTTAGTTGTGAATGAACTTTCTGCAATTTACATGTAAGTTGACAATCCCATCACTTGTGTAACAAGGATCTGCACAAATTTCCCCTTAGAGATACCCGGAGGGCTGCCTTAGGTGTTTTCTCAGAATAGCATCAACCACCAAGCCTGGTGGGGAAGCACTTTGATATGTTGGAAAAAGCATGCTGCCTATTGAACCAGGGTTCAAACGCCTACTCCGGCACTGTGTAATTCTGAGTGGGTAGCTTGACTCCTCAGTGTCCATGCTGCATATAAAATGGAGACACAAACCTCCATTGCACACGACTTGATCAAAGGAAACTCTGGCCTGTTCCTTGAGAAGGTTTTCTACCTCACGCACAGGCCTACCACGAGCAGGCCTAGGCTGCTAGAACGGGCAGAGATGTCCCCGTGGGCTGCCCTGTGAGCCTGCTTAGGCCACGAGAGATGCTCCGCGGTGCCTCTCCCATCGGCAGCCATCTTCTTTTCACAGGATCCAGCTGATGCAGTATGTCATCTATGGAATTGCGTCCTTCTTCTTCTTGTACGGCATCATCCTGTTGGCCGAAGGCTTCTACACCACGAGTGCAGTCAAAGAGCTGCACGGTGAGTTTAAAACAACTGCCTGTGGCCGATGCATCAGCGGAATGGTGAGTACCGACCTTGGCTGGTCAGCGGAGCCGTGCGGGCCTGGCTGGCTTGCTCTCTGCGTGGTGCAGCGGGAGCTATCTGGAGCCGTGCAGGGCTGGGTTTCTGTCTACTAGGTGCAGCGGGAGCTATTCCTGGAGGGTCCATGACACAAATACTGTTCTTACCAACATGGCCATCGGAATTTGAAAACCTCTGTGTGGTTGATAAAATGTGTGATTGGTAGTGTGAAGCCAAATGTTTTTTCCCCTTTTGCTTGGCTCTGTTCGAGAAGAAGCTGAATCTTCAAAGACAGGGTTAAAAACTGCTCCACCACAAAAGAAAACCATGGCATATGGTACATGTGCACATGTATGTTGCACTGGGAATCAAACCCAGGGCCTTCTGCATGCTAGGCAGGTACTGTACTAGTGAGCTACATCCCAGTCCTTGTACAGATTTTATACATGATATATCCCTATCAAAATGTTGCACAGACAGCTGGACATGTTGCTATTCATTGGAAGAATAGTCAGATGAAGAGAAAATATTTGGAAGTCTGAGGAAAGTACTAATGCTGAGGAAGAAACGTAAGGCATGGTGTGGGCCCTCTCAGGGGGAAAGCAGCAGCCCTCAGGCCAGGGCTGTGGGATTCCTAGTGTATGTCTGTGACTGTACCCCACTGCAGAGGAGGTGAAAGAGGGTACCAGGAAGGAGCGGATGTGGGGCTGGCTGCCAGCACCAGGAGAGTCCACTGTTTACAACAGTTATGGTGAAGGAGACATGCTGATTGGGGTGGAATTCTTGGTGACTGGGTGATCTGAACCTGGCCATGAAGGATATTATAGGCACTATTCTATCTTAAGGTAAATGTGGGCCTGGCGAGATGGATCAGTGGTGAAAATGCTCACCATACATACTATACCACCTGAGTTCAAACATGAGAACCCACAGCGCAAGGAGAAAAACCAACTCCGTGAAGGCTGGCCTTTGACCTCTGCAAGTATCCTATGGCACCCTTAGACCTGTACATCCACAATCCTCACACAGTAATTGAAATCTGAAAGATGATCAAGCTAAATATGATGCTGACTTTGGCAAAGTATTGGTACCCTGGGAAAATCATGGGGACAGAGATGTCCCTAGCTGCTGCTCTGCCTGGCCGTGGGTTTTGGTGTCCTTGGCTACACAAAGGGGGAGAGTGGAGAGTGGGAGAGTTGTGGCACCAGGCCAAGCAACAGGGACACTGAAGTGCAGACTCAGGAAGGGCTTCATGCCAGACAAAAACAGAGGAAATTGCTTCACATGAGACCAGGAAAGAGGAACCAATGTGAGCAGGGGAGGCCCAAAAAAGTTAGTCATATGAACAGGCTGAGCAGGAAGCATGGAGGTGATGGGAAAGAACACTGCTTGGAGGAGCGGTAGGGACCCGATCAAGACGAGCCTTGAATCTCAAGTTAGGAATGGCACTGGGAAGCCCAAGAGCTGGCCAGTCACCTAGTGGTATGGAGGATAAATTTGGGGAAGTGAGGATGGGAGAGACTACCTTGAGACTCAAGTGAGACAGACTGTGGAGAAGCCAACTGGGCCCAGGGTGTGGTGTAGAGGAGGGGGTTCTGGGAGTGGTCATGGGTGGGACAACGAGAGGAGGAAATGAGTGACAGATCGGACTCCAGTACTGTGCCGAAGAGCTACGTGCCATTAGGATATGGAGAAATCAGTGGATTCAGTGTGACCCACGAGGGCTTAATGCAGCCTTGGAGGGCCATGTGCAGTTAGCCAGTGTGTCACATACAAGCTTGGGGCTGCAGTTTCTGAGAACACCCTAGGCTGAGATGACTGGGAGTTGCCTGTCTAAGAATAAAACTGTGAGCAAGTTTCCAGCAAGGTTTGTAGAGGAGTCCTGAGGTACATCATCATCTGCTAGGTAGGTACAGAAGCCACCTAGAGACAAATAGTGTCTCTGAAAGTTTAAGAAATAAATAGCCAAGAAGTCTGCAAAAGGTCCAGATCATGTGATGTATATAAAGGGTCCAGTCTGTATATCATCCCTTCCATTATTGGCCTCCTCACCATTATAGGAACCCACATCCTGAAGGTTGTGGCACATGGTACCCGAAGATGCCTGGGCTGTCTACTCCCTTGCCCTGATATTCTGCTAGTTCTGTCCAAGTGGTACCACAGTTGAATGGCTGTGCCTCAGATGCCTGCTGTTCTCTCACAGGGACGGCCAGGCCTCACTTCCTCCAGCATAAGACAAGGCCATGAACAGTCTTATTGAAAGGAAATACCACTGTGGCCACCGTTCCTGTTAGGGACCATATGCCTGTTGCCTCACATCAGCAGTATCTTTTGGCTGGTCTGGAACCTGGGACTTGCTGATTAGACCACACTGAATAGGCAGTGAACACCAGGGATGTGCCTTTCTCGGCCTACCCCAGCACTGGGATTACAGGTGTGTGCTACCACACTCTGCTTTTTATGTGGCTGCTGGGGATCAAACTCAGGCCCTCACGCTCGTAGTAGTAAGTACTTTACCAACTGAACTATGTCCCCAGCCCTGCTGTGGGCTGAGGGCCATAATAGCTTGATATATAGCAAACCTGTCATGATACATGTGTGGATGGATGTCAGAGGCCCACTTGCAGGAGTCAGTTCTGCCCTTCTACCTTGTGCACTCTAGGGATTGAATAGGTCACCATCAGGCTTGGTAGCAAGTGCCATCTCACTGGCCCCCACTTTGGTTTTAGTGGTTAGATTGACAGGGCAAAAATATGCAGGGTTGATGGCAGTGCAGCAGCATGCTAGCATGAGGTGAGGAGATGAGGACCGCTCTTTGCTGAGGAAGGCCTTGCTTTCTTTAGTCCTTTATTGGAAACAAACACCTACTTGCCTGGGGTGGGGAGGCTACTGAGGAAGGCTCTGAACACCAGATTTATCATGTTAGGATGAGCAGCCTCCAGAGGGTACTCTCTGCCAAGCAGTGGTGTAACCTCTGGGGCCCGGACCCTCTGTAGGAAATAAAGCTCACCAAGGCCAAGAAACATCAGCCCCTTCTCAAGTCCCTGCGATGTTACTAAAAAGCCCATCAAGGGCATCAGTCATCTCTGGATAGGGAAAGAACAAGAAAACCTATTCTGGAACAGCCAGCTTGAAAGCCTTGGGGAGGAATAAGAGGTGGGACTCCTGAAGTGTGTTCATTTGCATAATTTTAGCAATGCAGGGGCTTCAGAAATTGGGAAGGTCCTTGAAAGAACAGGACAGTACCCTCCTGTATCTGCAGTTTCTTAGGGTGGCCAATAGGGGGCAGCAATTCAAATCTGATGTCCAGGTCATTCTCCCTCTGGACAGACATCTACTATAGCATAAAGTTAGGTGAAGGTGAAATAGATGAGGAAAAGGAGAACCTTAACAGATTCATCGTGCTTGTGCCTGTTTGAAACTTTTGGTCAAGGTTCAAGCATCTAATGCTTCCAGTAACTTCCCTGGATCAGGAAGCTCGAGGAGTTCCTTTTGAGAGAAGGCTTCCCATGGTAGTTTGCTATTTTCCCATCCCCACATGCAAGGTAAAACAAAGGGAAGTGCTGAGAAGTCAACATGATGTTATGATTCAGTGACCTGTAAAGACATCCTGGACTGATCCCACGTTTAGTCGGATGTGGGGAGTTTTCAGAACTGCTGTTTAGAAAAACTATCCCATGGGCTGGCCCAAGTGTGCTGGCCTGTGAGCCCAGCTTTATGAAAGGTAGAGGGAAGAAAATAAAAGTTTAAGCAACTTAGTGAGACTGTTTTTCTAAATAAAAATATAAAAAGGAAACTGGGGGTTTAGCTCAGTGGCAGGGCACCTGCCTAACAGGTGCAAGGCCCTGGGTTCAATTCCCAGCACAAACACAAGACAAAGATAAACAACAATAACAACAGTAAAACATAAGCCTCATTGAGGCAGGCCCTGTGACTAATTAGTTGGATGAGTAAGGTCACCTCTTGGGTTCTTATGACCTTGATGGTTAAAAGAGGAATATGAGGGGCAGGAGAGATGACTCAACTGGACAGTCTTGAATTTGATACTCAGAATTCAACATAAAAAATACAGGCATAGTGGCCCAGCTTGGAATCCTCCCACTGGGAGGGCAGAGACAAGAGGATCCCTCAATGGCCAGCTAGTCTAGCCTACTTGGTCTGTTCCAGAACACTGAGACACACTGTCAAAAAAAAGTGGAAAGCACCTGAGAAACGGGAAGTCAAGTTGTCCTCTGGCCTCCACAATACACACACAATACACACACACACACACACACACACACACACACACACACACACACACACACACACACACGGAGGGCTGAGACAGCTCTAAGATCTCTTCAGGCATTAGGGCACAACCATGCTAGATCCTTCTTGCGGGGCATGACAGCAATGCTGAGCAGATGTTTCTTCCTCACTTGCATAGCCAGGTCAGGTCCCTGGATGCATCCTGTATCCCACGCGTCCCACACGGGGCAAAAAAGGGCAGCCCTTCCTCTGAGATGAACTTGCCCATTTCAGCGAGATTTTTTCTTCTTCTCATCTTCTGCCTAGTTTGTTTTCCTCACGTATGTGCTGGGAGTGGCCTGGCTGGGTGTATTCGGCTTCTCTGCAGTGCCCGTGTTCATGTTCTACAACATATGGTCAACCTGCGAAGTCATCAAGTCCCCACAAACCAACGGGACCTCGGGTGTTGAGCAGATCTGTGTGGATGTCCGGCAATATGGTACCTCCTTTCAATCCTGTCCCCATTACGCCTTCATTGTCTTGTGCCTATGTCTAGCTTGTAATTAGCACATAGACCTCTTTTTAATCATCATCACACATTCCCTGCCTTCTTCATGAATAGTTCACACTCTTCTCTATTTTCTGGAGGCAAGCAATTTGAGATTTGTAAAAATATTTTTCAGCCGGGTGGTGGTGGCACATGCCTTTAATCCCAGCACTCAGGAGGCAGAGGCAGGTGAATCTCTGTGAGTTCAAGGCCAGCCTGGGCTACAGAGTGAGAATCAGGACAGGTGCCAAAGCTACACAGAGAAACCCTGTCTCCAAAAATATCAAAAAAAATTAAAAAATATTTTTCAAGTTAGGTATATAGTTTAAAAAAATAAGCAAAACTACTTTATAATGCAGTTTAATGAGAAAAAAAACCTTTTAGATACCCACTGTACGAATTTTTTTTCAGTTTTTCTTTTTTGCCCTTCTTCTTTTTTATTTTTATCTCACTATGCAGTCCAGGCTGGCCGGCTGGCCTTGAACTCATGGCTCCACTTCAGCCTCTTGGGTGCTGGGATCCTGGCATGTGCTCCCATGTCCAGACCTTTTTCAGTTTCTCACCAGCTTTTCACCTAATACATCTGCATACCTGGCTCTTTAAAGGGAGTGTTTTTTAAATGGCCAATTGCTTCGACTTATCTGTACTGAAAAACAACATAAAATGCAGATGTCTTTCAAAGTCACCATGATGGACTCTGGGAGAGCGGTCTTCAGTAGTCAAAAGCTGGCTCAGAAGATTTTTTTCTCCCAAATGGGATCCTCAAAGCACAGCTCCTGTGACAAGCCACAGAAGGCGCCTCTGGGGCCTCTAACCAATTAATTTGGGTGGAAATTGACTTCCTTGCTCAGGGAACGCCACATCCTAAAGAGGGAGCGTAATTACTGTTCTAGCTAAGATAGTAAGAAATGTGTTCTTGCCAAAAAACGGGGGTGGGGAGGAAGAGAGCTTTCCATTAGAAATGAATATGGAATGTGTCCTGGACAAAGATGGCTCTTTCATTTTGTTACATAGATTTTCTTATGTGGCTCATTCTCAACATCTTATCTTATAGCATGGTATAAAACCTGCCCCAAACTGCCCACAACAGTTCTCTTCTCACAAAGGTTCGGCCTTAAGACAGATTGAAAGGGCCTCAGGTTAGTTTTTAAAGTACTTATAAAGCTGGGCATGGTGGCACATGTCTATAATCATAGGAGTCAAGAAGCCGAGGCAGCAAGATTGCCAGTTCCTGGCTTGCCTGGGCCACAGAGTCAGACCCTGCTTCAAAACATAGAGTTTCCATAAGGAATATGTGCAAATAATCTCTGCACTCCTTACAAAGAAACTCACTAACTCTTGTTACCATGGTGATAATTTCTTTAAAAATCCTCTCTCTGCCCAGCTGGTTATTTTTGAGAGTATTTGCTTGAGATAGGAGAGAATGAGGACTTAACAGAAGTCCCTCCTTACTTCCTGGGAGAAGTTTAAATTGAGACATGTGAAATATTTAAGCATATTCCCATGCATTAAAGAGGGAGAAGAGCGGTGACCTAGTGGACAGTTGTCCCTGCAGAGAGAACTCAAGAGTTACAGCTAGAAAAAGAGTACAAGCTGTGCTCCTGTGGCCAGGACACAGACTTTAAGATTCACGTGACCTGAGCAGCACGATCATACTTCATGAGGGGGTTCCCCTGCATATTAAATTCACTACAGGAAAAAAAAATCTAGCCTTGAAAATGTGGGCCAGGCACCGCACTACACACGTTTAATTCCAGAATTCAGGAGGCACAAAGGCAGGCAGATCTCTTCAAGGCCAGACCGGTCAACATAACTAGTCCCTGGCCAGTTATGCTATGAGTGGAACCTTACCTACAAAACTAAAATAAAATCTGACATTTACAAATACTGAGCTCCACTGAACAAAGTACAATGTAAGGAGCAAAAAGACTCAGCAGTTGAAATCTTGCATGGAATAGAGTGACTTTGCTCTTGCTCTGTTGCCCAAATAGACTTCGCCCCTCATTGCCTAATCTTCAGACACCAGGTACCTTGATTGAAAAGGAATATAGCTAACCATTGTAACTGGAATCCAAAGTGGAAAGGTCTAATAGGAATGTGAGGTGGGCTGAGATCACAGCAAAGCAGTTGTATGTGCTTAGCATGTGCAAGGACGCTAAATTCAATCCCTAGCAGTGAGGGTGGGAGAGACCACCACCACCCCCACAAAACTAAAGCAACCTAAATTGAAGCCAAGCCACTGGGCACTACAGCTCGTCCTTACACTCTGTTGTGGTTCACTTTGCAGGTATCATTCCCTGGAATGCTTTCCCAGGCAAAATCTGTGGCTCTGCCCTGGAAAACATCTGCAACACGAATGAGGTAAACCAGTCACAGTTCTGAACACTCCCACACTTGGTGACTTACAACCTAAGCTGAGAAACAGGGCTCTAGATGATGGCCAGAGTGCTAGGAAAGGAAGGTCTTTCATGTAAACTGCTGACTCCGTGTAACCGTTACTCTATTTTCCACCGACAAAAAATAATGTCCATTTCATATGGTCCAGCCCAGTCTAGGAAGGATCCTTAAGATGATGGGCTTTTATTCTCTGCAATAGTTTGTGATTCCGAACATAAAAATCTGAGAAATGATTTTTAGAAATGTTTCCAGAAGAAAACACTTGTCACAGGCAAATTGAAGTTAATTCCATTATTTAAAAAGTCTGGGGCTGGCCAGGTGGTGGTGGCACACACCTTTAATCCCAGAACTCAGGAGGCAGAGGCAGGTGGATCTTTATGAGTTCAAGGCCAGCCTGGTTACAGAGCGAGATCCAAGACAGGCACCAAAACTACACAGAGAAACCCTGTCTCGAATAACCAAAAGAAAAATAAATAAATAAGGTCTGGGGCTCAGCAGTTAAGAATACTTAGTGCTGTTCAGGAGGACCCAGTTTCAATTCCCAGCACCCATATAGCAGCTCTCAACCATCTGTTAACTCCAGTCGCAGGAGACCCAACATGCTCTTTTGGCCTCCAAGGACACCAGGCACATATGTGGTGCACATATTATTATACATGCATACAAAACATCCATACCCACAAACACAATTAAAAACAATAAAACATCCTAAATTTGTGCGTATGTCAGATTTTTTTAATCATTTCTCTTTCCAGAACAACTTGTTATGAGAGCCTTCTTTTTTCTTTTTAGTCCTTATTTGGCAACATACCCCACACTCTGAAATCAAACTTTCTTAACACTATTTGTCAGCTGTGGGCTTACAACTGTTTATGAAACGAAAGTCTTCAATGCACTGGTGGGCGTGTGTATATTTAAGAAAACACTGATGTGTTTTTGGACAGCACCAAGTTATGGAAATAATCGGCCTCTACCCTATCTGGCTTGTCAGTCTGTATAGCCATAACATGGAGTGTTGGCTCAGAGCAGAGGCTCCTAACCTTGGCTGCACATTGCAGTCATCAAGGGACCACGCTATACCCAAGGTTGAGGCTCAGACCTCCTCCGCTATTCCAATGTGATTGGTCTGGGGTGCAGCCTGAGCATCAGAAAGGCTTGAGGCTCCCACAGTGGTTATAACATGAGCCAGGGCTCCAAGGGCATGTGGGCCTATGGCCAGGCTGGCAGTCAATACCTGTGAAGGACAGTAAAGCAGCATGTAAGGCCCTTCACTCCACACAAAATGCTCACGGTGCCCTGTTCTTTCCTAGTTCTACATGTCCTATCACCTGTTCATTGTGGCTTGTGCTGGAGCCGGTGCCACCGTCATTGCCCTGGTGAGTATCTACCCCAGAACCACCCTAGTGAAGCACTTCTTCCCCTGCCTCCAAACCACAGATTTCCCTTTCAGGTTTTACCAGCAGATGAAGCAAAGGATCTGTGTATTCAGCTGTGGTTAACTGTTCCCTCTGGAAACTTACCGATGTCTAGTTTGCAGGAAGTACTAGTAGCTGCCTTGGCACCGACTGATGCAATTTGGACACTGGAAAGAAGAGAGGGTACCAACACCTGCTGACTAGGCATAGCATGTTGCCTTATCGCATTTAGCAATTAGTTCCATGAGGTCATTCATGGACAGAGACTCACGTGAGGCACTGCCCATTTCTCTGCAAAGAAATCTTGACTTCCAAATAGAAATACAATATACACATATAGTTGATCTCCTTATGTGCAGAAATAATATTCTATAAAGTCAATTCAAATGCTAAATTGTATATATTGAACATAGCCTGTTGGGGAAATACAGAGTAGCCTCTGGGCCACATTATTCCATATAGATTTCAGTGTAAGACACCTTAATGTATTTTTTTTTTGATTCATTATTACTGAGTTCATGGCCAAGATCACTATCACACATGCCTGGATACAGGTTCTATCACACACATTATCTCTGGAAGGCACTAGTACACCTTTCTTGGGAGCTATTTTAGCAAAAGTGGCACTAAATAGTATGCTTGTTTACAGCGTGCGCACAGAACAAAGGCAGCAAAGCCTTACCTCAGTAGACCTCAGCTAGAACTGTGCAGACAACAGGACTCAAATCTTTAACTGCTTTGCACATGTCCAGTCATGGGTGAGAGAATATTGTTTTGGTGGTTACATATCTTATCAAGTAGGCAAACTTGGAATCTGCACATAATGAGAATCAACTTACAAGCAAATAGGCTTGCATGCATGTGTGTGTATAACTGGTGGTGGCCGGGGGCTTGGTTTATGACTTGTAGAAAACTAATTTAAGATTGGGAGAGCAAGATTTCAGCTGCTCGAGGATGGCCCATCCCCAGTTTTTCTAACCATGAAGTCATTCCTTCCCATGAAATCACCATGGTGACCTGTTCTCTTGGCTGAGCAACAGGCAGGAAGAAGACTAATTGCTGCTGAGCAGGCAGTTTGGGAAAGATGAGAAGAAATAGGGCAGTGAGCTTCATCTCTCATACTGCTGACCCAGCTCTCTATCTTGTTATTCTTGAAACACATCCAAGGCTTTTTAATAAGCTTACTGAGGGCAGAGCCAAGGACTTACATTATGTATGTGTGATCAGAAAAAGTCATGTGCTAGATGAGAAAAATCATCTGCTTTGATTAGAAGGTGGGGAGAAAGCCCTTAGACTGTGAGCTGGCACTCATGCCTGCCCCAGTTTAGAGGTGTCGCGCCATCTGCCCCCACTGCCTGTGTCTTACTATCCTGTTTTGTTCTCTTCCACCAGCTGATCTACATGATGGCTACCACATATAACTATGCGGTTTTGAAGTTTAAGAGTCGGGAAGATTGCTGCACTAAGTTCTAAATTGCATAAGGCTGATAAGGAGCTTTAGAGAGCTCGGCTGTGTAGCGTGAATATCACTGACACTCCAGACTAAAGCAGAGCCTAGCTTTCTGCAGTTTTGCTACAGTAATTTGTAAATAGCTTCAGTTAACTCACTTTGCATGGTAGACTAAATAATGACTTACTGTACGTGGGTTACAAAAGAATGGGGTCTGGCTATTTCCACAGTTTGAAAAGGGTTGTTATTTACTGACACTGGTAAGCATCCTTTGAAAAACATTTTTCTTGAACTTAAACTTGGAGCAGTATCTCTAAATGAAGTATTAACACTTTGACATACCTGCATCTCCCGTTATTCTCGCTTGCTTGATAACCAGCCTTAATGATGGAAAAGAAAACAAGTGCTGAAGATGAAAAAGTTATAAACTAGATTTCATTTTGTCATACTCTTTTCTAGGAAATATTTCGCAAGTATATTTTAAATTCCATTTAAAAGATTCTTATATCACATGGTTCGTTTATTACCAAGTAAATGCCCTTTCAAGTAGACCAGATAAAAATTTGAAGAAGGGTTTCACCCATTTGATTTTTCTGAAAAACAATTACGTATTTGTGGCGTAACAGTCACTTCTTTAGAACCCACAAAACTAGTAACTTCTAATTGTCTTGATGAATAGTAACTGTTCCCTCACAACGAGGTTCTTAAGTTGCATGTAAGATTTTAACGGGGAGAGAAGCTGGGCCCAGATCTAAAGGTTTCATATATGTTGAGAAGGAAGTATGATATGAGAAGGAAGTATGGCATTTAAGGAAACTGAGCTGTGTAGATTCCTGTTTCAGGCAATAAGGATAATACATGGGAAGGATGTCTGTGCCACATAAAACTGTAAAGAATAATAAGGATTTTTATGTGAAATGAACTTAGAGGAAATGAAGTAATGGCAATTATAAAAGGAAGAATATAGTTTTCACTGCTAAAAATGTGTTAACATACAAACTGCGTACTTTTAATTTTGGTTTTGACATTTAATTTTTCCATGTTAAATATATAGTTCTATAATTATTTACTCAAAATAAACATTCTTCACACTTGTAGGCCGTTGGGGGGATTTTTTTTTACCCACTGATAAGTCTTTGCCCTACATTTTTTTTTTAACCTAAAAAGCAATGTTTCTGAACTTCTCCATTTGTCTTTGAAATGACTCTCCAAATGGTCAAAGGCACTGTCATCGATTTCATTTTGACTTCTTAACTAAAATAACTTTGGCCATTTTATTCCCAAGTTGACTCTATTTGCATACTAACTTGTCTTCAGCCTCTTAGTATGAAGCAAACTAGTAGAGCATGCTCTGCGTCTGACAGGCTCTGCTAGCAGGGGAGCATTAATATCGATAACCCTCGTCCCTCTCCAGCTGACCCGTCTAATCTGACTACCAGCTCGCTTTGCCTTCTCACATGCTCACTAGCCATCATGCTCACCCTTCTTTTCCAGATCCACTTCCTCATGATACTGTCTTCTAACTGGGCTTACTTAAAGGATGCAAGCAAAATGCAGGCTTACCAGGATATCAAAGCAAAGGAAGAACAGGAACTGCAAGATATCCAGTCTCGGTCAAAAGAACAACTCAATTCTTACACTTAAAAGTGTTTGCCAGAGTGGGTCAGCCGACGAATTTACAGCTCTGACAAATCATCAGACAGCTGCTCTGCAGTACAGATGTGTATCCCACCAAACTAATGTAGACATACCAACATTTCACTGTCTGTCTCAAGCTGCTGGGGTGGATCTTTAGGAAAACCTTCCAGTGGGCAAATCATTTTCTTTAGAACAAATATTGGAGGTTTCATGTTAGCCATTTTAAAAGGCAACACTTTGACAGAATGACCGTTTTCATCCTTTGGAAAGTCGTGGCATGTGCACTTAACGGCTGGAGCAGTGCTAACACAGGAAATGGAATTACATCATGCTCCTTGAAAGGGACCTGTGGCGTGCCAGTATCAAAGGATGTGAGTCTAGATTTACATATGCCACCTGTCCTCAAGTGTTATCAAAACTAGAATTGATGTGAAGTTCATTTCTGATAGCTGACCTTTATTAACCTTTGGCTCATCAAAGATGTGATTCCTTCAAACTTGTAAAAATTAGCATCCCCAAGGACTCACTCATTCATTTCCCACGCCACTCAGAAATCTATCTTGTAGTCAAGCTAAAATGAGCTGCAGTTATGCTAAATTTATCAGTGCAGAAGGTGGATTCTGACTTGAGCTCTGCAGGCTCAGCTTTGTAGTAGCTCACATCATAACAAAATGCTAGTGACGATTTGGGGATCACCATTCTTGTTTGGAAACAAATGTCAGCTCTGCCTTAATATTTGCTTTAAATTTCTAAGAATTTATATTGTAACAAGAGACCCAAATTTCTTCATAGACTTCTGTTCCATGAATATTTTTCTTAATTAAGAAGTGTTACCTTGTTAAAATGACCACCATTCTTAACCATTTTTACGTGGTCTGGATAGTGAGTTTACAGTTTCATATCAACTATCTAAAACCTAACTGCAAATTGACCACAGATCTCTGACCTCCTACTTTTATAGACTTTAATACATAAGTAATTTAAATTAGGGTTGGTATTTGTTTTCTTATCTAAATCTTAATTTCCTGGAATAATAATGTTTGATGTTCAGCAAGAAAACTGCTTGAGTTTAAGCCATTTTCAAAAGAAACTTGCCTTCTAACTCATTGTGTTCCAGAATATTAAGTGACTAATAGGTACTGGGTATTAGTGATGGTAAGCTTTGTGTTGTTCTTTCTGGAATGATCCATATAACTGTGGGGTGCATCAGTGCTTTTCAAAGGGGCTGCATACTATAGGGTTAACTATGTATATTCATGTTAAGAGTTACCTTGTGGTTTGGCTGTTTCCTGGATTTTAAAACATATACATGTGCAAAAATGTATTCAAATGAAAGGAAGCATACCTTTATCAAGATGCTATTAAAATTGAACATCAACTATCGTATTTCATTTGGATTTTTTCTTTTGGTCAATGCCGAAAAACGCCTATTTGGATTCTTTTTAATTGGGAGACGCTCTCTTCTGTGTAGAACAGTTGTTCCAAGATAGCTTAGTGTTTTGTTTTCCTGTTGCATGACAGAATTCCTATTTTTCCCAGCAGTGGAGGTGCTGTTAGAGTCCAGTGTTCTAGAAGAGGCCGTGTCTAAAGCCTAATTTTACTTTTCTAATTCTGGTAGCTATTGCCAGGAATTTATGAAAGTTTTGTTGACGTAGTCTAATATTTTTTATGTAAAGAGCATTAAATTTTGCTATGTATAAATTTTTGTAACCTAACAGTGAATCAATATTTTCTATCAGTGCCAAGGGCTTCCTGTAGTTCTATTCAAGTGTTACAATAAATATTTGTAGATAATAGTCAATACTTGTGTATGCTTATTTTAAAGATCTATTTAGGTGGAAATAGTTGTGGATGTACTAAAGAGTAATGAAATAAAATTATAGCTTCATTTGCTTGCCTTTTACCATACATAAATCTTCTTTCTCTGTTTGCAGCATGGTGTCATTTTTAAATAATGTATGTCAAGATTTCACATTGGTAGACAAATGTAGTCTATGGGAGAATGCTATGGGTTTTATTTTGCGCGCGCACACACACACATCTGTTTTTAGCAAGAGCAATTTGAGAAATATTGTAACCAACTGCATTGTATTATATATAAAATGCCACTAGCACTTAAAAGGTCTGTGAAAGGCTCAGGGTTTTCATAACTAGTTTCTCCAATAAAAGGCCATCTATCTATCTACAGAATTAACACATAGCTTGATCTTGGGCAAAGTAGAAATAATGGGGAACCTTAATAAGGTCTATATGCGCTAACTCATTTTCAAACCCAAAGTCTAGGGGAAAGGATCTATTTGGGGATATAATGAAATCTAACAGTTATTCTTTGAAGCAGCAGCACTAAATTTATTACTTGAAATTCCATTCTATAATTTGAAACATTACTGTCAGTATGATTATGCATTTGGATTGTCTACACCTGACCTTTCTTAGCAAGGCCCAGCTTTTGGCATTATGGACATAATAACATCTCTATATGAGGTGGTGACTTTGGATCACTACCCTTCATTCACATACTGCAGAACAAGCAGGAGCTCAAATGCAATGCAATTTGCCTCACTTAATACCTCCTGCTTAGGTGGCATTTTGTGTCATTGGATAAGCCACAGGAACCTCCTGAATAAACTCTAATGGTTTAACAAAATCACAGTCTTAATTGATAGTAATTCTACCATCAAATATAGGAACCTCCAGAGGGCATGGGTCTTTCCAATTACCTCTTGTAAAACATTTTAGAAGATGAAAATGAGACAAAACAAAACTCCCCAAATTAGTGGGGCAATAGGGGTGCACACCTTTAATTCCAGCACTTGGGAGGCCAGGCAGGCAGATCTCTGTGAGTTGGAGGCCAGCCTGGTCTACAAAGTGAGTTCCAGGACAGCCAGGGCAGTCAAAGTTACAGGGCAAGCCTATATACTAAGAAAATCAATAAGTCCATTCATTGTAAATAAGGATCAAGTAAAGATGTTGACTTACTCCTACTATAAAATATCTTAGACCAGGTAACTTATAAAGAAAGAAATTTGGGTTTGGGTTTGATTTTTTTGGTTATTCGGGACAGGAATTCTCTGTGTAGCTCTGGCTGTTCTGGAACTCACTTTGTAGACCAGGCTGGCCTCGAATTCACTGAGATCCACCTGCCCCTGACTGCCAAGTGATATGATTAAAGGTGTGCACCCCCACCGCCCCACTAATTTGGGGGGTTTTGTTTTGTTTTTACAGTTCTGGAGACTAAGAAGCTCAATAACTAAGTGCTGGCAACTTCAGTGATTAGTGCTTTTCTAGTGGTCAAGTTCTTTGTACTTCTGAAAGGGGTGATTGCCGTCTCCCGAAAATGTGAGAGGCAAATAATGGGCCTATAGTAAGGTCTATTAGTCTATTTAAGAGGGTTCTGCCTTCATGCCTTAATCATCTCCTAGAGGTCAACCTCTTAATACCATCACACTAGGGTTTAAGTTCCAACATGAATATTGGAGGATCTATACATTTAACCACAGCAAATGGCAAAATATTATTTATAGACATTACAATGGAAAAAAATCTGTGTTCCTGTCTAGGGAGAAAACTCTGCTGGATGGCTGGCTTCCTGTTTTACACACCAGAGCCTAAGTGTGGAGCAGGAGGAACACAGCTTAAGTGTATCAAATGCAGGCCTGGAGCCCAAAACCAGAAAGGGGAGTGTCATTTTAGTGTAATGAATAAATTCCATGGCTAAAGAAAGGATGGCGATGCATGCCTTAAAAGGGAGGCAGAGGCAGATGAATTTGTGTGAGTTCAAAGCCAGCCAAGGCTTCAGAAATGTCTCAAAAAAAGAAAAAGGATGCTGGAGGGGTTCAACTGATTCTGTTACTGTTGTTTCATAAATTATGGTACTTAATTAAAACCATGTTTAAAAAAATCACTACACACAAAGTTTTTATTGACAATTTTAATCACAGAAAAAAAAGTATACCATTACACAACTTCTTGTATGTAAGAAGCGGGACAGCTAATGTGATTACCAGATGTCATCTGGTTCTTCATGAGAAAAGCCTGGAGAACTAAAAAGAAAAATTAGATATTTAAAAAAATCATGTCAACTTCTAGATCAGTTGTTTTCAAACTATAGGTCCTGATGGGGGGTATGGTGGGGGGAGTGAGTGTCAAATGACCTTTCAACAGGGGTTGCCTAAGACCACCAGAAAACAGATATTTACATTACAATTCATAACAGTAGCAAAATTAGTTATAAAGTAGCAATGAAAATAATCTTATGGCTGGGGCTCACCACACCATGAGGAACTGTATTAAAGGGTCGCAGCATTAGGAAGGTTGAGAACCTCTGCGCTAGACCTTCATAATGCTCCTACTCCTTTGCAAATAAAAGCACAATTTCAACTGAAATCCCAATGGACTTTTTTTGAAGCCAGTGTTGTTTTGGCTGGTTGGTTGGTTGATTTGTTTTTTTAATGCAGGGTCTCATGTGTCCCTGGCTGATCCCAAACTATGTACCTGAAATTGACCTTAAATTTCTAAACCTCTTGTTTCCACCTCTGAGGCATGCCTCACCCTGTTTATGAGGTGTTGGGGACTGAACCCAGAGATTCCCAATTCTAGTTAAACACTAACTGAGCTAAATCTCCATCTTTTTTAAATTCATTTATTTGAGAGACTCACTATGTAGCCCAAGCTAGCTTCAAATGCTGGAATTACCAGAATATACTACTATGCCCAACTTTCAAAAGTCACGCAAGGTCTCCCCTGGGGAGTCAGCCTAGCCTGGCAGACTCAGCCAAGGCAGGTCCAGTCCCCTCCTCCCTACACCAAGGCTGAGCAGTGTCTCAGCATAGGCACTAGGTTCCAAAAACCCAGCCCATGCACCAAGGACAGGTCCTGGTCCCACTGCCTGGGGGCCTCCTAAATAGTTTAAGCTAATCAACTGTCTCACTTATCCAGAGGGTCTGGTCCAGTTCCATGGGAGCTCCTCAGTTATTGGTTCACAGTTCATGTGCTTCCACTAGTTTGGCTATTTGTCCCTGTGCTTCCTCCAACCATGGTCTCAACATCTCTCACTCATACAATCCCTCCTCTCTCTCGCCAATTGGACTCCCGGAGCTCCACCTGGGGCCTGGCCATGGATCTCTGCATCTGCTTCCATCAGACACTGGATAAGAGTTCTATCATGACAGCCAGGGTGTTCAGCCATCTGATCACCAGAGCAGGTCAGCTCAGGCACTCTTTCGACCATTGCCAGTAGTCTACAGAGGAGTCATCTTTGTGGATTTCTGGGGACCTCTCTGCTTCTTCCTATTCCCCTGGGGTCTTCATTCATCATGGTTATCTCCCTCTCCCTTCTCCCACACTGCTCCTGATCCAGCTGGGACCTCCCTCTCCCCTGAGCTCTCTTTCTCCAGACCCTTGCCCTCCATTACCCCCACCCCCCCAGTTTTCTCATGTGTCGGGGGGGTGGGGTGGGGGGTAGATTGGGGGGAGGGCTGGGGGGTGGGAGGATGGGGGAATCTGTGGCTGATATGTGAAATTAAGTTAATTATAAAATAAAATAACTATTAAAAAATTCAAGGAAAACAGAAAAAAAAAGAACTCACAGGGATAAAGAAAAATTTGTCATCCATTCTTCTCCACCACCCCCACCCCCCCACCCCCCGCCCCCACAGAGTGTTCACATTAATGTGCTCTCACTGAGTCAATCTGCACTGCCCAAAGTAAATTCTCTAACTTTGAACCACATAATATATTTACATACTATAATAAAAAAAAGTCAGTTATTTCCTTAAGGCAAGCCCAACAACTATCTGATCCTTTTTAGCTGACAGAGTGAGCAACAATGGTTTGCCTGAGGGACATGCTTAAGGGAGCCATACCTTTCATCCTTGTCACTAGGTGCCACCGTGTCCGCTGGTGAGCATTCTCTGCCGGATTTCTTTGAGCTCTTCCACAGGATGCAGAAAGAATTTTGAAACAGGTTAATGTCATGAAATGGAGGCTCTTACACTTGATCTTAGCAGGAAGGCCAAGAATCAGTACACTTTGATTCCTCTAATTATTTTGGAAGCATATGTAAGAGCCTAATAAAAGGCCTCTTTAGAGTCAAATTTAGCAAGCACATCAAGAGAATCCAATTGCATGCATTTTCAATACTCATAGTTCAGACAGAATAATTTTTCACAATTCATAACTCAATGATACATTACTACTGCTTGTTTTCAAATAAGACATCCCAACTGAAAAAAAGACAACAGTTTCAATGTTTTACCTAAACCAAGACTGAAATTTTGTCAACAGTGTGTTATATTTCTAAATATTCAAGTTCCATTTCAAATATTCACTTTTTAGCCTTTACCCCTTTTGTCTTCAAGAGAGAACACATGTCCCCAGTGATCACCCTCTCCTCTGCCACCCCACGTTGCTATCCATAGCACAGGCACCTTATCTGCACTTGATTGCTCCTGTCGCTGCTGGATGATTTTCATGTATTTCTCTAAAGGATTTTCATCAGGAGCTGATTTGTCCTTCTGTTCTTGAACACTTTTTTCTAATTCTTCTTCTATTTCAATCTTCAGTGATTCTTCAATCATCCTCTAGAAACAGGCCAGTGCCAAAATAGGAAATACATGAACATGTTTTACAAGTTTCTCAGTGTTTAAAAATCATAGTAATATGATCCTTATCCTGGAAGCACAATTTGCATACCAGAAAAATGTGTGTGTATTTAAATTGAAGTCACTGCTACTATCAGACAAATACGTCATTTCAAGGAAAGAAGGGACTAACCAGGAGGCCAAGAAACATTTCTAAGGTATGTTACATGACCAAAGTAATCCACCTGCCTAGCACTAAAATCAGCACACGTAAGGCAAGGAAAGAGGTAGACAAAGACGTGTGTGCCTAGAAGCCACTGCCGACTGACTGGAAGCACCCCCTTGCCTCGGCTCCTCCAGGCTGGCTAGCTAGTTCTGTTGGAATGCATGTACAGAGGGAAGTTACACAACAGATGAGGGTACGTGTGACTGTCCTTTCAAAACCAAGATGCTTGCAAGGCAAGCAGAGCAAGGAGAGGAGAGGGAATGCCTTTCAAGTTTCCTGCTGCTTCTCTGACCTCACAGCATACTGGCTCAGAGCCCTGAGCTCAAGGTACTTGCTGAAGGTGTCCACTGGAGAAACTTGTACAGGGATTTAAGTGACACATTACCCGCTCCTGCTCCAGTTTCTCCAGCTCTCTTCTTTCCCTATCCAGGGCTTCTTGCCGTTCATTCTGCCTTTGTTCTTCTCTCTGCCTCCGTTCTTTCACATGGATTTCCCATAGCTGTTGTTCTTCCTTTTCTTCTTTAGTTTGGCTCTGATCAGCACCTAACAGGACAGAAAATAGAGTGAGTAGCTGCCAACATCAGATTTTTCACATCTAGTCTTCTGCAGGCCTGCTTGATTTTCTACTGATTCTGATGAACTACTTTAAACTATTGCTCTATTTTTATTGTCTTCCAGCCCACAGACTGACCCCTCGCAACATACCCAGACTTTTACTTTCCTGAGATGGATATAAGCCACACCACAAATAACCTCAACTGTCCTCCCTCCATCCCATATCCTTTTCACGCATCTCTTCTCTCCCTGCTTCAGCCTCTCCATAGCAAATCCTGCATTTCTGCCTTCACATTTGAGTGCAATCCCTCCCCTATCCTCAGAACCATTAGTCCCTATATCCACAAGTTTCAAAACCCTCTCTCCTTACTCCTAAAAAGATGCTCATTCCAACCCCAAACAGAACAGAACTCCCTCCTCTGCTTCATCCTCATCACCACTCTAGCTATGTCACTATTCCTATCCCCTATGCACCAATCCTGGTCCTTCCTAGGGATCATCTTTTTCCATTGTTATTTTATGTGTTCAGTTGTTTTGCTTGCATGTGTGTCTGTCCACTATGTGTATGCAATGTCCAAGAAGGCCAGAAGAGGGTGTCAGATACCCTTGGACTGGAGTTACAGATGGCTGTAAGCTGCCACTGGGCTGATGGGAATCAAACCTGGGTCTTCTGGAAGATCCATCAGTGCTTTTTAACCACTGCGCTACCTCTCCAGGCCCTCCCTAGGGATCATCTTAACCCCTAATCATTTCCATGTCTTTCTTTATTCCCAACCATTCTCTCCAGGCTCACAACCAGGTTTTTAATGGGCTTTCTGTCATAGGCATGGAGAAATTCCACAATACTAGTCTCCTCCCAGAGTTACACTGGTTCTTTCATCATCTTTGTCTAGACAGGCCACAAAGACACACAAATATAGTGCTAGCAATTCAAGAGGTTGCGCCTACAAGTTCAAGGGCAGCCCAGGCAACATAGTTTTTCCCATATCCACTGAGCCACCAGGGCTTATGTGCTTCTACAATTCATCTTGCTCCTACAAAGACAGTTCTGTGAGGTCCTCCTTACCCTCCAAGTAATACATAAACAAGCCAACGAGTTAATTGCCAGTATCCTATTCCTTCTTTCTAAAGCATCATGTATGCTTATTTTTCCCCACTTTTATTTCTCCTGAGCAAGGCCCATTTTCCTAGTCAGGGTTTCTATTGCTATGAAGAGAAACCATGATCACAGCAACTCTTATAAAGGAAAAACATTTCACTGAAGTGGCTTACATTTTCAGAGATTTAGTTCATTATCATGGTGCGACATGTTGGTGTGCAGGCACACATGGTGCTGGAGAAGGAGCTGAGTCCTATATCTTGACCCACAGGCAACAGGAAGTGAACTGTCACACTGGGTGTGGCTTGAGCATATATGAGACCTGAAAGTCCACCTTCACAGTGACACACTTCTTCTAACAAGACCAAAACTACTCCAACAGCCGGGCGTTGGTGGCGCACACCTTTAATCCCAACACTCGGGAGGCAGAGCCAGGTGGATCTCTGTGAGTTCGAGGCCAGCCTGGGCTACCAAGTGAGCTCCAGAAAAGGCGCAAAGCTACACAGAGAAAACCTGTCTCGAAAAACAAAACAAAACAAAACAAAACAAAAAAACCTACTCCAACAAAGCCATACCTCCTAATAGTGCCACTCCATATGAGTTTATGAGGGCAATTACATTCCAACTACCACACCCATGTTTTAATTACTTGTCTGTTCCCTTTCATTCTTTGCACAGGTCCCTATCCTTTAAAGGTTTAATTAAGTCCCAATTTCACGATGACAATGCACAATGTCACAGGTTCACCACAGGACTTCAGACTCTTGTTGTTGTGCCTTGTCCCAAACGCTTAGGAGGAATGGAGTTAGCTTTACTGACAAGAGAATGACAGCACAGATATTCATATTCATTCTCTCTCTCTCTCTCTCTCTCTCTCTCTCTCTCTCTCTCTCTCTCACACACACACACACACACACACACACACACACTCTCTCTCTCATCCATCCATCCATCTATGTTTGTCATGAAATTAAAATAGTAGAGGCTCACACTTCCACAGGCATAACCACCCTGTCCTTCCTTACTGGTGGAGGAGAGGTTACTTCAAATAGTTCTACTTTCCCACAGGGAATAGCAATAACAAAATAGGACTGTTGCTGAGAGAGAGGAAAAAGAAGAAAGGAAAAAGGAAGTAAGAGGAGGTAGGAGGAAAAAAGGAAACAGAGCAAGATGAAAAGGGGAAGCAGAAAGAGAGATGAAGTGGCAGTATTATATAGAAACTTCTTTGGACACAAAAGCCAAGACCAGAAGTGTATGCATTAGGCACCTACCTCTAGGACACAACATTTTGACCTTTTTTTGTCCCTAGATCAAGAGGCAGAGACAAATATATGAGAATTTCTCACATGACCAACACATAACCATGCTGCTTACAAATTATTTAAAAAGCCACGGATATAGTCTCCTACACATCTCAAGGCAGCTACTCACTGATTCCCTTTAGCTATTATTTTGGCTCCTTCCCTCAGGTCTGAATATGGCTGCTATACCTTCTGCCTCCCGTACCAAGGGCATGAGTCATGACCTGCTGGACTCCTTCACTGTACCCACCCCCTTTCCCCAGACTCTCCATGAAGGTAGGAGCTTGGTTTGGCTCGCTGATTATACCCAGACCCAACAGAGAGGTGCATGGTTGAGTTTGGTTAAATGAATTACCTTCCAAAGCACACTTACTCAGGAGTGAGTACAATCAAAATCAATTGCTCCTTTCAGTAGTTCCTCATCTTCCTGAGTACTGTAGCTTAAACCAAGAAACCACTACGGAGAGACTTTGAGTATGTGTGTGGAGGGTGACGATGGTGTTCTGTTTAGGCAGCACTAAGAGGCAGCTTAAGTAAGACATTTCCTTTCAAGTTTGAGGCCAAGAAGAAAAGGACCTGGCTGTTGGCTGGGCTGGACCAAAGCACAAACCTCCTGGCAGTTCTGCTCTCTGCTCTCACTACCACCTGACAGAGAAGTGGATAAGCTGAAGAAGAGAAGGAAGCACTGGCCAGGCAGAACTCTGATGATCAATTTCCTCCAGTGACAATGTAACGCTATCAAAGTTTCCCAAGATTGAAATATGAAGTTTTTTCTATCCTAACTTATGACAAAAGTAAAGTAAGACAATAAATACTAAAATGTTGTGATTATATTAATGAAATACAATGGGACCTGACCATTACTTCAGATTTGTACCACAATTTCTAAGGATGATAAGGTCCCTTATGGAACAATTTTTGCAGAAGAGGAGTCTTAAGGGAAAAGTATAATTGCTCTGTCTAACTCTGACCAAGTAAACGTTTTTTAAAAAAGACTTAATGAGAAGTCTTCCTCTTAGAGGTTTCCTTAGGAGTTTGTACATGTTCACATAGGAGGAGTTCCTTCAGTATATCATTAACAATGATAATACCACAAGCTAAATTCTCTGAATAATCTATGTTTATGAAATTCCTACAGAGCCAGAGATGGCTCAGCAGGAAAAGGCACTTGCTATGAAATCCATGAGAACTGACTTCCACAAATACACATACACACACACACACACACACACACACACAATGTTGGACCTGGAGAAATGGCTTGGAGGTTTAAGTGTTTGCTACTCTTCCAGAGACCAGCATTTGGTTTCCAGAACCCACCACCAGGCAGCTCACAACCACCTGTAACTCTAGCTCCAAAGACTCCAATGCCTTGTTCTGGCCACCCCAGGCACCTGCACTCTTGTGACTCAAATCCTAAATGGTCTTATAATAAAAACCTGGAACCAGATACTGGGGTGAATGCTGAAAGATCAGAGGAAACAAGCCACAGCCACTTCTCACCTCACCAACTCCTCAGCCGATCCTGTCTCTATGAATCCTCAGATAGAATACTCCTGAGTCCTCAGCCAAAAATGTTCTAGTTCCTGTCTCCCCACGCCTTATATGCCCTTTTCTGCCCAGCCTTTTCACTTCCTATCTCAACATTCCTAGTGCTGGGATTAATGGCGTGTGTGCTTCCCAAGTACTGGGGTTAAAGGTGTGTATCACCACTGCCTGGCTCTGTTTCTCTCCTAGACTGGATTAATCTCATATAGCCCAGTGTGGCCTTGAACTCAGAGACCCAGATGGACCTCTGCCTCCCGAGTGCTAGGATTAAAGGTGTGTGCCACCAGGGCCTGACCTCTATGTTTAACTCTGTGGCTGGCTCTGTCCTCTGATCTTCAGGTAAGCTTTATTTCTTAGATTACAAATATCACCACACACTCCCATGCACATATACAGACCAACACCAGTATACATAATTAATGAAATAAATAAATGTAATAATAAAAGAGCTTTAGTAACAGGGAAATAATTTACAGAGCACACACATCAGCATACAACATGTGGTATTGTTTACTGCTAGTTTAAGAAAAGAACCACTTACTTGGGTAGTCATAGGAAATAGGTCTGGAAGGCACAGCAGATGCAGCAACATCCATGATAGGCATGTCACCAGCAGGGTAGAGTCCCTCTGCTTCAAACTGTTCTGGCTTGTTCCCTGCATTCACATGAGGTGCAACCAATTGTGAATGAGTCCTTTGTAACAGCAGAAAGTGAAGGGGCGGGGGCTATGTAGTGCAGAGGTAGAGGGTAGGTGGAGGTTAGGGAGCAGGATCTAAGGGATAGGGGATAGATCTAAGCATGGAACACCAAAACTGTACTAAAAGCAACTGGTGGCCCTTTCCTACAGGGTTCTAGGTCCAACCACTTACAAGGCACTCAACTCTCAAACTTTCTATTTTAAAGAATTAACCTTTGTTTACAAAACTAGAGTCATTACTTAACAGATAATTCATCTGTCCGCAGATAAAAGCCTTTGAATTCAATTTAAATATCAATGACTGAAAGCTAGCCAACATCATGGCACAGATGACGGAGGAGATCAATCTGCCCCACTGCTTAACTGAGGAGCTTTGGTAGATGAAAGCTACTGGAGTAGGGAGAGAGAGTTGCTTTCTTTCTTTTTTTTTTAAGGGAAGAGGCTCCTACTAGGTCGCCCCTGCACATATAAGTAGATCTGACTGGACTCAGAGGGTTATAAAGTTGGGAGGGCGACATGACAATGGGGAGTCAGGAAGGAGTTTGAGGAGGAGTAAGCAGTGGCTATAATCAAAGGCTATAATCAAAATACATTGCATATACATGTATGAAATTCTCGAAGAATGAAAAAATTAATGACTTAACAAAGTGTATTAACTAGAGTTAAATAAACATTTCACAAAATTTACTAAGCCTTCTCAATTAACTATGCAAAATGATTCTTTCAGATTTGACAATGAAATTACAAGCCCAAATGATAGGTTGTATGTATACGAACGTAAAGAATTCTCAAGCTGGAAAGTCTCAGAGGTGATGGACCCTATATCCTTATTATACCCATAAAGTAGGGTAATACAGTCTAAAGCAAAGTTATAGCTAGGCCACCACTCTAGTGACTCTCATCTTAAATTTGTGTGTGCATGTGGAGGTCAGGTCAATGCTCGGTGTCTTTCTCAATCACTCTCCACCCTATTTTTTGTGACAGAGTCTATCACTCAACCCTGAAAGTTCAGTGATTTGGCTAGGCTGGCTGGCTAGTGAATCCCAGGCATCCTCCTGTCTCCACCTCCCCACTGCACCCAGCTTTTATGCAGGTGCACTTTATAGACTGAGCCATTGTCCCAGCCATTCATTTGAACATTCTTTCACCTCCATTCTATCAGTATAACTTAAAGAAAATATCTCATATTCCACAGAAAGGAAAAAGAATGAAGAATTACTTATTTTTTAAACTGAAGTAACCTCAAACTTGAAATAGTAAGATTCACTTTAAGGCCTTAGTTTTAACTTAGAAACTATGAGTTATACCCATTTTTTTCAAAGGAAACTCAAATGCAACCTAAAATCCTCTGTGATAGAAACATGAAGCAAGGCTGGCAAGATGGTGCTTCCCAATAAGCTTGCCTACCTGAGTTCAATGCCTGGGACCCACAAAGTGACAAGAGAACGGACTCCTGAAAGTTGTTCTCAGATCTCCACATGTGCTGTGGTACACAGATACACACACATGCTCATACATGTGCATGCACATGCATAATAAGTGTAATAAAATTGTTTAAAAGAAAAATAAAGCAATGTATCTGTATCTTATCACAAATTAGAATTGTCCCAATATACAACTGTTTTGCTAAAAGAAAGCTTTCCTACATTTTTCTCTTTATAAAAACTGATGTATGTGTGTCAGAATGGGAGTGAAGAGATGGCTCATTGGGTAAAAGCACTGGCTGCTCTTAAGGAGGACACAAGTCAATTCCCAGCACCTGGCATACTCATGGCAGCTAACAACCATCTGTAACTCCAGTCCCAGGGAATTTGACATACTCTTTTGGCTCCTATGGGCACAAGGCACACAGACATACAGGCAGACAAACACCTCTACACATACAAATAAGTACAAATTTCAAAAACTGGTACATGGCAAGGGAGATTGGCTCCATGAATGAAGCACTCGCTTTCCAAGTGGAAACATCTGAGTTAGAATCCCCAGAATCCCATGTAAAAAGGGTCATGATAATAAGTGTCTGTAATGCCAGCACGACTAAAATAAGATGGAAGGCCAAGACAGGAGAATCTCCATCAGTTAGCTCACTGGCCGCGTAGCTTGGCATACTGGTATATAATGGTGAATGAAGACATACTGCCTTAAACAAGGTGGAAGATGAGGTACGACATCTGAAGATATCCTCTGACCTCTACACAGATGCCATGACACATGTGTAAACATGCACATATATACACAAAACTTAGTATTAATCAAAGCTTACATCCGAGAGGTGGTTCACACTCCTCATTATCTTTCAAAGATTGCTTGTCCACATTTGAAAATTCACTTTTGTCTTGTGTCTCAGTTTGTCTCTGATAAAAACTGGATTGAAAAAATAAAATACATGAATACAAAGTGTAGTAACATAAAAGCCAAGGTAATAGGGTGACAAAAGTTTTTTGGTTGCTGAAAATAATTTACAAAACTTTTGATTTTTTTTTTTTTTTTTTTGAGACTGGTTCTCTGTGACTGGCCTAGAACTCACTATGTAGCCCAGACTGACCTCAAACTCATGGTATTTCTGTCTTAGCCTCCTGAATGTTGGGATTATAGGCATAAGCAAGCATGTTTGGTTCCAAAACTCATTTTTTCACTGGCTTATAAAGAATGGCTCCAAGTGCTAGAGAGATGGTTCAGCAGTTAAGAGCACTAGCTGCTCTTCCAGAGAACCTGGGTTCAATTCCCAGCTCCTACATAGCTTTTCACAACAGTCTGTAACTCCAGTTCCAGAGGATCTGACACCCTCTTCTGGCCTCTGCAGGCACCAGGCAAACATGTGGTATACAGACATACAAGGAGGCAAAATACCCATACATATTAAAAAATAATAAAGAATGGCTCTCGGCCCCAGTTGTAGAGTGCTTGCCCAGCATTCATGAGATCCTAGTTTCTATCTCAAGACATTTCAAAAGAGAAGAAAAATGAAAAGAAAGAAATATGTGTGTGTGTGTGTGTGTGCGCGCGCACACGCGCGCGCGCACGGTGGGAGAGAAAATGGCTCCAGGGGGCTGAACCTGCCACCAAGCACTATTCTTGGCAACTAATCTATTATTTACTCAGTCACCTCCCTTGTTACCACCCCATGCCCTTAAGTAGTCATTGTTCCAGTTAACAAAGAGTATCATACTCTTAATACTATTTCTAGGGTAGTTTTCACTAACCACAAGCCATTTTCTCAAAATTTGTCAAAAAATACAAATTCCATATGCCATCAGCACAAACCAGCTGAAAATGGAACTCTACAAGTCCAACTATGTGTCAAAGTGTGCTGAGTCCACATACTGTGGGTCTCTATGTTCTTTTTTGGCTTTCTCATAAAAAAATCCAATACAAGCTGGGCATGGGGACTCACTCCTGTTGCTTCAGGGTACAAGAGGCAGACAGGCAGGAGGACCACTACAAGTTTGAAGCCAGCCTGGATAACATAGCAAATGAGCCTGTCTGGAAAAAAACAAGTACAATATAAAAAATATTGAAGAATATCAATGCCCTAGGACCATGGTAGGCACACACCGCAGTTTTCAAGTCTGAACAGGTAGCATTCATAAACATCAGATGCCCAGCTGGAGCCCACAAGCAGGGATTCAGAATCTCCTGCTGTGGTCCCGCCTGTGAACCACAGCCCCAGCAATCCACCAGCCTAGTTTCTAAAAATATCCACTTCTTTCTACTTTGACAATCATACCTTAGAGCCCACCGTCGCTTTAGAATTTGTTTCAATGCCACACCAACTGAAACCCTGTTTATATTTAAATGCCACAACATATTTTGTTGTTTGTTTTTAAGACAGTCCTGGCAGTTCTGGAATTTGATATGTAAAACAGGCTGGTCTTGAACTCAGAGATCCATCTGCCTCTGCCTCCTGAATGCTGGGATTAAAGGTGTGTGCCACCACTGCCTGGCCCTCAAAGCCTATTTTTTAATGATATTTTGATGTGTGAAACTTCTCCAACTTTAAAACTGAGCCAAATTTAATTGCTCTAACAAAATTTATTTATATTTGTCTATCTTTATGAACCATATCCATTCATAGACCTATGAAGATGTTTATTTACACAATTATCACACATTCTCCTTCATAATTCAGATGACTTCCAAAGACCACAAATGATATAATCTAACTGTAATTCCAGACTGCCACATTATCTTTAATATTGCCTTCAAAAGGCCAAAGGGGTTGAAAGTCAAAACACTAGGTCAGTAGACTGAGTCAACAGAAGCTGATGAGAAAATAACTTACCAGGCATTTTTCTCTGGAGCACAGGAGAAAGAAGGACCAGAGAAACTGTGCCTAGATGGATCAGGAGATGGCTGGGCTGTTGTTCTGTCAGGACAAGGACTAGAGGATGCAACATGTGACCCAGCTCCTTTGTCAAGACAAGGGATGGAGGAAGCAATGTGTAATCTACCCAGACCTATGAGGTAGAAGCAATCAGGTTAAGGATATTATAAACTGCACAGACAAGGTATAAAAGTAGTTTTTTAAAAGCTCTGTTAAGTTGAAAATAAATCCTATGCCATCCCTACAAATAGCCAAGCTTGATGTATGAGATCCACAAAGGCAATGATTCAAGATGATTCAAGCACCAAAATCAAACTATGTAAGTAACACGGAACATACGAAACTAATCAGAAGCAAGACAAAGGCCATGTTGCTCCTTCAATACTTCTGTGTGCTAAGGAAACTCTACACCTTAACACCCTTTGTACTGCTGAGTTCCAAAGCAACCCTGTGATATGGGAGGGCTACCACTGCTGACCAGGGTATGGCAGCATGAGAACACCCATCACTGCTGGAGCAGGCTCCCCCAGGATGACTACTGAGAATACTACCCGAGTCTAAACCATCTATGGCACAACCCTCTGGACAGTGGCTTACCTTCTAGATACATTTCATTATCAAGGCTTCTTCTCGATTTTGGATGGGGTGTAGAGGAGTGGCGTGCAGAGGAAGAGATCCTGCGAGGCCGTGAAGTCACACTGCCCATGAATGCTTTGGACATATCATTCTTTTCTTCCTTCAGCATGTCCACAAGAGGCTGTTCAGAGACAACTCTGACCTCTGCAGAAACATGTCTGTCCATGGAACTGGAAGGTGCACTTCTAGGAACTCCTAGTGAGTGTACAGATGAAGGACTCTTTGCTGGCTGAGGACTCATAGTAGGATTCCGAGAAACTCTTCGATGGTAATTTCTGAATGCCTTTTCCAAGCGCTCAGCCTCTTGCTCTAGCTCTCTTACTTTGGCTTTAGCACTACTGGCTACAAACTCAAGGTCAGAGTCTGGGGAACTAGCCTCTGTCACCGTATTTGCATAAGGTAGGACCCTTGACATAACTGCACCTGCCATAACCTTGTTCTGTTCAAGAGGCAGATTCAATAAATCCCCACCTGTATCCCCATTGTGAGGCGCCATCTTGCCACTCACTAGACCACTCAGGGAATGAAGGGTCAGAGACGGCTTTGGATTTCGGAACACTTCATTCTCTAGGGCTGCAGGTCACAAAAAGAAAATTTGAGAAATGAGAAGAAAAGCCGTGAATAAAATTAAATTATATTCAAGAATATTTTTTAAAGCAGTAGGAACAAGCTTGTACATTAAACAGTTTCTGAAGCCATACTCATAAGTAGTGGCATTTACTGAAAGCCAACTTCATGTATCAAGCCTTGATAAACACGATATAATTTTACAATCTGTTACAAATGAGTCTGAAATACCTACATCTAGATGAGAAGTGAAAATATGTAATTTACTTGGTTCAAAGTCTAGCCAGACCTGAACTGTAGCAAATCCATTTAATAAATCTTTGTTTATCCCAACCAACATGAATACTCACACATTTGACTGCAAGATAGTGTCGTTTTCCCCCACCCCCCCAAGCCTAAGTGTCAGA